>NC_046296.1:25320919-25625762 GCF_004115265.2 Rhinolophus ferrumequinum | reverse complement strand
AAGAAGGCAGATGCCCAGGATGCCCAAACAGCTGTTTTCAGGAAGAATCTGAGTCACTGGGCTGAGAGTGGTATCCCTTGGAGTCGGGATCCTTGGAGGCTGGCCTAGTATCTATGCCTTGAGGACTCCAGGGGCCATAGTGCTGGCACCTTGAAGGGTGAGTCTTTGGGTCATCGGGAGAAAGGACATTACAGTATCCATGGAGGGCACGGGCAGGAGTGGCAATCTCAGCAGGAAGCATAAATGTAGGGCATAAGGGTGGCTGGCAGGAAAGGAAGAACATAGCAGGGGCCATGTGTGTGGCATGTTGTGAATACACATCAAACACTGGGGTGAAAGGTGTCGGTGTGACTTTAGGGACCCCACAGGTCTTGCATCCCTGAGGTGGGGCAATGTAGGGAGCTGCTACTGCTGTGATTTATAGGCCAACCAAGCCAGACAAACTCAAATTATAGAGTTTGAATGCAGATATTTGAAAAGAAGAGCTCAGCCCATAAGGTAGTGGGAAGATGTGAGCAAAAGTTTAGGAGTAGGAAAGTGCACATCTTATTCCAGAAAGAGGGTCTTCTTGGAGGGTGACGGGAAACCAGAGTGCAAAGGTAGCTTGTGGCCAGAAGCAGAAGGCCCTGAATGACCAAGCTAAGAAGGCTGATCGGGAAGTGAGTGATTCAGGAAAGCAGGATTCAGGGAGATTGACCTGGTCCCAGGAAGATGGCATGTAGTTTTTAAAGTTGCTTTAGCAGTAGAAACATTTTGTGAAATGAAATCTAATGAGGACCATTTCTAGGTGTGAAGTAGATCAGATCAGAGTGGTAGAAAGGGAGGGGAAGGGGATGGAAAAATATGGGACCTGGGATGCAGGATGATATTCCAGCAGGTAGCTCTTGGTAGTGGGATAGTCGGTGAAATTAAACTTTTTTTTTCTAACCTGTAATTTCTAAAATAAAGTTATTAGTTTTGCAATTAAAAATTCCAAAGCTATTTTAAAACATAAAAGAATTTATTGCTTTTAGAATCAGTTCATAGCTCCTCTCCTCAGAAAAAAAATTCTTTTTACTCTAGACCTTAGATTTCCTTCTAGCACATTTTGTGTCCTCTTTAGGAATTGTGGATAGATTCACAGACGTGTTGTCTTAGTCCATTTGAGCTGCTATAACGAAATGCCATAGACTGGGTGACTTTTAAACAACAGAAATTTATTTCTCATAGTTCTGGAGGCTGGGAAGTCCAAGATTAGGGTGCTGGCAGATTCAGTGTCTGGTGAGAGCCCACTTCCTAGCTGGCTGTCTTCTCTCTGTGTCTTCACATGACAGAAGGGGCGGGGGAACTCTCTGGAGTGTCTTTTATAAGGGAACTAATCCTATTCATGACCTAATTACCCTCCAAGTCCCCACCTCCAAACACCATTAGGGATTAGGTTTCAGCACTTGAATTTTGGGGGTTGGGGGAGACACAAAATTCAATCTATATACAGCATGTGCTTACTGTCCAAGGTGTGTTAATATTGCCTCCCTAACCAGTTTGTAAACTTACTAAGGTCAGCTTGTTGTAATCTATGTGTCTTTTCTATTTATCAGTAGCTGCTCAGTTAATGCATCTTAGCTAAAGGAATATCCTCCTGCTAAAATGGGAGGGAGTAGGACAGGAATTTCATGGGTAGCCATCAAAGCCCTGTTTGGAATGTGGCCTACAGCTTTAGGAACTTCTGCATGTGTCTTGAATGTTGACTTGTTTTTCAATCAATTACCAGATTCCTACTGCTATTTCGAATGACAGGTATGTTGTTATATGTCTGGTCCTAGCCGAAAGAGACGGCACCTGAAAGTGTGGGTGTCTGGATGCTAACAGCTCAGCCTGGAGGAAATACTGGGGCGGTGGGGAACGTGAGGCATGGGATCCTTTCAGGCTTCAAACCTGCCAGATGCACAGAAGGTCACAGGTATTTCAAGTCACACCTCTACCTGCCCACTCAAGGCCATTTCACTATTTTACCCTGTCTCTTTCTGCCCTGTGTCACGCATCACACACACACACACACACACACACACACACACACACACACACACAATCTCAGTGTTGTGCTTTCCTTTGTTAACTCTTTCAATAAGACTCTGGCTTTACGCAAATGCCAGTCCCTTTTGGATCACCGAAGACGCAGAAGTTTTCCTTTCTCCAGTTTCTTGGCTCTTCTCAAAAGTGCTTAAAGAGAAACAAACGAACCCAAAGAGACAAACAGCAAAAATTCATTCCCACAGCCTTTACGTTGACGCCATTTCCTTACGTAACGACAAAAATCCTAAACAAGTGGAGACCATGATGGCGTATAGATTATTTATTCTGTTTAATATTAATATCAGTCTAAACGAAGGTGGGGTGACAAGTCAGGGCTTAGTACTGCTAACTCTTTACATGAATATCTGATCTATTAGCACCACTGGGCTTCATGGGATTCCATAGCCTCAGTCTCGTCATCAGGTCACTGTCCTTGCACGTTGCCCCTATGTGCAATCAGGGATCAGTTTTGCAATGGCCGAAGAAAACAAAGGCCTAAAAGCCAGGAGTTCCAGTAGAGAGCAAGGATATAAAGCTTTATGCCACCTGAAGCCTCTCAAATCAAAGGAAAAAAGGATTAAGGTGAAATGTAGTTTTCAGAGATGGGCCCAAAGCTGCTTCAGTGTTCTTACAGCCTTGGGCTGGGTCTGACTTCTAGGACACTATCCCCCAGAATAACTAAAGGGAATTAACTGCATCCTCCCATGAGCTCCTACCAAGCTAGGGTCAAAAGCACTTATCTGCCTCCATGTGGAACATCATTCAGTCATAATAAGACCTGTGGTTTGCCTCTTTCTTCACCTCTGGAAACCAGCCAAAGCTAACTGACCTGGGATTTCTATCTGGCACAGTGAGGAACAGTCTAGATGAGCTCTGGGCTTCAGTAGAAGCTGGCTTATGGGTATCCCCAGAGCAATTATGAGTTCTGGGGTTGTCCCTAGAATCACCCCTGCCTCTCTCAGGGTTCTGAGAACAACTGAACTGAGGCTAGGCTTTGAGATGTCCTTTCATCTCCTCTATGTTGCTATCATTTCATCTCTGCTGCTAAAAACCTAACTCAGGCGTATTACCTTTTACCTGGACCAGACCTGGAAGCCGTTTCCATTTCGTGGGCCAATATTAAACTGGTAGTGGCTACTGGAGCCCTATGTGGGAAAAGACTTTGAGTTCAGCAGGAGAGTGTGGTTGTCTATGAACAGTGAGGAACATGGGCACAGGAGGGAAGCTGCAGCATGCGTTCAGGTCTGGACACGCATATTTGCCTTCTAAGTGCTATGCTTACTGCTACTTTCTCCAGAAAAAGAAAATTAATCTTCTAGAAGCATTATTTGATAAGGTCTTATCAAAAAAACCTCAACCTTACTCCACGTTAGCAACTCAGTCCTGTTCTACCTGTTATCTGTCTATCTATCTATCTATCTATCTATCTATCTATCTATCTATCTATCTATCTATCTGTCTATCTATCTCATACCCATCCCTTATTCTTACAGCTCCATCATCCCCTTTCTCCCAGTCCCTCTGCCGTTCATCTCCACTCTTTTCTCTTAGCCCATCATCAACGTCATGGCTGGATCCCAGAACACAACTATTCTGCCACTCTTTTACCAATGACCCCAACATTCTTGCCTCCTTCCTTTTGTTGTGTCAGTCCCATAAACCCTTTTCTGTGGATCAACCCAACTACAGTTGACCCTTGAACTGCATGGGTTTGAACTGTGGGTCTACTTATATGCAGATTTTTCCCAATAAATACCTCTGCTCTTTGCAATTCGTGGTTGAGAGACCATGGATGCACAGGTTTGCATTGATCTATGCCATTTTACGTAGGGGACTTCAACATCCGTAGATTTGGGTATCTGTGGGGAAGCCCTGGAACAAATCCCCTGTGGATACTGAGGGAAAACTGAGTTTTGGGGGAGTCAAAATTTATACACAGATTTTTTGACTGTGCAAAGGGGGGGTGTCAGCACCCTTAACCCCCATGTTATTCGAGGGTCAATTGTATTTTCTTTCTTTCTACCCAAGTGAGGGCTTCTGAATGCAGCCAGAGGATATCACACTCTTGTGGTTTGAGTTCGGCAAACTGTGTCCTCTAACCTCAGCTGGGTTCTCAGCACAGCCACTCTTTCACAGACTCTTGCTCAGCATCCTTTCCTTCCCTGTTTCTTCCAGCTGCCATTTTAAATCTTCACTGCAGCCCTCACCCCTCCCCTACCATCACCATACTTCTCTCAATAGATGACTAAGGATTCTCTATAGGCAAATGTAAGGGTCCAGACCAGAATGTTTTATTCAGCTCGGGCTGCTATAACAACATACCACTGACTGGGTAGCTTAAACAACACACACTGATTTGTCACAGTTTTGGAGGCTGCGAAGTCCAAGATCGAGGGGTCCTTAGTTTCAGTGTCTGGTGAGCGCCCTCTTTCTGATTTGCAGACAGCAGAGCAAGAGAGGGCTCTGGTCTCTTCCTCTTCTTAGAAAGACACTAATCCCTTCACGGGGGCTGCACCCTCATGATTTCATCTAAGCCTAATCACCTCACAAAGGCCCCACCTCCAAATATCACCACATTGGGGATTAGGGCTTCAACATATGGGTTTCGGGGGGACACAACCATTTAGTCCATAGCAGATTCTATTGCATGAACTCCCTCAACTCCCACCCTCAGAACTTCAGGTTGTTTTGCAACCACACTCACCTGTCAGCCCTCTCTTCTGTTTTCAAAGGAAAAGCTGCATTCTCTCCTACCAGAGCTTCCTCTGGGACTCTGGATCCAGTTGCTCTTGGGCCTTTGTTCTTCTTCCTTCTCCCCACTTCTGAACCCTCCCCTGCAGCCCAGAAACATGATCATGTCTCTCCCTTCTTAAAATAAAAACTCTCTCCCAGTCTGCTTGCCACTGTCCCTCTCCCTCACAGCCAAACTCCTGTTCACTTCCATGTCTTATCTTTCCACTCTCCAGCAGACACATCACTTCTTCGGTTTTCTGGATACCAGGTCCTTCTGGTTCTCCTCTTTTCCCATTAATTAGTCCTCCTCAAGCCCTACCCTTTAAATGATGGGGTGATCTGGAGATTTGAAAGTTTTGATGCCAAAGACTGATCCTGTAAGTACCAGGTGAAGAGTGAACTACCTTCCAGGACAGGCTCTGGAAGATGGGCCATTGTCACACCTGGGGATGAAGAGGATGAAGAAAGTAACATAGTTTTCAACAGAGGGAAAAGTATAAAGAACATTCACATTTCACAAATTCCTAACCTGCATTGCTGCTCTGTCTAAAGAATGTAAAAAATGTAAATTTCCTGTTTGAATAAGATGCCTGTATTTAACTGCAAGTATTTGTCACGAAAAGGGCACCTAAATACCTGTTAGCAGTGAGGGCAGCAGCCAGAACGAACCTGCCTGCCTGGTTCAGGGACCTGGGACATCCAAGGGATCACCAGGGCTTTGCTCCAAAGAGGGTCCAAAGAAGGAAAACCTTTCTCCAAGTCCTGGACTTTGGGGTTTGGACCCACACATAAAGGAAAAGAAAAAAGAAAATAATTTCCTTTTTTAAGAAAAAATAATTGTTTTATGTTTCAATTACAGTTCACATACAATATTAGTTTCAGGTGTACGACATATGATTAGACATTTATATAACTTACAAAGTGATCACCCCGATAAATCTAGTACCCATCTGACACCATACATAGTTATTACAATATTATTGACTGTGTTCCTTATGCTATACTTTATATCCCTGTGACTATTTTGTAACTACCAATTTGTACTTCTTAATCCCTTCCCTTTCTTCACCTGCCCTCCCACCCTCTCACGGGCAACCATCAAAATGTTCTCTGTATCTATGAGTCTGTTTCTGTTTTGTTTGTTTATTTTGTTCTTTAGATTTCACATATAAGTGAAATAATATGGCATTTGTCTTTCTCTGACTAAGAAAAGACTGTCCTTAAACTCCCTTAATAGATAGAGAACTTGCATTGAGTGGGAGGGGTCGGGTTCAGAGTCCCCAGAAGAGTTTGAGAATCAACTCTGGCCCCTTCCCAACTGGTTTGGTTGGGACTGGTCTTTGGTTCATCACATGGAGCAATAGATCTGAAACTAAGCAGGCCTATGCTTTCCAAGAGGAGGCAGGCCTGCCTGTACCCAGGGCTAGAAAGCTCAGGCCCCAGGCAGGAACAACTCAAGCAGCGTCTCTGAGCTCTGGTGAACGTCGGCATCCTGAGAACCAGGTGGTGCCCCAAATCAAATACCTCTTTGTAACTTGGATCTTCAATTTCTTTCCCTGTGGTCAGTGAGGCCTAGGAAATAAGATACCCTTGGAAATGAAACCCAGAGGTAAACAACTGAGAAGCTCACCAACCAGTTGGAGAAGTCCCGCTTCCTCTGCAGAATGTGGGTTTTGGGATAATAATGCTGTGCTTCATAAGCTGCATTCTAGTCTCGGGAGCCCAGTGACTGTAACCATTCATCTCCATAGACAATTAGTCTCTCAAAGTCCTTTTCAAGCCTGGGAGGCTCTTGTGTCTGCCCCATACCAGCTCTAGGAGGAATTCTGGATGGCCACATTGAGGCGGGTCCCAAGATGGGAAAATCTAATCAGACCCACCATTTGAGAAATCACAGTGCTAATTTCCTAAAGTGCCTAGTCACTCTTAGCCACTGATTGCCCCCTCGTGATTGGGCCCAGTGTGGACTGGAATGAGTCATCTCTTGGGGCAGATGCAGAAGAGAACAGCATGACTTTTTACCAACGTCAGACGTACTGGCTAAATGAATTTGTCATCTGGTTGGGGCAGCATGTCCCTCATCATTTTATAATTTTTTTTTTTTTTTTAAGAAGGAGCCTTTGGAAATAAGACTTCAGCTGTTTTGTAGAAGATCAGGAGTAGTAGCTCATCTCAAAATTTCTCAGCATGAGTAATGAGGGGTTTTCTTTCTCTATACTTGGTGTTATAGATTCTCCCAATGTTTAGTCTGTGGGCAGAATCCCAAATTTCCCTCAGTTTCCAGCCTTCAATCGAGTTATGAGTACAGAAGGAGATGGAAAGGCAGCATTTGGGAGAGCTGCCCACCCTAAATCAACCAAACTCAGTTGCAGATGACTTGGCTCCATTTTGAATGGGGCTTATTGTTTTTCTTTTTTCCTCTGAGATTGGTTTTCATTATCTATTGTTTCCCTAAGTGGACAAAAACTGAAAACTATGGGTATTACATTTTAATTGGAGCCAGTACTATTCTAACAACTAGGAATTTAACTGATGCTTTTTAGAAAACTTAATTTGCTTGCATGAAAAATGTCTTTTGCTCCAATTTTTCTTTTCCTTTTTTAAAATTTTTATTTATTTATTTATTTATTTATTTATTTATTTATTTATTTTTTATTGGGGAATATTGGGGAACAGTGTGTTTCTCCAGGGCCCATCAGCTCCAAGTCATTGTCCTTCAATCTAGTTGTGGAGGGCGCAGCCCAGCTCCAAGTCCAGTCGCTGTTTTCAATCTTTAGTTGCAGGGGGCGCAGCCCACCATCCCATGCGGGAATTGAACCAGCAACCTTGTTGTTGAGAGCTTATGCTCTAACCAACTGAGCCATCAACCACCCGCCACCGCCCAATTTTTCATATACTGATGCAGGAGGGTAGGAAAAGCCAATTATGTCCAAATTAAAATATTTTCCAGTATGCTCAAATAGTAGACTATTATCTTGTTCTATGTTTCTTTTATTGCCGATAGATTATGTGGACCCTTGTAGGTGTCGCCACCAAACCGGTGCATGTTAACTTTTGTTGAGTGGTTTGAGACAGGAAACCATTCTTTATAACACTTGAACTTTAAAAACAAATGATTTTAAAGAATTAATCAACTCATTGTTAAGAGCAGAGCCAGACTATATGTAATGTGATGCATTATCATACATTTTTCATTTGTGAATATGAAGACATCAAATAGGAGTTAATCTGCTTGCTACAAACTTAGGAAAGCAAATTAAAATCCCTATTCTATATTAAAAATCTAATTATCAGCTATTTGCCTTATCACTTTAACGTAAAAATTGCTTTTTATATAAACCGCTTTATATACTTTTGGTCATATTTTATGTTCTAGACTATTTTTATGATTATCTTAGCCAATAGATTTGCAGCTATTTTATGTCTTTTGTTATTTATTATTGCTGTTCTTACAATTTGGAATGTACTAATGATGATTAAAAAGTTCTTTAGGTTGTATAAGACAGTTACCTTACAAACGGGACAATTCAGTAGTTCAGTATCTACCTACACCCAGAAAATAAATATCAGATCTCAATATCAGATCTACACTATTTCAAAGAACCTAGAGTTAGTCTTCAGAATTCTGGAGGGAGAAAGTGGAAGAGGAAAATGACTCGCTTCACTTTTAGTGTGCCAGAGCACAAAGGTGCCTGGTGCCCCTAAATGGTCAAAGGTGAAACCTCATTGATTCATCAACCTGTGAATGTTTAAAATCTGTCCAGTTCAATTCCTTCCAGTCCCTGGAACATTCAGGAATGCAAAATTAATAATTACGGGGGGAAAAAACATTTTAAAAATGGTTCAACTCAGTTTCTGAGAGGAGGAGTAAGAAAGCGGCTAATCATCTGATCAGACCTGTTTCCTTAAGAACTCCTGGAGCACTTATGCCCTTTTCATTCCTACCACACTAGCCTGTGTTCTAGACGTCAGGATATTAGACTAGTCTTGTCTATACACTTCACTATCAGAAAGCAGGATAGGGGAGACTCTGGGTGAAACCTGAAACAAGAATTGCCTGATTCTTGTTATTTAGTTATATAATGTGTAAAATAAACAGAATTAGTGTTGCCCCTTAGGACTGAAGTTAAAGCATTCAAAGCATGTGATGTGATTGTAAATGGATCTCGATAGCTATTGCCTTCACTCTTATTAACTACTTCTTCAATCCCCATTGTTGCTTCCGGAGACAGTTAAAGTACTGGCCCCCAGCTCCTACTTGATCAATTCCTTAATCTCTTGACTATATGTACTGCTGTACAAATAATACTTCACTTTGTGTAGAAAGGGTCTGAGGATGCAAGTTACACTCTATAGCCAGAAGACCCAGACCATATCCCTGTGCAACTGGGCACCTGGCCTTTAGGTGCATATTTAGGACAGGGCAACTGACTGGCTGGCCTCTCGGAGATTCCACAGCCACAATGGCTACCATGCTGGGGGCTGCTGACCTTTCCCTTACTCTATACTACCAAGAAGCAAAGACAATATAGAATCACCCACAAAGCACAATAAGCTTGTGCTTCAGCCACCAGCAAAACAAGTGCCAAGCCTTCCCATACCTGCCCATGTAAGCAACTGAAGGCCTTAAAAGAAAAGACTGAAATCCCCTGAGAAGGAAAGGATTCTGTATTTGGACTCAATATCAACTCTTCCCTGTATCTCCAGCCTACCATGCAGATTTTGGACTTGCTAGGCCCCAAAATTGTGTGAGCCATTCCTTAAAAATCTCTCTGTCTATCTATTTATCCATCCATCCATCCATCCATCCATCCATCCATCCATCCATCCATCCATCCATCCATCCATCTATTCAGCTATCTCCTATTGGTGCTGTTTCTCTGGAGAATCCTGACTAACACAGTGGGAGTGGTGGACATTGAAGAAATGAGGTGGGATGATATTACTGAAATTTTACTGATGTTTTATCTTCCTGTTTTTTCTCTCCTTTGCTCATTCCTCAAGCCAAGCTGCTCAGTACTCAGTGCCCATTGCTTTAAGCCAGACGTAACAGAAAGAAATAAATCTTCCTGCCTTTAATTTCAAAAGGCTAACAGCCCTTGGGGGACTGTAGAAGACTCCATGTAGAGCTACAGTATTTGGGAGATATGGGGTTTCAGAAGAGCAGTGTTTCCTCTGGACAAGGAGAGACAGATACCCCAGGCATGTGGAAAAGAAGGTAGAGGGGAAATGAAGAAGCCAGCAATGTGGTTGGTCCTAAAGATCCAATGGGAGGTGGGAGCTGTGGGTCACGAGGAAGCAACACGCTAGCCAGGAAATGGCTGTGCCGTGAGTCTAGACAAACAGTTCTTACACCGCCAGGCAGAGTAAATTGGCTCCCTAATGAGTCATGAAAGCCATAAGGAGAGCCCCATGAAGGGGCAAAGAGACTAGAACTCATCTCAGTAGTGACCTACATGTCTCCGTGGCCTACAATTAGGAGAATAAATCATGTCTCAGTGGACACTCTCATGGAGGTGACTCAAGACCGTGAACTTCACCAACCCAATAACTTTTTGTTTTTTAACAAGTAAGGTTTTTTTTTTTTCCCCCAATAACTTTTTACAACTTAAATGTCTAGGAAGTTAGACAGCACCAGAGAAGGAAGGAAACCAAGTTGGCTGAGATAAGTTTCCATCACTCTATGGAATGGGAACTCAATGGTTTAGAGAAAAAAAATATATCTTACTCACCTGAGTGGTGACAAACAGCGTAGCAGGGGTGTGTGGCTTTGGGGAACTAAAAGATGGCCATGAGGGTGGAGCCTAGTGAGTGAGGAGACGGTAGCCCAAGGTTAGCTTTGGAAAAGGGGAAGGACCCAGATCATACAGGGCTGTGTAGATCATGTCAGAGAATCTTAAGTGAAAGATTTTTAAGTAACTCCCAGTCTTTAAAGATCACATTAGTTGTTGCACAGAGAGTGGATGAAGTGGTGGCCTGCATGGAGGGTAGGAGAGTGATTGAGAGGCTATTGCAGTCGGCCAGGTGAGAGAAGATGGTGGCTCAAGCCAGATCGGTGGCAGTGGAGTAAGTGAATGGATTCTTGATATATTTTAGTGGTAGAATGAACAGGTTTTGCCACGGAGTGGATTTGGGTAGTGAGGGAAAGTGAAGTGTCCGTAAGAATGCTCAGATTTTTGTTTGAGCAACAAATGGAAAAGAAGCCATTTACTTATGGAGGGAAGTCTGGGGAGAAAACGAGTACATGTGAGAAAATCCAAACTTCTGTTGTGGACATACCAGTTTGAGATGCCTTAGAGACAACCAAATGGAAATGTCCAGATGGTATGAACTCTAGAGCCCAGAGAAAAGTTCTGAGTCCGAGGTAAGAACAGAGATGTCATCAGCACTAGCCTTTGCTGCTGTGTTTTGTTTTGTTTGCCTTTGCTTCTCTTAACCCTGCACCTGCCCAACTGTCATTCATCATTCAGGTTTCACCTTAAATGTCGCTTGCTCAGAGAGGTACTCTTCTCCCCTCCCCCAGTATAAATCATTATGAATTAGGCTCTAGATCTCTCTCCGTTTAAAATTTTCCTTCAAGGCACTTATCATAGTTTGAAATCAAATATTTATGTTTGCTTGTTTTTCAGTCCACACTGAGATGCTCTCGGGGAAAGAATGACTTCATTTTTCTATAATGAAATCATTTGGGCTCTAACATGCAGGAAAAGAAGGCAAGGAGAAAAGAAAAGAGGGCCCAGAGCTGAATACTGATAAATTGTCTCATTTATGGGTTGAATGACAGAGGAGACAAAAGCAGCCAAGGAGCTAGAAAGAAAGCAGAGAGTCTGGGACACCACGGGAGACAAGAGATGAGAGCATTTCAGGACTGAAGGTGTGTCACTGTATCAATTCTGCTGAGCACGCAAGTACAGAAAGACTGAAAAGACTTGGGCTTACAACATGGCAGGATGCAGTCCTTTGTAAGAGCCATTTGGATGGAATATTGTGGATAGAAAGCAAGTTTCAGTGAGTAAAGAAACAAATGGAAAGGAGAAATGGGAAATAATATGGAAGACAATTGTTCCAAGAAGTAAAGTTGTTGGGGGAGCGAAAACTAGGGCAGCAGCTAGATGGGTAAGCAGGGTTAAAGGAAGATATCTTAGAGCTGCGTGATACTTAAGTATAGCTATGGATAGATGGGAACAACGGATTGAGGGGTGGGGTGGGGAGAAATCACAACAGAAGGAATTAGAGATGCGTGAAGAAAGAAGAGGAAGGGAAAGAGCAGGTAGGAGTGGTGACACACAGGGGAATGGAACCAAGAAGTCTTTGAAACTCCCTTCCAGAGCACCCCCCAGCTATGTCCAGATCAAGACATTGCCAGGCGGTTTCTTTCCAGCCTGCGGGGCAGAGAGGAGATGGCAGCTACTGCTTGGAGAGGGGGAAGCCATCTCTCTGGCTTAGTTAGTCAGTGTGTCGGCAGCCAGACCCGGGCCCCTGGCCAGCCATACATTGGGAGCAGAGTAACCGTCTCCTGGCAGGCATCTGAGAGGAAGAAGGTGTGGGTGAGCTCTGAGCAGCGGGAGGGCAGCCAGGGCCAGCTTCAGGAGGAGCAAACTCAGTGGGAGACTGCAGGGAAAGGGCTAAGACACGGAGTCCTGCTTCCCCCCTTGTTTCTGTCACCTACACAGTCTGCAACCAAAGGTGCAGAGGGTAATTCACGCCTTTTATTACCTCGTAGTCTGCCTGTCCGTGGTGACTGCCCCTGCAGCCACCTGGCCCTTCTGCAGGATCAGATGGGCACAGCTCCTGGCTGCCCAGGAAGGAAAGCCAGGGGTATGCTGCAGCTCAGGGGAACTCTGCAGCCCCTGTGCTGACCTCACCTTCATGGTGGAGAGCCTGAAGCAAGGGGATAGAGGTGATGGTCCTGGCTGCTCCATGTGAAACCGGCTGGCTGAGCAGAAAACGACACAGAGGAGCCGACCTGGGCTCCTGGGTCTGCAAGAGCCCTGGAAGGGGCACCTGGTACAACACAAAAACACAGCCATTCAGTGTCCCCGCCAGCCTCAGACCTGTACTTTTCAAACTTTAATGTGCAAGAGCGTTCCAGGGGGATTGCGTTAAGGTGCAGATTCTGAGTCCATAGATCTGAGGCGGGGCCTCAGGTCAACGTTTCTAACAAGTTTCAGGGCGATGCTGATGCTGCGTTGTTCAGACCACGCTCTGAATAACAAGGCTTAAGAGACCCGATGGGGGTTAAGACCACACACTTCCCTGAAAAATGTATACTGGGGCGCCCAAAACACGTATACACATGACTTGTATTCATCTTTTGTTATCAGTATACATTGAGTATTGCAATTTTAATAATTTTTTTCCTTTCTTAAAATGTGAAGACATTTTTTTTGGCACCCTCTGTACAAACTCATCCACACAAACTCTTCATACCATGTGAGAGTCATATATCTACAGTAGGCCATCCCCTTGTGGTTTGCTGCCCAGGATAGCGACCTCTGCCCCACACGCTTCTCGTCAACTTGTTGCCCATCCCCTAACCCCACCTAAGTGGGTCTCAAAATTCAGAGAATATCAGAGTCACCTGGACACTTGTTAAAAATACGGGTCCCCTTCCCCTTTTCTCGTTCCCAGAGGATCTGATTCAGTAGGTCTGGGGCAGCGTACAGAAATACACTTTTCCGACCCAGGTATTTTCACTGAATACACCTGAGAAACACTAAATACAAACACCTAGTTTCATGGTTTTCCAGGAATATGAGTATTGAGACCTGAAAATCTGAGGGCTTGAAAGAATGAAGCTAAGGACTGAGGTAGGTTAGGTGTTCAGGGTGGTCTGACTCAAGTATTCTCTCATGTGATTACTTTGACCACTTGTTGGATGGACCCTACCTTTCAGCAGACCAGTTGCTGCCCCCTGGGGAGGTGAGAGCTATTTTTCAAGCATTGGTGTTGGATTTAAACAGACTGATCAAGTTCTCCTGGGCGCTAGGGACACCTCTCTCTACTAGCTGCTCTTTTCTCCCCTTTGTGGGAGGGTGCTTGGGTCTTTCAGACACTTCCAAGTCCTATGACAAACAAACCTTTCACTTGCTAATGTAGCAGGCAGGAATCTTATTCCACTCATCAGCGACCTGAGAAATGTCTCAGGAATTTGCTTTCTTTTCATCTGATTCAAGTCTCTGGCCCACCAGGCTGGTGAGAAATTTCAGTGCCAGTCATTATTGGAGCTCTTAATACCTCCAGGGTGGTGTGAAGATTCCGAAAGACCCTCGCCTCTTTAGCTCACACTGGTCCCTTTTCAAGTACCCCTCAATCCAGTGACTTTCATCAGAGCTGCTGTTCTGGACTTGGATGGCTGTGGAGGCTGGAAACGCCAGGCTTGGGATGCAGCCTCCTATGTGTCCTGCGGCATTCTCCTCTGGAAACCCGCCACTTTCCCAGGACTCTGTGTGAGAGCAGGCCAGGGGTCAATGCACCGTTCAGGAACTCCGCTTTGATGAGAACGTGGGCTCAGCACTTCAGCTTTGGGCATCCCCCCTGTGCTGTCTCTCCCCTTCTGCCTTCTTTCCTTCCCGACTTTGCATAAACCTGCTAAGAAGCTGCAGCTTTTAAAAAACAAAAGCCAAAGAGGTTGCCCAGAACAGAAACTAGTTTTGAAGGAGCGTCAAATATTCAGAGTGATAAAAAGCATGACTCTCATGTAAATATAAAGTGAACACATGTAAAACTGGATACAGCACATTGTATTCGACTCCAGTTTATGAAGGAACCGGTAAGACATTAAAACTGGTCCAAAGGGCATTTGAGAATCTTGCATATTATGCAATTTAGTAGATCTCTGGGTTAGATAAAAGCATGGTTAATGTCCAACAGGGCCATAAACCATAACTTTGGGGGTTATCTGTTCTGCTGGACAGAAATTATTTGCATCTCTACCCAGCAAAAATCTATAAGCTAACCCCACCCCAGCAGAGTTGTAAAATAGCCTTAGTAAATAGCAAGTCAAATCCAGCACTGCACTCAAATAATAACTAGTACTACTTTCTGTTGCCTGTTTATAAGTTTTGGACAATTTTTCTGGCAGAAGGAACCTCAAAGAAACCTTCTTAGAATGTGGAGAGGGAAAACAATAGCAAGAACAAACCTCAAACTAATATCTCAATTATCCCATCACAAAAACATACGACCCCTGTTAATATAACTCCATTATTATGCTAACAAGTGTCTTTGTCTTTACTCTGCGTCACCAAAGGACTCCCCCTTCCTCCTCCCCTTTCCCTTTTCCTGTACCACATAAAGCACCCAGCCTGAGCCTTAGCCGTCTAGCCTGTCCCTGAGGCACATTCACAGATCCTTTTGAACAGTGCTTGAAAATCCAGAAAAACAGAGGGCTGAGGGAAAGCCCATCCTCAGCTCATTAGGGTGAGATGTGAGCCCCTCCTTCCACTGTCAAAATCTGCACTGTTACTATACCTTGTGGTGTGCCCAAAGCCCAGCTAAATCAAGGGATGGAGAAAAAAGAGCTGGATACATAGGGGCAAATCACACTGGTGGCTGTACATTGTTACACAGAGAGGAAAGGCCAGAGAAATGCACCTGTAGGGAGAATTCTCCTTCCTTAAGTCTGTTCGGTGGCCTCTCCCGCTTCCCAGGCCAGGCTCCATTCATTTGCGCCACAAAGAGAAGACCCCTTTTCTGTGAGCACATACTGCTTCTTGGGTTGTAGTTTTGAGTCCCCACAGCTGTGCTGCTCCCCATCCCTGCTCACTCTGCCCCATCTTTGCTTTGTTTCGTATGAAACTCATTGGGAAGTCAGGCTTTGGGCAAGAGTCAGTGTAGCCTCTGGCAGAGATTCTGAGTGGGAGATCAGAGAGACCGTGAGAAAAATGTCAAGCTGCTGCTCCGACCGGATATGTCCCAAGATGGGAGGAGGGCGGGCCTCACAGAGCAAAAACTGTTATTCATTCCCAGGCTTTTTGATTGGAAGCCAAAGTTACACACAGAGGTTAGGGAAGTGAGTTAATCCCAAACCTCTAAAATATTCAGCTGGCCAGATTCCTTAGTGGATTCTCCATCAGAAATCATTGCTTTATCCCTCTAGAATTATGGTTCTGCAAATTGAGCATGCACCAGAACCACCTGCATAGCTTGTTAAACCAACCCTGACCACCAACCCCCAGAGTTTCTAATTCAGTGGCCCAGGAATTTGCAGTTCAAAAGTTCTCTGGCTGCTGCTGGTCTAGACAACACACTTTGAGAATCACTGCTCTAGACCAGTGCTTCTCAAACTTTGATGTATACAAGAATCATGCAAGGAATCTTGTTAAAAATGCAGATTATGATTCAGTAGGTCTGGGGTGGAACCTGAGATTCTGCATTTCTAACTAGTTCCCAGATGATGTCTGTACTCCTGGTTCTCAGAGCACCCTGAGTGGCAAGTCTCTAAAGCAGTGGTTCTCAACCCTGGTTGCACATTAGAAACATCTGGAGGAGTTTTGAAAAAATCCCCATGTACAGGCAACACTCAACCAATTAAATCAGAATTTCTGGGGGTGAGGTCTAGGCATCAATAGTTTTTAAAGCTCCCCACATGAATGTAATGTGTAGCCAAGATTAAAGACTATTGTTTTAGAACAGTGGTTCCCACCCCTACTGCATATTTTAAATACATGGGACGCTTTTGCAAAATACCTATTCCTCAGTCACTGCACAGTGACCTCCAATCTGGTCTTCCCAATCTGTTATCCAAATAAACATCAAGACACACAAACATCCTTTACCTCAATAGCTTCTCCTTGTCTTTAGAATAAAAATAAAAGTCAGAATTTCTAGATGTGGAGCCCGGGGACCTTCATATTTAAAAAAATACC
Organism: Rhinolophus ferrumequinum; assembly: GCF_004115265.2. Lineage (NCBI taxonomy): Eukaryota > Metazoa > Chordata > Mammalia > Chiroptera > Rhinolophidae > Rhinolophus > Rhinolophus ferrumequinum. The sequence continues at coordinate 25,609,107 of NC_046296.1, read as the reverse complement.
CTCCCCACCTCCCCACCCGCTGCAGTGATTGTGCAGCCAGGATTGAGACCCGCTGCTCCAGCCGGTCTTGTGATCACATTCTACCTGCTCTTTAACCTTCGCCCATTAAAAGTGGTCTGCCCACCCAGGCATGTAGAAACCTGCCTTAGGCAGTGGCCTCTGGTTGCTCGCCTCTCCCACTTGTCTGCTCGGCTTGCTATTCCTACTTTGACAGCTGTCACTGTTTGACCCCCGATTCATTCTTTGCCTCCCCAGAGCTGCCTTGGGGGTCCTCCGTGTTTTACTAAATGTTAGACCCTCTTCTCTCTGTTCTGACCCTGCTCCACGTTCTCCTGCACGCTGACTTGACTTTTGGCACTGTGCACTCCCTCTCAGCTTCAGCTTCTCCCCCATCCCCCTGTACTGGCTGCCTGCTTAGCCTCCCGTCCTCCAGGTCACGTATGTAGAGCTGGTGCAAAAATTTATGACGGGCCTCCAATGTGTCAGGCATTGTGATGGACAGGGCCTGCCATGTGAACCAAAACAGACGTGGTCACCGCCCTTGGGAAAGGTTACATTCTGGTGTGAGAGACAGTGATCAAACACCTGTAAAATGGCTACAGTGTTATGTGCTGGGAAGGAGAGGGCACAGTGCCATGGATGTGTATAAGAGGGAAGTCTTGCCTGAGGAGTGATATTTAAGCTAAGATCTAAGAGAATACTAGGAGTTGCCGAGATGAAAAGGAGAGGAAAATGGGGGAGGAAGGAATAGCGTGTACAAAGGCTAGGCTATCGGAGGGAACATGGCATATTGGAAGACTAAAGGCCGAGTTGGCGGTAGCAGAGGGATAGGCTGCAGCAGAGAGCGTGAGACGTTCTATAACTTATATGGCACCCACTCCCTGGCCAAGGTTTGGCACGTAGCAGCCACCACCCTAGTGTGGCAGTCACTTGGTAACCAGCGCCACTGGGCCACACGTTGCACAGTTGAGCAGGTTATATGCTCTAGTTATGTGTGTAGTGAAATAGACTCTCTTTCCTCTTCTTACTCCTTTCTCTGGGGTCTTTCTCCTTCCTTTCCTAGGGAAATGAGGACCAATCTCCCAACTATTAGAGGAAGAGATGTGTACCATAGTTAATTTCAGCTGGTCAGGCACAAGCTTGACATCCAGAAGAATGTTCAAAACAGTCCTTTATTTTAGATTCAACTCATGCATCTTCTAATCCATATGCTTCCACCAGGAGTTGGAGGTCTGGGAGGAACCTCTGTATTCCATTCAGGTGTTCCCCACATCTTTAGCAGTTGGAGTGTTTCCTTCCATCTTAGCTTTTGGAGGAAAGACCCATCTCCTTCAGGCATTAGAGAACAGCAACAGATCTTCCCCAACCACTTATTAATGATATGCCTTTAGATGAGTCTTATGCTATGTAATTATTCTTTCATGTAGGTAGTCATCCATCCATCCATCCATCCATCCATTGATTCTAAAAATATTTATTTAGCATCTACTAAGTAACAGGCATTAGAGAATACCAAGACAAATAAGATATATGCTCTGTCCTCAAAGGACAGTGAGTATTGTTCATTCAAATAAGTTTTACAGCTTGTGATTATATATATTTGTGGGATTCTTTGTTTAATCTCTCTTTTCCCCACTATGTCAGTTTTATAATGGCAGGAATCATGTCTTTTGTTCACTCTGGTATCCTAGCACCAGGCGGGGTTCCTGGCACACAATGACGTTTAATACATATTTGAACGAATGATGAATAAAGAAAGGGCTTTCAGTCTATTCAAGACTTAGAATTGTCTTTCTTCTGTTTTTACTTAATGCTTATTATACCCTGCTCCATAAAAGGAGATCTTTATAGGAGAATCAGGCAATAATATATTTTGAAAGCTACATGACTAATGTCCCACAACGTTTGAAAATTGCAAGCTCTGTTACAGGTGCCTGAGCTAACAGAGCCTAGTAAGTAAGTATCCTCTCTGCAATATAGATCTTTGATTTCTAGGGACCTTCCTTTCCTGGTAGCTCTCAGATTAAAATTGCGCAGGATTGAGAGTGCATAAAAGGCAGCTGATCCATTGACCTTCAGAAAATTGACCATGACAGCAGAAATAGATGTTGAGAAATGACCATCTCTTCAGGAGAACGTGGGCAGAGAGGACAAAGAACTCCTTGTACACCTGTGAACCCTGCAAAGGCACCCAGCCTAGGGGGTACGGAGGGGCTGCAATCTAGTCAGGCTCCTCTCTCTGGCAATGAACCCTGGCAAGAGGTTGGGTCAAAGTGCCCTAGGACCAGAAGTGGCCCAGTGAGGAGTCCTCAGGTTCTTAGGAAGACTGACAAAGAAATGAGGAAGGGTATGGAGGGAACCTGCATTTAGCGTCAATCAGAAAGCAGTGTGGTAGAGTGTTGCTCACTGTGATGGCCTCTCTGTGTGAACCCCACCTACCCACACCCCTATACTCCTCTCTGGCACATTCAGTTCTCTGAGTGCTAAGGTCTGTCCCTTAGTAATAGTAGGAGAGAGATGTGTAAGAGGACCTATAAGATCAAAGTTGTCCGCAAGAGGAAAAGAGACACCCTGCTTCCCTGAAGACGCAGGGGGTTGGGGCAGCAGACAGTGGGGCTGCTAGTCTTTCTGTCCAGGTCTCTACACTGCCTGGCAGAATAAAACTTCCTTTCCAAGAATGTGGATTGGCTCTGTTGACACTGGAAAGAACTCATATATGCAACCTAATGGAAAAACGATTTAGTACCAAATAGCTTTAAAAAAAATTACCCACACCCACTTCTATTCTGCTCTTCATGGCTCATGGAAACTCCAGGGCTATTTCTAGCTTGAGATGCAGGGGTGCTGATGAACAGTGGGGTTTCTGCAGCTAATTGTTGATAGGACCAAGCTGTTGCCACCCCACAGGAGTGCTAGGGACGAGCAGCTTAACTGCACATGGTAGGTGGGAGTGAGGACGTCTGGCTGGTGGGGTGTGTGTGTGGGGGGGACAAGGCGGATGGAAGTGGCTCTGAAACTGCATTTAGGGAGCAATAAGCTAAAGACATTGTGGCTCTGTGTGCCTCCAACACCACCATCCTTCCAGAGCTCTAGGCTTAAAAGGGAACAAAGAAAGAGAGAAAGAAAGAATGAAACTCTAGTGCTCTCAGTGTAGCTTCTGTGGTTGTTTCTCTTGCTTCAAATCTGGGATGTCATTGCAGGGAGCCAAGATATAGTTCTTCTTCCTGATGGAGAACAATCTTAAGGAAAGTGGCCAAATCTTAAGGAAAGCCGGCAAAACATCACGGGGAGGGAGAGGCGGGGTAGGATTGACTTTACTATAAAATTTTATATTTTGAAATCAGATGAATTTGAGTACAATTCCTGCCTCTTTCATGATCAGCAGTATGATCTTAAGCAGCTGCTCAATCTCTCTGTTCCTCAATTTCCCTCATCTGTAAAGTGGGGATAATCCTAGGGGTAGCACGAAGAAGTGTTTTACTTCGGTGAAGGGCAGCCCTTGAGTGGTTAGGTCTCTGTCCATGCTACTAAGTGAGCCAGTCATTCTAAAGCCCAGGATTCTGCTGACTCTTGTTCAACCTCTCCTAGAGGAGTATTTGTTGTTTTTCTTACTTTTTATATTGTATCTTAGTGGAAAGTTTGCTGTTTTTGTACACTCAAAGAACAAGTAGAAGAAATGTGTCTTAGGTTACATATATTACATTACTTACATAGCAAAATCTACACACTGCTTGTTTCCAACAGTTTAAAATAGTTTTTCTCTCTAGGATGTGGGATGTCAGACATTGCTCCCCCTCAAAGCTATGTCTAAAGAGACAGTAATATACACAGTGAAATGATTTTTTGTAAGAATTAAGCATGTAAATACTTAGCTCGATGTCTGGCATATAAGTGCTAAGAAAAGCTGTGGCTTTGTGGCAGGTATGTGTTTGCAAACACCATACTTGGGTACACAGATTGCCCAATTACTTTCTAAATCAAATTACATCTTACCTTGAGCTTCTACTTCCTACATCTTATTCATTATTGGGGCTGGCATATTCCCCTCGAGTCATGAGTAAGTTCTGAGAAACTACACAGAGCAGAACTTCCCAGGAGCTCCTCTGGCCTTTAGCGCACACTGGTCACTCGCTAATGTGCTCATTGTCCAACCACTCAGAGGCGGCTGCTCTCCGGAGTCCATTCCTTTCTCAGCCTCACAGTGTTTGCAGTAGCTGGAAGCCGCAATTCCTAGCACACAGGTTCTCCAGCTCACCATACAGCTATTCTCCTCTGAGACGGGCATCTCTCTGGGAGACTGCCAAGAAGTAGGGAGTCTACCACTTGAGAGACCCTGAAACTCCAGGAGCCCAAACCATCCTTCTCGTCTCTGGCTCAGGGACGATCTTCTTTTCCTGGAAGGGAGGAGGGGGCAGGACAGTCTCTACTCTCCTCCGAACACCCAGTAATCTCCCTCCAGTGGGAGCCATTTCCCTTTTAATTCACCTTCTTACTCCATTATCGTTATTTTTGAACAAAATGTATCTTCTTATCACAGGAATTTATGACTCTTCCGTCATATTTTTATTTTGAGAATCATGCACACTCTCCGAGTTCCATTCAATCTGTCACCAAATTAAGATCTAAACCCATAGAGCTGAAAGTAGCTCACGTCCATTGAGAAACAGAGCTCTGTCTTCTAACTCTTTGTTTTAATTTATTGGTTTCCTTTTCCCTTCAAGAGAGCACAGTGCTTAAGCTCACTACTATCCTCAGTGACATATCCTCTGCTTCCCCTTCTCTGTTAGAGAGCGTTTCTAACTCATCTATGAGTTGTTTCACTTGACAGCATTGTGTACTGGGAGAGAGAGTAGATTTGTAGGCGTCTGAGCCTCTCAAGCTTGCCTGGGATTTCTTTGTGGAAGGCAACCAGCCACACTACACTGTGACCTATATGTAAAACTTCTGACTTTCTCACCAATGTGGTTAAATCTTGTTTTCTTACTCAGCAGGAGCTTGCTGAAAACTGACATTGTAGGTGCAGGTCGGGATCACAGCTCTGCAAATTATTTCTAATGGTATGCAGTTTTTCTCAAAGGACTCAAGCAAGGTCAGCACATGGGCATTTGTCTTATAGCCTCTGGGATTTTGTTTACCTTGAGGAGGGGAAGAGAGGAGGGGATGAGGACTGCAGTTCAGAAAGTTCTGCTATTGGCTGTCACCACAGACGTTTCTGAAGTTTTCTATCCATTAAGCAAATGGCTAATAAAATGTACGCAGACTTAGCAGCCAGCTCTTAATAGGTTTATTTCTGCTATTATTAAATGCTTCTTAAAAGTCATCAGAGTGTTGAAGAAGTAGATGTGCCCTTGCTGACAATCCAAATAAGTAAAGAAACCTAAAAGGAGAAGAATGGTGGGAATTAGCTTCGACTGACGTGGCCAATGATAGAAAGTCCTGACACCTTCTCTATGAGACTTTCCAAAGCTCTGGTTCATTTTGAGACCAGGATCGATGTTTTACAGAGTTAGGAAGGACTTCAGCTAAAGATGATAAATGCAAAAGTGGAAGCCCTTCACTCACTCCAAACACTTAAGAACTTCTGGATAAAATATAACAAAAATGCTTTTAACATGTAACTAAGCATGAAGTCAAGAAAGGGAAATCACCAAGTTGCAGAAGCAAGAGGAGAACTCAAAGAGCATGGAATTATCAAGCCATTGAAAAATTCTCCAATTCTCCTTCCTCTGAACACATGGTAGCGATTGCACTTCTATGTGTAGACGTGTGGCTTGCTTTGACCAATGAAATGTGAGTGGAAACTTGACATTCTCTAAGCAGTTGCATGCTCCATTCTCTTCTCTTTTCAACAGTTGGGCAGAATTCCCTACCCATGGCATAGCAACTGGTGATATTCCAGATGATGGAGGCTCTCTCTATCCTGAGTGAGAAGGTGTGTGGAACAAAGCCCAAACAACTTGTGGTGAATAAAATAAGCACGAATGAGAAATAGCCTTTGTTGTTGGAAATCACCAGTATTTTGGGGTTTTTTTAATCCACAGCATGACCTAGACCAATCTGACACTTAAAAAAATGTCAAGGTTAATTCCAGACCAATTAATCTCTGTGGTAAGAGGCATTAGTAATTTTTAGAGCTTCCCAGGTTATTCTGATGTACAGCCAAGGTTGAGAATCAAGGATCTGATGAGCCTGAAAGAGGCTATAAAAAGGACACATTTAGACAACAACAACAGCAGCAACAACAAAAAAAGAGCTCTTAAAAATGTAAAGCATGATAGTAGAAATAAAAAACTCAGAAGGTGGACTGGAAGATAAAGTTTTAGGAAAGCTTCCAAAGAGTAGAGCAAGAACACAACGAGTTTAAAAATAGAAAAGAGAAAATGTAAGAAATTGAGAGGACAGGTTCAGGAGATCCTAAATCTGAGAAAGAAAAGGTGGGAGAGGGCGGTGGAGGGGTGGGAAGTTGGGGGGAGGGAAGGAATTTCAGAAAGAGAGAATAGAGAAATTGAATGAGGAAGATATAGTCAAAGAATCAATGTAAAAGTAGTTCCCCAAACTGGAGGACATGAGCTACCAGAATGAAAGGGAAAAGTCACATACAAAAATGATAAAGAATCGGAATATCTTCAGACTTCTGGAAGGTAAAGAGAGTAGAGTAATGCCTCTGTAATTATGGAAGAACACTATATCTAACCTAGAATTCTCCTCATGGAAAAACTGTCAATCAAGTGTGAAAGTGAAATAAAGATATTTTTATACATGCAAGGTCTGGGGTGTTTTCCAACACCAACAATCAATTCTCCGACTTTTCAAACACCAACTGAGTGTCCTACAATTCAATTCAATTCTGACACTAACTATCCCGGGTTAGTGTGGATCCCATAGATTAAAAAGCCTCAATCTTATAAGACTGTCCCCCACTTTAGATGCCATCCAAGGTCCAGGCCTCCCATACTTCTGACTACTGTCTATAAATAGGGGATTCCCACAATCCCCTCTTCAGGTTTGATAATTTGCTAGAATGGCTCACAGAATTCAGCAATACACTTGACTTTTATTTAGTAGTTTATTATAAAGAATATTATAAAGGATGCAAATAAACAGTAAGATGGAGAGGTACATATGGCGAGGTCCATAAGGGTCCTGAGCACAGGAGCTTCTTTCCTGTGGAGTTGAGGTGCACCGTCCTCCTGGCATATGGATGTGTCCACCAACAAGGAAGCTCTCCAAACCCCATCATTTAGGGGTTTTCATGGAGATAGCAGTTCAGAGACGTGATCAATTTTTAACTCAATCTCCAGCTCCAGAGATTGGGAGTGGAGCTGGAAGGTCCAGGCATGAGCCAGGTCTTTCTGGTCACCAGCCCCCATCCTGAAGTGATCTTGGGGCCTGTCAAAATTTGTCTCAGTATAGCAAAAGATGCTCTTATCATGCCTATCACTCAGAAAATTATAAGGAATTTAGGAGCTCTGAGTCAGGAACTGGGGACAAAGACCAAATATCTTTCTATGACACTAAACAAGCTCTCAAACATTTATCTTCCAAGCATCCTTTCTCAAGAAGCTATTAGAGTACAAAGTGCAGTGGCCAGAGTCATGGCAGGGCAGGCTTTTAGGAAGATAGTTCCCCTCTTTGACTGAGTATTAGTGGAAACAAAGAAGGCATGCTTGCAGAAAAAATTCAAGGGAAAGTATTGCAAGCAACAGTAGTAGCTGTTAGATTGGATTCTAAAGGAAAGGGTGGAGAGATTCAAGCAGTGAACGTAAAAGTTGGAGGTAAAGTTCTTTCTTCCAGAATATGGAGGCACCAAAGTAGCTCTAGATGATAAGGATTATTCCTTATTTAGAGATGGTGACATTCTTGGAAAGTATGTAGACTGAAATAAATCACTATGACATGACACCACATGAAGCTGCCCCTTCCATTGAAGTTCTGAAATCTTTCATCATGTAAATGATTTCCATGTTGCTCTTTTGTAATAAACTAATGACATCTAAACTAATAACATTCAGTGTCTCTTGAAATTTGGTTTCACTGTACTGATACAAACATTTCCAAATATATGTATCTTTTTTTTTTTTTAAAAGAAGCTATTGGACGATATGCATCATCAAAACAAGGGAATAAACCAAGAGAAAGTACAATGAAGGATTTAACTCCAGAGATATGCAGAGGCATCCCGTGTGAGAGTGAGGGGAAAGCCCAGCTAAGGCATGTTAGAAGTCTCCAGGCAAGTTCTCCAGGAACGTGAAGGATGATGGGATGGATATGCGATGTGTCTGAACAGGCTGAGTGAAAGTTTAAATAACTGTCAGAGAGTTGGGATGAAATTAGTGATAAATGAATAGAAAACTAAGCAATTGAGAAAAACGACTATTGATTCCATGGAAAACAAACACTGTTACAGGAAAGGAAAATGATTCTTAGGACAATACATGGCCCAGCAGTCCAAGGTGTTTACATAATACGATAATCGAAGCACTGAATACTGATCTAATCAAATTAGAATATAACTTTTAAAAGATGAAATATGGGGAAGGATGGGTGACTGTGGTGAAGCCTGAAGGTGAAAGAGAGCTGTATCCTTATTTTCCACAGTGTGAGTGCAATATAATGCCAACCACCAAAACAATAACAGAAAATAAATAACAGTACAAATATGTTATTTAGAGAGAGAGAGGGAGCAATAAATCCCAAAGAATCAGCTCAAGAAGAGCTGAAAGTAACTTCTCTGGGGAGGGGAGCAGAGGATTGTCTTATGGGACTGTTTGTCTCTTAGTGATGAGGATACATAACTTTATAAAAATAAAAATCAACTATATGATTGACAAAGAACCAAATTGAAAGTCTACAGGTAAAAAAAAAATAAAGCCATTGGAATTAGAAGTTCAAGAGATGGATTAAACTGAGAAATAGACACAGATCCCTCTGGAGTTTTTTGGTCCAACCAATAAAGCAGGGAAATTAGAGTAAGGCTGTGTAGAGCAAAGGCCCTGGGCTAGAAACTGAGGCCTAGTGAACAAAGTGGAGCGATATCTAAACCAATTACCATAGCCCAGCCCTCTCTTTCTTCTCTAGAGTTTGGCTAAAGTCTCAAGAGGAGGGTGCAACTAGTGGTGCCACCTCCTTCCCACCTCTGGAGAGAGAGGGACTTGATTTTCAGCATCCCCTTCCCCACACCAACAATAACCATTAACAATTGAGCACCTGTTCCAAGCATTTTACATGTGTAACTGTATTAGCATTTTATCCTCACAATCACATTATGAGGTAAGTATCACTACTCTCATCATTAAAACTGAGATGCACAGAATTAAGGAACTCGCCTCAAGTCGCCCGGCTGGTGAGTGGTGGATTTGGGATTTGAGCTCAGGCAGTTTGTCTTTGGAGCTCACATTCTCAACTATTGTGTTGTTATGTGTCTTTTTACACATACACGCACCCCTACCTGAAGTCTTCAGTAAAATAGCAAGGAGTTTGTGTCTGAAAACAGGTTAAGGATCCCTCCTGTACCGTAAATAAGAGTAAGCCGAAGGCGGAATGAATTCATAAAACCGAGGGATGCATAATTGTTTATTGATTTTATTTATTCCCTACCTCATTGAAAAAAATATGAAGCAGCTTCCAAAAATGTCATATATAACAAGTAAATAAAATATGAGCAAATTTTCAAAAATAGTCAAAGAAAGTGGATAAATGAGTATGCCAACTGAAAAATTCAAGAAGGTTGCTGTATCTGAAAATAAAACTCAAATATGAGCCTCCTGGCAGCCAAGACAAAGATAGAAACACAGGTCATTGCAAAAATCTCATTATAAAGCAAGAGAGAGTCAACTACATGTTTATGTGTTATACAGGATAAGTGCATGATAGAGAAGGAAGAGTAGGCAGAATATTGTGTGATTATACATTGAGTCACTGTGATTTTGGGGAAGGTTACCACTTTTCTTTTATCAATTGGGAAAGTAAGTTTGGAAAAACTTCATGTGGCCCCTCTGTCTGTCTTGAAGATATTTGGCTCATTTCTTAGGCTCACAACATGAAAGCCATAATGCAGACTGCTTACATAAATCATTAGAGCCATCCTTAAGATGAATCAAGCTAATACAGGATAAATAAGAAAAATAACCAGCAGAGATCCAAGTGGGACTTGAACCTAGAACTGGAAAAGGGAAACGCGAATGTATTTCCCGTGTTCACAGGGCTTGTAGGCCACACCCCTCCTTCTGCCGTGGGGAGGAACCGATTGTGCAGATTTGGGAAAGCTGTGGTGTTCTTAAGTCAAATTGGGAAAGAGGCCAGTCAGGACTAGCCGCCAAGCGCACCAAGACGTCAGAGTTGAGAATAAAGTCCTAGGGTGCTCCTGGGGTCCTGGGTGCTCAGGGAAGATAGCAGCCACAGCCATAATGACATTTAAGAGAAGAGAAGACAGCCAACCAGGGAGCAGTTTAAGTGTTTGCACCCTTCCTTGTCTCCTTGACCTGATATCCCAGACCTTTGGGGATCCCCTCTTTTCTGGGAAATTAGTGTTGGTGCTAAGTAAGCATAAGCAGACTTAGAATTCAATAGAAATTCAAATAGTTTTTGAAGTTACGAAAATGGTCTTCCCTGATGGAGCTGAGTCCACTGTCAGCACAGCGTCACACCCTCTTCCAGCAGCCACTGTCATGCGGGGTGTCAGGCAGGGTCTCTGGTCCCGCTCCCCACACAAGAACGCAGGATATGGCGAGGCCAAAAAGGAACACCCACGGAGCCATAGGTAGGGAAGTCATACCACTATGGTCTCGCTGGGTTTACACGACGTGCGACCTGCTGTCCGCTTTGCTGCCAACCGACCGACTCCCCTCCACTCTCCTCCACTCTCCTCCACTCTCCACTCTCCTCCTCTCTCCTCGTCTTCCCTCCGTAGCCGCGGCAGTTATATTAGTGGCCAATGGCTCAATGGTTACAGCTGACGGCCAACCAGCCACAGCTGATGGCCATCTACTACCTGAGCCAGCACCTTTCCACATGAGGCCGAGAGCCTGGAAACTGCTTTCTGGGGCTCTGTCCCCACAGCCACCCTATCTCTCTCTGCCACAGCCATACTTTTTGAAGGAGTCATCTATTCTTGTTTTCCCTAGTTCTCTATCTGCCATCCAATAGTCCAGTGAAATCGCTCTACACAGAGTAGCTAATGACCTTCTTATTGCTAAGTGGGCACCTCTTAGTTCTTTTATTTGGTCTCCTTGCAGTTTTTTTCCTGGCATCATTATTATTATTACTTTATTATCTTCTCTTTGGAAACACTCCCCTTGGCTTTCATAACTCTACTGAAATTCTTCCCCTGGGCCCTGATTTTGTAGTGCCCCTCTTTCTACATGCAAACCTGGTACCCTATGAGCTCTCTGAGGGGAGGGAAGGTCTGTTTGCTCGTTATTGTTTCTCTCAGGACCTAGCAAAATGCCAGGCACATAGGAGGATAATAATGATCAATAAATATTTTTGAAGAAATGAACAAATGTAAGTTTTGTTCATATCTGTTTAGGATTTATAATGGAAACAAATAAAAATGGAATGAGATCAACATACCAGCTTCCTAGGATGAATTAGTTACAGCAATGGAATATTAAATTTAGTGCTGAGCTTCCTGGTAGGCAAAGCAAAATACAAAATACATCAAGTTATACTGTTCTCATTGGCAAATAAAAGGAAGCATACAAGTTTGAGTAGGAATAGAAATGTTTTCTGGTACTGAATTTTACTTGGTGTTTTATCATATAGTTATCTTTATAAGGAAGGGACATAGGTAATATATTGGGCAGTATCTTTGACAATTATTTTTTAACATATATAGTTGCTTCTCCATATTGTTCTTTTAGACACTTAGATGATATTAACAGAAGGGGTAGGTATTGCCTTATACACCATAGCTGTCTTAATTAAGGAAATGGATTGGGATTGCATAGAATGAACTCTTTCTGGGCACCAGGCATCTAGAAGATGCATTTATAATGTGAACTCAAATACTGTGGCTTTCTGGCCCTTGTTGGAAAGACTACGTAAATTTTGGTGGAGGCCAGAGAGCACTAGCTCTATTGATTGTCATAGGGAAACACACACAGCAATCCTAATTCCATTTTTCTTCAGAGATTTAACACTCTGGGCTCATAAAAGCTCCAACTTGGAAGTGAGGAAAATCTGTGTTCTAACAATCAGGGCTCTTGGGAGGTTAAAGCCCCAAAAGGAGGTCAGGTAGAATTTTTGCTTGTTCTTTCCTCTCCTGAGAGATTGCGTTAAATGCAAAGAACCAAGAATGTTAAAAAAACAAACAAACAAACAACAACAACAAAAAAACGAGGTCCAAAGAGGTAGAAAAAAACAGATTTTTTTTTTCCTGGCATCATTATTATTATTACTTTATTAGTTTCAGGTGTACAAAACGACATAGTGATTAGACATTTACACCTCTCACAAAGTGATAACCCTGCAAGTCTACCACCCCTCTGACACTGCGCATCGCTATTACAGTACCATTGGCTATATTCCCTGTGCTGTACTTTACATCCCATGACTATATGTATTTTTAAATTATAGTTGACATTCAATATTATTTTATATTAGTTTCAGGTGTACAGCTTAGTGGTTAGGCATTTATATAATTTGTGAAGTGATTCCCCCTGATAAGTCTAGTACCCATATGACACTGTACATAGTTTTTACCGTATTATTGACCATATTCCCCATATTGTGTTTCACATCCCCATGACTATTTTGTAACTATCACTTGTACTTCCTAATTCCTTCACCTTTCTCACGCATCCCCCTAACCTCCCTCCCATCTAGCAACCATCAGTTTGTTCTCTGTATCTAAGTGTCTGTTTCTGTTTTGTTTGGTCATTTATTCTGTTCTTTAGATTCCACATATAAGTAACATCATATGGTATTTCTTTTTCTCAATCTGACTTATTTCACTTAGCATAATACCCTCTAGGTCCATCCATATCGTTGCAAATGGTAAGATTTCATTCTTTTTTATGGCAGAATAATACTTTATTGTATATTTGTACCACAATTTTTGATCCAATCATCTATTGATGGGCATATCAGTTGTTTCCATATCTTGGCTATTGTGAATAGTGCTGCAGTGAACATAGGGGTGCATATATCTTTTTGAATTAGTGTTTTGGATTTCTTTGGATAAATACCCAGGAGTGAAATTACTGGGTCATAAGGTAGTCTTTCTTTTTTTTTTTTAAGGTAGTTCTTTTTTTAATTTAAGGCATATCCATACTGTTTTCCATAGTGTCTGCACCAATTTGTAATCCCACCAACAGTGCATTAGGATTCCCTTTTTTCCACATCCTTGCCAACACTTGTTTGTTGATTTATTGAGGGTGGCCATTCTGACAGGAGTGAGGTGGTATCTCACTGTGGTTTTTATTTGCATTTCTCTGATGATTAGTGATGTTGAGCGTTTTTTTCATATGTCTATTGGCCATCTAAAACAGATTATTCTTAACTCTCCCACTCCACATCCAACTTAAAAACAGAGTTGAGAATGGGAGTTGAGAGAAAAGATTTTCAGTGAGGAGTTTTGGAGAAAGCTGATGATATGCTGGGGACCACCAACACCCTTGCACACAGGTAGGAGAAATGGAGGATACATCTCCTTCCCTTCCCAAGAGAGGGGTTTAAGGAGAACCCAACGTGAGTCACCAGTGATGCTGGGGATTGGGGGGGGTGGTCTCTGAAAAAGACTAAACTGTACAGGCCAACTCCTGAAAGTTCATCCTGGAACTTTCCTGTGCCCTTCTCCAGTTTTCCACAGGACCATTTTGAAGGGATCCTGGAAGACAAAACAAAGCTTCTGTGTGATACCTGCCCCTGTCGCAATGGCACAACATAGCAGGGACATAAGCTAGCCCACGCTTGTTCCTGCTCTGGAACTGGGACAGTGAGGGCGTAGGGTCCACTTAGGGCAGGCTTAGGATCTCAGTGCCTTTAGAGAAGAGGCCCTTCCCCGGGGGCAGAGGCAGGAAACCCAGCCCACTCTCTGGCACTGGGAGCCTGGGGAGGGAGGGCCAGGGTGGAGAAGCTCCAGGCGCCTGGCAGGAAGGGTGGAAAAGGGGGGAAGGGTAGAGCTAGCGCTGGGCTTCTATAAAGCCTGCCTGAGGGTCAGACCTAGCCACCATGGCCAGGCAACGGAGGTGAAAAGCTCCTCCATCAGGTAGCAAGGATGTAGGGCAGGCCATACACCAAGAAAGTTAGCATGGTGTGTGCCCATGTGCCCCAAGCTCTGGGAAGGAGGGTGAGTTTAGAACCAGAATAAAAAGAAGGTGTGATTAGACTCTGCAAGTAAATACAGATGAACGTGTTATACCTGCCCTCGCACCGCTGAGAATGCTCTGAGCACTTTGGAAGAAAGGCGCAGTGAAAATACCAAGTAATATTATTATCATCTTAATTATAATTAGAACCTACAAGTCGAGTCTTGAAAGACATTTATAGCACATCCTGACTTGTTTAGGTCAGTTTCCCAGAAAGAGGGGAAAAAATACTGGGACATTTTTAATGTAGGCAAGAAACAGTTCCATGGGTCAGGGCTACTATCTGTAAACCCCCTATTTTAAGGATGCTCTCTGAGGCTCAGATATATTAAAGGCTGATTAGAACCTAAAAAGCTCCACATAGTAGAAAATAGGCTTGTTTTTAGCTTTGGAGGGCTACAGGCCAATTGGAAGTTTCTATCCACTGTGAAGTAATGAGGCTGGTAAATAGCTGGTAAATCATCCATGACTCAGGGCTCCTTGAGTGATGGGTCTGCAAAGCAGAGCACAAGGGGACGATGCTGAGTAAATATCCAGGGGAATTCCAACAGTTCTTTGTTATTCCAGGGCTTATTGTCTGGGTGGAGAATAATTCAGAGTCACTGATCTTTTTCCTTTCACATTCTGTCCCTCTTAGAGGACAGGAGGTAGCAGAGTGGAGCTGGAAGGGGAAATGCTACCTGCCTATTTAGCTGCTATGGTAGTTCTGGTGAAAAAATCCACAAGAACAGGTTCGGGTTGATGGTTGTCATGAGGTCCCTACCTTTATGGACTTCAGGCACCCATGCTGCTCCTGTCCCTGGAGCACTTTGGACGTGAACAATCTGGAAATGGCTGTGATCGGCAGAACCCCTAAAACCAAGGCCGCGTAGACATAATGGAAAAAGTCATACCACTGTGTGGTGTAGCTAGGTTTGCCGGTTTTGTAACTGATGCAGACAAATGTTGCATCACAACAGCTTATAAAAAGCTAGTTTAAAAATAAAACATCTGTGTGCCTATGTCATCATCACTGAGGATTTAATGGAGATGCAGCCAGGGAATATTTTGCTTCTATCCCAGCTCCTATTCCCAAAATGTAGGCTCCCCAGGCTCCCCGGGCTACCCAGGGTCCCTTCATGCCTGGCACTGCCCCATCTCGTACTCTGAACCCATTTCTTGATCCTCTTTCCCGTCTCCACCCAGTTCCCCCATCCCAAACTTACCCATCCTCAGTCTCTTCCTTAGGGACTCTGATCATTGGACAATCAGCAATGTTGGATTAATGTATCCCTTCTTCCAAATAGCATTTATTCTACTTTGTGGAGATGTGCCTTCACCACGGAGACTGTTGGGAGCGTTTGAGGCATCAACAGGCCAACAGGGGAGATAGCTGGTGTAGGGGAACTCTCAACAGCACCAGACACACCAAATCTGACAAGTCTCAGAGCAACATGAGTTTTCCCCCCAATATTGAGTTTTTTGGCAACTATCCTTGCCCAGATAAGTTTTCTTCTTTCCAAGGATTTAATCCCTAGATTTGCCATGACTCACATTTAAAACAAACAAATTTTAATTTTTTCTCCCCTACGAGTTGTAGCCGGTTTTCCCTGGGTGGGAAGAAACTTAGAGTCCACTCCAAAAATTTTGGTAAAGGAAACTCCGATCTCTCCAACGATTACTATATATTTTTCTATAGTATATATTACTATATACTCTCAGGAGTCGTTTACTGAAGTCAAGGGCATTTTGTTATGCCTTCTGGGTAATTCTGTGCCAAAATTCACAATGTCAAGAGAGCATGGTTATTAGGAGCAAACTGTAAAACTCCTTATCTATTTCTCCACAGGCTCTAGCCACAGGGGTCAGAGCCAAGTGCCAGCTCTGCGTGCTAAAAATGTTCACAATTTGGTCTCTGCCAGCAGTGAGGACTGCAGTGTGAATGTGCGAATTCTTGCTCTAAACTGGCTAGATCCATACTTTGTAAATGTCATTTCTTGAGATCATGTTATATCTGAGAGACCAGATTTCACCACCGGCACCGAGACAAGCCGGTGAGGCTGTACAAGTTCTGAATCCTGCAGGGAGAAGCTCTTGTCAAAGCAACTGACATACTTCTCATTCCTATGAACCTTTTTAGGACAAAGTTAAACCGTCAAATCACTCTCTAAATCTGACAAAATGAAAATCAAATTCCATATTTCTGCAAGCTGCTCAACTTCATTTTCTGCTTTATCACATTTGATGCAACTGCTAATACAGAAAACTTGAAAACCCTCTTCTTGCTTTTTACCAAAGGGAGTAATATGGGTCAATATACACTAAAATACAGAACTGAAAATGCAGTATGTAATGAAAATACAGATTTTTGTATAACAGGAGGACAATCCTAGACCTCCCCCTTTAAAAATTAATGTCATAATATAAAAAGTAGTTTTGACCATGAAAAGTCAGTATCAGATAAACCTCAAATTCTTAATTCTAAGATAAGAGATGTTAACCTCAAAATGGAAGAAATTGTCTTCTTTTGGAATCATTAGATATACTTCTTTTACTTGGGTAGAGTTTGCAATAAGAGTTAAGCTGGCAGTTAAGCTCATTCCTAGGTATATATTCACCTACGAAAGTACACCGAAAAAAATACTGTGCATACAATCTTCAATCAGATACGAATCACCTACGAAAGGACACCGAAAAAAATACTGTGCATACAATCTTCAATCAGATACACTCCTATGTTTGCAAATGAACTTCATTAAGGTTTATACTCAAGGGAACTACTATACATGTGTATTTAAATGAAATACAGTTTTCCCGGTAAATGCCAAATTTAATGAAAATGAGTCGTTATTTTGGCAGGCAATGACTAACAAAATGAGTGAGTTACATGTTCAGTAAAGTTAAAGTTGGGGTTGAAAATGACCATTTGTTGTTCAAATCACAATAAATTCTTGTTTGCCTGCAATCCAAACTGCTACAAACGTCAAATAACAGAAATGCTTTTTATGGTTTTTCTGATGTGACTAGTAACTAAGCTGATACAGAGATGTATGTAACTAACAACAACAACAAACACATCTTAATAGCTGTGTAGTTTCACCCCAGGATATTTGCTATCTGAGGTTAGAGTCCTCTGTGCAAGTTTTTATGCTCATGGGAGGGCCCTGGATGGTTCCGAAAGGTTGGTGCACCCAAGGTCCAAGTACAACACCCACAGAGCAGAGCCAGAAGTGGTAGTGGTGAAGTGTGTGGACTGTGATGGCAGCTGACCTGGATTCAAATCCCTGTCACACCACTTACTTGCTGTGTGACTTTGGGCCAATTATTAATCTCCTTTAGCCTCAGTTTCCTTATTTGTTAATATGCAAATAACTTCACATCATAGAATTGTTGTGAAGGATATGTTGAATATGGAGTGCCTAGCATTATGCTGGCACATAGAAGGCATTCAATAAACATCAATGATTGTTATTCCCAAATATCCTTTTCCCAATGGATCCTACCTAACCTTCAGTCTATGCTGTCACCTGACTGAAAATGGGATAAGACCATATTCTGGAGGGTTACCATAGAAACGCCTGTCATCTTTCTATTGCCCCAGGTGCAGCTCCTAAAATTCCATCACTTGAGGAAGTGTAAACAGAGTATATTTGGAAGTTGCACACAAGTGCTACTATTAGCAATAATGACAGCAAATACCTTCCTGCAAGTGTTACATTCTCTGCCTTAGGGGCCAGTTGAGCTCTTGTGTTCTGGCCCATCTTAAACCCAGAAGTCCCAAGCTCCTGCTCCCTATGACGCCAACCACCAGGCTCACCACTCCACCTTGGCCCTCTGACCAATTATAGATTTTCTCACTTCTAATGATTGTGTACTCTAGATTTCAGGGGAGCAGGTGTCCTTTAATGCAGGCCAATGCAGAGAAAGCAGGAAGAAAACATTTGTTTCTCTTCCCAGCGTGGCTGTCAGGTCTTTGGGAGCTGGCCAGGAGAAAGGATGGTGGGTGCCATGGGGAATTGCAAAACCAAGTGTCAGCTGCCTGGGCATTGCAGGATATACAGACTTCTGGGGTGATGCTTTTCTCTAACATTCAATCAGCGTGGCAGAAACCCCCATTCCACATTTGGTGGAAGCAGCATACCCCTCTCCACAATGTCTCAGGGGACTCTCAAGGAGCTTTCTTGTCTGCTAGTCACCTCTTGCTCAGATTTCTTGCTTCCACTGCACTCATGAGTTAACTTCGTGTCTTGCCTTCTAGGACTGCTCCATTCCCCACACTGCTTTGTCCCATGCTGGAAACTGTCCTCATTCCTTCAGTTTCTCCAAGCATCAGCAAGATGAGTCTGTGGCGTTTAGCAGTGTTTGGAGCAATGGAGAGATTAAAGCACAGCACAGGAACAATACACATCATTGTTATGAAAGTCCATTAATTATTGTCACCTTGGGAAATTTCCTGCTGGCGATATCATCCCTTAGGTTTATCTTGATGCCATTTTCTCAGGTCCCTCCTTCTCTCCTCTCCAGGCGCTTCTTCCCTTTCTAGAGGTCAGTCTTCCCCAAATTCTAATTTGCATGACATCTAGCTCTCCATCCCTTCCTCCCCACTAAATTCAGATCTACCTTTGCAGATCTACCTGCACATCAAGGTACTTTCCGAAGTAGAGGCCCCTATTCTGGGGGGTCTGCTCCTGAGCTGCGTAAAGACCTGACAGAAGCTTGGAAATCACATCATTAAAATCATCAGTAGGACACTCATTCCCCCACAGTCTCTGTAAGAGAGAGAGGGTAGTATATTGGTCAGGATAGGACAGAGGTGTGGCTCAATGTCAGAGACCCAAAATAACAGAGGCTAAATGAAATGAAACGTTAGTTTCTCTCACCTGTAGATGTCTGAGCTGGAATTGGGGCACTGCTACCTGAAGTCATTCTTGGGGACATAGATTCCTTTTATCTTATTGCTCTGCTATCCCTAAGGTGTTGTCTTTATCACCTGGTTCCCGATGGTACATGGTTACATCCCAGTTTAGCCAGTAAGAAGGAGTAGAAGGCGATGGGGAGGACATTTCTCTTCCCTTTAGGATACAGCCCGGAAGTCACCTACTCACTTCCCTTCACATCTGTTGGCCAAAACTTAATCACATGCCTGCCAGAGAGGCTGTGAAACATAGTCTTTATTTCAGGTGACCATGTGCCAGCTAAAAATTGAGGCTACTCCAGAACTGCACTATCCAATGGTAGCCACTAATCACATGTGGCTCTTTAAATTTAACTAAATTAAAATTAAATAAAATTTCAAATTCAGTTCTCCAGTCAACCTAGCCACACCTCCAGTGCTCAATAGCCCCCTGTGGTTCATGGTGACCGTATTGGACAGTGCAGATATCGAACATTTTCATTATCACAGAAAGTTCTCCTGGACAATGTTGCTATAGAAGGAAGAGTGAAATAATGGGGCACAATTGGCAGTCACTGTCACAGGCAATATAAAGAGGTATTCTGTTCCTTACAGGAGTAAGTCACTTGGAGTCGGGGACTTCTTCCAGCCCCTCCGTGTAACTGTGTTGTAGTCACTGCCTTGCCTGAGTGTGCCCTGTTGCTGTTCACCAGGCAGCAGCGTGGGGAAAGGATCTCACACACACCGGCTACATCCCAGGCAGTCGGTCAATAAACTTTGGTCCCCTCTCCCTGTGCCCATGTCCCTTCCCTTGCCCCTACATGCACTCACAGTCCCCCTTCCCCTTTGTGGAACTTAGTGACATAGTCCTGTGTTACCATTATTAATGCCCCCACGTCATAGAAGAGGAGATGAGGAGGTGAGGAGACTCGGCCTTTCCAAGATGAGGGAGAGAAGTGTAAACCAGGGGAGCGATTCTGGTCCTCTCTCCCTCAGCTCATTAGGTGTCTGCTTTGACGCCGTGGAAAGCCTGACAGTGACAGATGATGATTTCTCATGCCTTTTAAAGGATGCGTGGAAAGAAAATAATCACATATACGTGCAGAAGAGAGGAAGCTCCTCCTAACTACCCCAGCCCTCAGCCTGCAGGTATATACATGAGTCTTGGACGGTGTTTGCTGCGGCCCTTGTGGGCCACCTGAGAGGCCATGCTGGATCTTTATTCTGAAGAACTGCTGGACCCTGAGCGCTGGGTCACTTGATCTCCTTGACCCTTGGCTTCTGGGTGGCCTGGAACCTTAGATCCCCTCTCTTGAGACCAGGAATTTACATGCTGTGACATTCCAGAGCCCCTGGACAGTGATGGGTGGAGATGGTAAGAGAAGAGAATAGAATGAGGGAGGAGATCAAGGGTGTATAAAAGTTTTAATATTAGTTCCCTCAAGTCAAACATCTGTGTTTGGGCTCTCGTGGCAAGAAAGGGAAAGCATGAAGTTGCTAATTCTTAAATTTTGTGGAATCGCATACCCGTTTGAGAATTTGAGACTGTCTCCTCAGAAAAATGCATGTGCACACCAAAATATACAAACATCTTAGACAGTTCATGGACCTACTTAATTAAATTGTGTTACTACTATTTGGCTTGGAGTACCAAATGGTCACTGTGGTTTCTTAAAGTTTCATGAGAGAGTTTTTATCAGGCTTAAAGAAGTTCTCAAAGTCACCAAGCTGGTAAGGGCCAGGCTTAATAGAAGCCAGTCAAAAAACTGGATGTCATAGCATCGTGATGTAGGTTCCATTCTGATTTTTTGTTTCTGGGGACATGAGGAACTCCTTCTCTAGAATTACACTCCAGGAATAAAGGCAGCCATATCCACCGAGGCTGAGAAAATACCCGAAGGGTCAGCCAGGAGCAAAAATTACCCAGATTGGAAGATAAGGAAATGAAAATGCATGAGAAATGAAAATGCAGGACGTTCAACAGCCCAAACTTTCAAATGAGAAAATAAAATTCCTGATTTGAAATCTCCTTGGGGAGGAGAGTTCTTTGCTGTGGTATGGGAACAAAAGGTTATTGCATGGTTAACGTTTCCTCATTAGAGCGTGAGTTGATGAGGGGCTTCCTGAGGCTTCTTGGCTCAAGTGCAGGGAATGAATCGTGAGTGAAGGGTGGAGGGAAGCATGAAGCAGGCTGCAAATGCAGTGACTGTATTATTGTGGCGCGTGCTTTGTCACCTGCGGCTGCCATCAATAACAGTTTTAGCTCTTCCTGCTTTATCCAGAGCTGCAGTTCCTAGGGCAGCTGGTGTTCAGAGCCCTATAGAAGCTCTATCCTCTTAAATCAGTGATGGTCACCCCTGGCTGCACATTAGAACCGCCTGGAAAACTTTATAACTACTGCTGCCTGGACACCACCATTTGACTAGTCTGGAGTGGGACCCAGGAGTCCCAGGACATAAAAGCTCCCCAGGTGATTTCAGTGCACACTTAGGGTGGAGAACCACTACTTTACAGTGTTGCTAGAAACTATTGCAGGTATTCTGAGGCTCTGTGGAGAATTTAGAAACTTAATAATCAGAGAAAAGCTAAAAGGGCTGTTCTTTTAACAAACATGACTACCTTGGAGTTAGGAAAACCTCATTGTCGAAGAAAGCTGACCAGAAAGATGGGTTTATAGTCTGACATTCATCCTCTTCAGTCATTAAATAACAGAATCTGATCAGCTTTGGTAATGAAACTCAACTTCTATTAAATACTTAATAAGATGAGATTTTTCCAAAGAGAAGTAAGCAAGAATGAGTTTAATACTATTCCAATTAGATGTGGGTTAAATAATGTACCACACAAAAATTCAAACCAGACAGAGATAAAGAAGACTGTGGGAGTTTCTCCGGTCAGGGTGGGGGTTGCCTACAGTGTGAAGTTCAGGAATGTTGGCTGTTGCACATTCCTTGGCAATAAAACCTAGTGAGTTTGCACTTGGATGGGTTTTACTACTATTCCAATGAGGATAAGTTGAACGCCACTTTTCTTCCAACTAGATTCTTTGTGTATAGGAAGCAGACAGAGGGTCATGCGTGACACCGAAAGACTCTTGGGCCACATGTACAGAGCAGTCAGTGAGGTGGGTATCTTAGTTTGGGTTCCCCAGAAGCATGCTTTAAAACAAGGATTTGAGGACAAGTTGTTTATTTGCAAGGTGATCCCAGGAAGCATCGGAAGGGAAAGGTAGAAGGGAGACAGGGAAAGAAAGAATGGCAATGAAAGCTGTGTTATCCAACAGCTACCACTGAAGGCAACTGGGGTGAATCCCACTGTCTAGACACCCTCAGTCACCCCAACCGAGACGCAAGGAGGCCGGCCTTTCACCAAGTCCCCATCCAGCATGGGTTAAGGGCTGCTTCTAGGACATTCTCTCCTTTTCTGGCTCCCAGACCTAAGATGTTCCCCGGCCAGATAAAGATTCACAGACAGAGTGGCCGGTGTGTGAAATAAGCAGCCTTTGGTGTGTAGAAGTGCAAGTCGAGAGAATACAGGCAAGGCCACAGTGAATGAATACTGAGAGTGAAGCTTTTATCCATCCACCTGTCCATCCACCTAACTAATAGAATAATTGTCAAATGGCCGACATCTACAATTCAGAATAAGGCTGGTCACATGTTTGCATGGACTTACAGACTTCTATACAGCGGTCTTGCAGAGAAGAACCAGGATCTAAGAGCCCACCACATTTCTTTTTACCTGCCTGCCAGTCTCCCAGCCGACCCAATCACTGAATCCAGGAAGTTTTGTTTTCTCCTACTCTCTAAAAATTCCTTGTGCTTAAAACTTCTTCCTTCTACCACCACCCTCACCAATCCAACCTCAAAACACGATTCCAGATTAGCAGGTGGGTCTGCCCATTGGATCCCATTGGATCTGGCCTACCAGGATTAAAGGGAGACAAATCACTTGAATGTTGTAAGATTCACTGACACTAAAAGACATGGGAATCACCTGACTTCACCTGACTTTGTTGGGGCTGGGTCCCCTGCCTCTTTTGCCATTAACTGCTCTGACCTGTCACCTCAGCCTTTTGCATGTCCTCCAGACCCAATCCAAAATATGGATTCTGTAACAGCTATCTGATGTTTCTTTCTAATAACCAAGTGATCAATGAGAAGCCAAAAGTGAGCCAGAATCTAGGGTGATGGCAGGGAGAGGGGAGGCACTGTCTCAGGTAAGGGAAATGCTAATGAAGACATTTTATGTGTAATTCTTTAACATGGCGAAACAAAAACACCTCCTAAGTGTTTGGGTTTTTTAAAGTACCAACACTACACAAAAACAAATAGTCTCACTCCATCCCTGGCCTTCCTTTCCACAGGGCAGGGTTTGGCGTGATGAAGTCAAGGAAGGATGTAGGGTGGAGGGTGGGGGGAATGGTTGGCACCTCCTGGCACCTAGAACCAGGCTCCTGTGTTTGCTCCATTTGCTTATATCAGGAAATGCCATCAACAAGATTGCAAGGAGTTGGCCCTTCTCTGCGAATTCACTTGTTCCATAATGGCCCGTCTCTCAAATTCTCTGCTCCATCCCTTAAAGTTAACAACACATTGTGGTGTCGGGAGCACCTTTTCCTTAACTTCAGAATGCCCAGAAAAACTTCAATGAAATTTCTAGTGCTCCTTTACATACTTTCAATAAACGACATACATTGAATGCATTACACTGCCTTCCAAATTATGATTTTGAGAGACAGAACTAATGTAGTCTTAGAGCCTTATCCAGTTCTGGCAGACTTTAAAGATTCTCCTTATGGTCTTTTCTGGTTATAAAAATAATTTACCTTGTAAAAATTCAAACGAAAACAGAGATCAAGAAGACGGTGAGAGTCCCTCACGGTCAGAGGGCTTATGAGCAGCACGAAGTCGGGAGTGTCAGCTGTGCACGTTACTTGGCAATAAAACCTGGTGACTAGGCGCTGACATTAGTACAGGGGCACTGATGTCAAAATGGCTTCCTCAAACTGGCGGCCACCTGCCTCCTGGAAATGGAGAGGTGGAGGCACAGGCTCCAGGTCTGTCCTCTTAGACATATCACACATCATTCCACACATGTTTACTGAGTGCCAAACACTGAGAAGACATTGATGAGCAGGGCAGACATGGTTCCTGCCCTCCATGATCACCCCTTTCCACTGCTGGTGGTGAAGGAGATAGACCTACATAAAATAGCCACAGTCTTCGAAGCACAATTATAATCAGTGATGAGGACCACTGAGGATAAGAGCCTGGTTCTAAGGGGACATATAAGAAAGGACTCTGCCCTAGACTGGGGGTTGAGGAAGACTTCCCTGGGGAAATGCAGAGATCGGGGGAGGCAGCATGAACAGTGAGAAGGGGAGGGAGCCATGGGCATTGCAGATGGCAGGAGCAGCAGGTGCAAAAGCCCTGTGGAAGAAGGGAATCTCTGCAGTTGTAGGGGCTGGAGGAAGGCTTGTGGGTCTGGGGATACAAGAATGGTTGATAGTGCATTCAGATCAGAGCGGGCTTGTTAGCCCAGCTAAGGGTCTGGAAAAGCTCAGGAGGCTTTAAGCAGGATTTGTGAGTATGTGGGCAAGTAGGGGGTGGAGACATGCTCATGCTGGTTGCAGCTGGAGGAAGGAATGAGTAGGGGAAGAAGGATGGCAGCACTGTTGATGAGCGTACCTCCAGCTGGTGGGCTATTGCAGTTGTCCTGGCAAGAGCAAACAGAGGCTTGCCTGGGGCTGGCATGTGCCTCCAAACCCTCTTATAGCTACAAACAGAGCATTACTGTTTTCTGTTACTGGCTTCCAGACGCCAGTCCACTGTGCCAGCCCTACTGCATCAGCTCCCCTGAGGAGCCTCCTGGGCTCCTGTACACAACGATTCTTATTTAGTAAGTCTCGGGAGGGCCCAGGAATCAGCAGTTTCAAAGCTTCTCCAAGAGATTCAGATGTACAGCTGCATTTTTTCCATTTTCTCTACAAAGATTTGCTTGGAAGGATGGTGTTGAACCCTGGACCAAGCACTAGGTGCTAATTCAATCCCACGACTCCTAACAGTGTGACCTTAGTCAGATGGTTTCACCTCATGAGTCTCAATTTCACCATCTGTAAAATGGAAGTGATCCTTTTCTTCTTGGGTGCCTCGTGGGGTTGTTTGGAGGATCTAATGAGATCATAAATTTGAAAGCATAATACAAACACCCGATATTCTTTACCTGCAAGCAAACCATAGTTTTCCGTGTGGAAATGTCATTCAGATTTTATCGCTTGTGATTTTGGCCCTTTTTTCTCTTGGCTATGTTAGATAAGTGAAGGTTTTCTGATTCTTTGTCCCAAATGCCTCCTCCTAATTCACTGAAGAAGGGGTTCTCCTTCTTCCCTGGGTATTTTCCCTCCTTCCAGGCAATGGCTGCCATTTCCCCTTGTTTGCTCACATGCTTGTCACCTCTGTGACCAGTATTGACTGTTTCTCTGCCTTTGGCTATACATCAGCTCATGTTTGCTATGTGCCAGGCACTGAACCAAACTCTGCACATATTATAAAAAATTATCCCTATAACCCTCCTTTAAGAGATGAAGAAACTAAGTCTTAAAGAGGTCAAGTAATGTACTGGAGGTCATGTGGCCAGGAAAGCCACAAGCTATTTGAGCCCATTAACCACTCTGTTACACCACCATTTGTGTGTATGTGTGTGTGTGTGTGTAGGGGGGAGTCC
Source organism: Rhinolophus ferrumequinum (assembly GCF_004115265.2). NCBI lineage: Eukaryota > Metazoa > Chordata > Mammalia > Chiroptera > Rhinolophidae > Rhinolophus > Rhinolophus ferrumequinum. The sequence continues at coordinate 25,583,199 of NC_046296.1, read as the reverse complement.
TTCCTCCCTGGTATGTGACTCCCAAAGCTAAGGTGGCCTTTATTTCTACTTTCCACCTGACTTCTTGATCTCTGTGTCCCAGAGCTCTGACCAGTAGCTTCAAACTTCACCTTCACCTTTCTTCCAGAGGAACAAGAGTGTACCATCAAGCAATGGTGACTCTCTGAGTGAGTGAAGATCCAACCTCGAGCCTCAATAAGTTGTGGAGACTCTCATAAGGTTGTGAGCTTCCTGAGGGCACGGACACCTCTAGTTCATCTTTGTGTGATCTCACCAAGTAGGCGTTTGATAAAGTTTGTTGATGAATGAAGCATAAGCAAGATGACTTAAAAAAAAAAACACCACACATTTATTAGTGCTGGCTTCCAACACTCTGCTTTGAATTTGGAGCAAGAGCAATATTAACCTAAAAGGGGAATGGTGGTTTAGAGTTTATACCATACATCAATATAATATTTATCCCATAAGATGATTTTTATCCCCATTTGAAGGAAGACAAAGCTGAGGCTTAGAAGGTTAAATGACTTGCAATACTGCAGAGTGATTTGAGAGCACTGGCACTGAAATTAGACCGTGGGTTTGAGCCTTGAGCAAACTAGTTATCATGTGGTTATGTGCACTGAACTAGGCATTCATACATAAAATGGAGATGATTATAGCACCATTTACATAGGATTTTTCTTAAAATTAAGTGAGATTATGCACAAAGAGCCAGGCACATGTAAGTACTCAGTAAACACTGGCTCTTGGTAATGGCCGTAGAGCTGGTGAACTTGGTCATCTGACTTCAGCATCATGTTCTTTGCCCCATATTTGACATTTGTGGCCAGTATGTTTATATTGAACAAATATGTGGCAGAATATTATTGGAGAATTTATAACAGTGTTGACCTAAAGAGTTGGTATTTCCACCAATGAATACCAAAAGTAAGTACCTTAGGACTGACCAGAGAGAAATACTATAGGTGTCTTTGACAAACTTGGATCCTTATTTTGGACCTAAGAAAGGATGGTTCCTGCTGCTTATAACTACAGTGTCAACTGATTTCGATAGTTACCTGAGGTATCACTTGAGAATGGAATATTATTCATTTATTCGACATGTTGGGCACCTACCGCATGCCAGCCACCGTGCTGGAAGTCAGGATGTAATACAAGCAGAAGAGGCAGAATCCACAACTGGATGAAGTTCACAGTCTAGTAGGAACACTGGAGGGGCTGCTCTTAGCCCTGGAGAATCTCAGCATGCAAGGAGCGACACCCCTGGTGGGATGGGACCACACAGGCAGGCGGTGACCAGGGTCTGTTATGATCCATTTTCTCTTAGTGGTAAAGCTGTGAGCAAGTCTCAAAGCTCATTTCTTCTTAGAGGAAACATAGGCAAAAACTGGTCATGTACATAAAACCAGAGAGGAGGGGTCCTTCTTTGCGTGGCGTCCCTTTTTAGCGTGAAAACATATACTGGTGGCAGATATCCTCTAACTGGAGGGATAATCCCATGCCTTATAGTGATCTAATCTGAATGGCCATCCTTTTAAATGCTATCCCAAAGGATGTGTATTCTTGGTAGGAAGGGGTAGGAAAGGAAGCCCCTTAGATTTTCCATGATGAGACTTAATCTCCCCTCGATGTAGATTCTCACAGAGATGGTGGCTTAGTAGAGAGATCTATATTATCCAGAATTAACAACTGGAAACATAAAACAACACTTATCAGTGGCCAAACAACACTTATGGTCTTAGCCTCGTAGCTACTGATACAGAGATAACCAAGAATTAAATGTTAGTTTTTAGGCCCTCTTCCTAAGCAAGTATGTTTATTTGCCAAGAAAAAATGTTCTTACATCTGAATCATGTTTTCTGAGTGTCCCAAACCCAGCATTGGAGCTGGCAGAAAGGACCTAGTATAATTTGTCTTGTGCCTTTTCATTTGTAAGATAGGCAAATATCTTCTATAGGACCTGCCTCATCGAGTCAGCTTGGGGACCAAATGAGATCATAGGTGTAAACCACTTAGCACAGAAGCTGGCATGTTAGAAAGACAACATTTGTAGTGGATATCTAATGTTGGTCTGCCTGGCACCCACATTTCCTCTGGGGAGCAGTCATCCTTGCATTCCACATGAACGTGGTGGGTATGGAACCCAGACTGGGCTGCTCAGCGTAGCCTTTTCCCCACCTGCAACAGAAGACAGTCAGGCCAACAGGCAAAGATGTGCATAGATGAGAGCTGGACGGACAGAGGGAGGATCCTGACATACTTGGGACCAGCTTTGGTCCCGATATCCAGGTTCCTGTAACTCCTTATTCACTTCTGTGAGCACCTTGGGCCACGTCACAGAGGTGGAGCAAAACAATTCCCTTGTTGCTTACGTAGATTGAGTTGGGTTTCTATAACAGTATTAGGATCACAAGGATGCGAGTGCATGAAGTTGTAAGTCCACATAAAAGGGCGGGCTGAGGCAATACCCTTTCAGGTGCCCACAACTGAGAAGTGAGGATGTTCTCAGTAAATTCCCTGGGTCTTAGTCACTGACATTTAAGCAGGCTGCCAAACAGTTCCTTTCAACTGTTTCTCACATGTCCTGGCCGAGTTACATTATGTGGCTTACCACTGAAAGTCATACTTAAAGTCATACTTGCCTTCCAAGTCTCAAAGACGACACGTAAGCTGAGAACGTGGAACTGGGTTTGAGGGATGGGAACCTCTCACGCGTTGAGATGAAGGAGGACATCCAGCTGCCTGTGTAGTCAGTCATCACCCAGGCCAGTGGCTGGAAGGAAAGCAGAGTGGGCCTCACGAACAGAAACATAAACTGGAAAGTAGACATTACTCCCAGGGCAGCATCTGTGTTTTATTCATCTTTGAATCCCCGGAGCCGAGTGCAGCATCATCAGATACAGCAGGTCCTCGAATAACATCGTTTTGTTCAACAATGTTTTGTTACAATGTTGATGAGATGTCATAGGAACTTAACTCTTATTTATGTCAATGAGCCCATGGTAAATTGGTTTTGTTATATGGTTATGTTATATGTTGTTTTGCTTCAAGTTGCAGAACCTGTTGATAATGTTAAGTGAGGTCTCACTGTACTTTATTAAGTTCTCTATTAAGGTCTCAGTGAAGGGGATGGAATCTGACCGGGCAAGAAGCACGTGTCTAGCTCACTCTAGTTGTAAGTCTGCACTGGACAAGGTTCTGTGGGGGGCGTTGATGACACAAGACCTGCCTCCTGCCTTCAAGGAGCTCCACCGGACAGAGTTAGGTGAGAAAATGGATATGCTGATGGAATTCAGAGTAGGAGAAGTGATTCCATGTCCACAGGTGGTGCTCTCCACTGTGAGGTTGGAAAGGCTGGGAGAGTGGGGTTTCCACAGGCCTTGGATTCCAGAGATCCAGCTGAGCAGATAAAATAAGAAGTGGCCCCGGCAGGCACAAGTCACTGTAGTAGTTAGGATAGTGGTGGTGCAATTTTTGCTAGCATGTTCAGTTTTGCTGACAAGGTAGCATTTTCACTGGATTTTGACCAACTGGTGGGAGGCAGGGTAAGTGGTGCCCTTTGTGGAAATGGAGTGGTATGGGCAAAGTATGGTCCCTGACCAGCACTTACTAGAAAGGCAAATTCTGCACCACACCCCAGAGCTATTGATTCAGAAACTGTAGGGGTGTGACCCAGAGGGCTGTATTTTAACAAGCCCTTCAGGTGACTCCGATGACTGGCCTACTCCAGTCAGCTTGCAGAGAGCATCTGAGGGAGCCAAGCAGGCAAGGTGGGCAGGCATCTGACTGAAGAAGCCTAAATACCAGATTCGAGAACTAGGGCACTTTCCTGGTACTATTGAGAGTCTACTGAAAGTTTTAAAATGAGAGTCATTTATTCATTCATTTAGCCAATATTTATTGAGCACCTACCACATGCCAGGCCTCACATTGGGCACTGAGATCCAGCAGTAAACATACCCGCATTAGTTCAGGGCAGCATGTTAAGAACAGGCTTATCTGGAGACAAGATTGCTATTGTCTGTCTTTTTTTTAAAAAATCTGATTTACTAGTGGAACAGACACCTATTATGCTCTCCAGGAACAACTCTGCTGTTTGTCCCTGCCACCAGAAGTTGTTCGCTTCAGCTAGGCATTTACCAAAGTTTCAAATGCTAGTGTTGGGAACTGATGAAGGGAAAAGAAGCATACACACCAACAGTGGAAAGGGGTAGAGGTCCAAAGGTATAAACTTCTGGTTATAAGATAAATAAGTCCCGGGGATGTAATGTATAGCATGGTGACTATAGTTAACAACACTGTATAGTATACTTGAAAATGGCTGAGAGAGATCTTAAACGTTCTCGTCACAAGTAGAAAAATTTGTAACTGTGTGATGATGGGTGTTAACTAGACTTATTGTGGTGATTATTTCACAATACAGGAGGTCTGACAATTTAAGTTCACAAATTTGTTGCAACGATGTTGTTAACCTTTTTTGATATCAGAGGGATTATTCGTTATGAATTTGTAACAACTGGACGGTTAACCAAGTTTACTATTTGGAAGTGCTGAAAAGGCTGCATGAAAATGTTAGACAACCTGAACTTTTTGCCAACAATTCATGGCTCTTGCATCACGACAAGGCACCAGCTCACATGGCACTGTCTGTGAGGGAGTTTTTAGCTAGGAAACAAATAACTGTATTGGAACACCCTCCCCCCTCACCGGATCTGGCCCCCAGTGACTTCTTTCTTTACCCGAAGAGAAAGGAAATATTGAAAGGAAGACATTTTGATGACATTCAGGACATCAAGGGTAATACGATGACAGCTGTGATGGCCATTCCAGAAAAAGAGTTCCAAAATTGCTTTGAAGGGTGGACTAGGCTCTGGCATCAGTGCATAGCTTCCCAAGGGGAGTACCTTGTAGGTGACCGTAGTGATATTCAGCAATGAGGTATGGAGCACTTTTCCTAGGATGAGTTTGTGAACTTAGTTGTCAGACCTCGTAGACATGTATCAAATCATTATGTTGTACATCTACAACTAATACACTGTTTATGCCATTATATCTCAAAAAATTAAAAAATAAAGGGGTGAAGGTCATTGGGAGAAAGCATTTTCTTTCAGGTCTGCGCTACTTGACAGTTCTCAGAAGGACCTTGCAGCCTTTGACTTTGCTCTATGAAGGTTCATTAGCTCCAGGCGGTTCAGTGTTTACCTACCAATTCAGGAAGCTGTGGGCTGGGAGGGTGGGGCAAGGAAGGGGAGGGGAAGAGAATGAAGGAGGCAGGCCGCGGGAGGTACCTCTCTCCGGTTCTCACACATCAATTCTGTCAGTTGCTAGAGGAAATTAGAGCACCATTTCAAAGAATAACAGGTCTTTTTCATCTGAATTAAATGAAAAAGGCCAGTAAGCCCTTCTGGAAAGTAGATGACCTCAGGACATCTTTCAGCCCTCTTTCAGGTTTGGACAAGGGCCAATCTCAGGATGAGGACGGAGAGGCTAGAACACCTCCTGGGTCCCAGTTTCTGGCCACACAGCTCCTCTGGTGCTCCAACCAGATAGGCTGAGGTCCATGGGTGTGTCCTCTGCTGGGGCCTGTCAGGAGAAAACAGTTCAGGCCAGCAATGGTCTCATCAGGTGGAGGAGTCCCAGGGCTATTCCAGTGTGAGCTTCGGCTCGTTGTCCTCTAAGAAAACAGAGTTGGGTTTCTGATCTCCCCTAACCCCTCTGTCTCCTGTGTCTGCACCTTGTCAGGACCCCAGAAAGATTCCAGTTCCTCTCCTTCCACAATAGAACAATTGTTTACTTCTTCCTCTGAGTGGTCCTCAGCTCACACCAGATCTGAGGGCACAGAGAAAAGGAACAAAAGAAAGAAGCTGAGCCATCTCTCCCTGTCCGGCATCGCCAGTGCCACCAGACCTGTGTCCAGTTTCCTTGTCCCGTGTTTGACGATTACCCTACAACAGCAGCCTGACAGATGCAAGGCTCCTCTTCTCATTCACGTCCCAGGGATTGTTTGTAGGAGACCAGCGTTTCAGAGAGCAGGCGCCTCTTTAACATATCCGTGGGCAGTGCACTGTCATCTGTACCATGGATCTTATTTTAAACTAATTACATTACCAAGGGGTGGGGAGGAGGGAGGAGAGGGGGTAATTATAATCCGAGAAATTTTTTTTTTTTAAAGACCTAGTTTCAAAAATCTCAGACTTAATTTAGTGTATTTCAATTACAAGGGGAGTCACAAAGCTGGAGATCATTTGCATTACAGCCTTAATTACCACTTCATTTCTACCCCAGATCATCAATAGAGATTCTTGGGAACGTGTACTCAGAATAAGTGATTGATCCTAATGAGGCCTTTGTTCTTCCTGAGCCTCTCTGAGGAAGCGATTTTCTCCATGGTGAAGAGGCACTGAGTTTGCCAAGGCGGGTGGAGACGCTTTAAATTAGAAATGGAGCCTGTGAAGAAATCAAGAGGTTTTCAAATTGGCTTCACCACCCGGGAGAGAGGATGCCACACGCAACTTCCGCCTCCCTCCCAGCTACTCCCCAGGTTTCTCCCCTCTCCCCTTGACATACTAGCTCTGCGGGGCTGCTGTGTGTGATTCCAGGCCTGTGCCATCCCCAACATCCATCTTTCTTAGTCAGCAACAGAGGAAGTAGCCTTTCCGGCCTTCCTCTTGCAAATAACGGACGCCACCATAGAGCTGTCTGCTTCTGCTTTTTCTGCCTCCTCTAAAGAAAGTACACCCAGCAGTCCCTGGTACTGGGTCTTTATTGGAAAAGCTGTTTGCCAAGATCATTTAGTTCTAAGAAAATGATGAGCCCACAGGAATGTGAGACTGTGTGTGTGTGTGTGTGTGTGTGTGTGTGTTTCCTAAGATCCATGTTGTAGGAGACAGACTTCTTCTGCATATGGTACCTTTTACCCTGTGGGGCTTTTCAGAGGGCTTTGCTCATCTTTTACCTTGAGGGTAAGAAAAGAATTGCCTTTGTTCTACAAATGAGACTGAGGCTCAGAGAGGTTAATTGACTTGCCCATAGTCACTCAGCTGGGTGTGTGTGTGTGTGTGTGTGTGTGTGTGTAAGACAGAGTGGGGGTTTAAGTCCAGGTTTCTCAATCCTGTGCTCCTTCCATTACAAACCACCTCCCATGAGTTGCCACCAGCCTGAACCTTTACCCCATTTGTGGAGGTTGGGGTCTTCCTCCACTGCAGTGAGTTACCTCATTTAAACTTTATTTCTGAACCTGTATATTTAAGCAACGAGTTTGTTTCAGAAGAATCCAGATAGTGGCCTTACTTTACCTTCCTCCGGGGGTAGGTATATTGGTGGAGAATGGTGGAGGGGGTCGGGAGGGAAGGGAAGAGAGGAGCCAGCAGGGAATTTTCCCAGTTTTCCACTGGACGAAGCCAAGGCCCAGGGAGTCAGACAAATCTATGATTCTCCTGGCATTCTGAACATTGGCCAAATCCCTGCTCTCTGCTCTCATTATTCCTCTGGGATGGTGTCCAAGAGTGGAGGAGTGTAGGCTACGGAAGTGTTTGTGTTGGGGGGTGGGGGGCAGCAAGACAGATGCTGTGAGGAAGAAGGGTGTTCACACCAATAGTTCAGCCAAGTCTTGGGGTCACAGGGACTCGTCCAGAGTTGTAAGTGTCCTCTGAGTTAGAGCTGTGTATATCTCCTCCAGAACCTCCTGGATATTGTAGCTCCCTCTGCAATACCCTCTGACCGGTGCAGATGGAATACTCTGGTGAAATGAACAAAAATTTTGGAGCTAAGTAACTCTGCGTTCAAATCCCACGGCTGCTTATTAGCTGAGCTGTCTTGGGTAAGTCACTTAACCTCCCCAAGGATCAGTTTTCTCAAGTAATATAAAATGAGAATACTAATAACCACTCTCTGGGCTGTTCTGAAATTTAAATGAACCACGTAAAGCAAATAGCAAACGGTGGTTTTGATTAGCAGAGAGTTTGAGGCAGTCAGGAAGTGGAAGGATAAGAAAAGGGGACTACTTGTCCTGCAAAGACAGTAGCAAGGAGCAAGAGTGGGTTCCGTGATGAAACAGCCTGCAAGGATTTTCCTAAATAGCCCGCCCATATGCTAGCGCTGGGGGAGCGCTGAGAAACTAGTTTGAAAAGCATAAAAGTCATAAAATAGCACCAGTATTTTTTTTCTTAGTGTGAGCAAAAATATTCAAGCAGACAAACCCAAGCCAATCTTCTGGGACTGACTCTAAATATTACTTGTGAGTCACCCCAGCTTCTTTCCAAGAGAAAGACTCCCCCCATCCCCTCACTCAACACCCCGTCTCTGACGCATTAGAATTGCAGCTTTTTAGCTTCTCTCACCAAAGCTCTAGTCCCTCCACGGGTCCGAGGGCAGCCCTGAACGCACGGAATGTGTTTCCTCATTTCAGTCCGCGGTAGAGCCAGTTTCCAAAAAAAACCTCATCAAGGGAGCAGGACTCCACGCCAAGCCCTACAGTGGACACTAGATGGCGCTGGACCCCATGTTATTCAGGCAACTCTAATAAGGCACCCTTTTCTGGGAAACTTTCTACAAGGCGATCCCCTCTTTCCCGGAGACCTAAGGGGTTAGTTCAGTTTATACCACAAGCATAAAGCGCCACCAGGAGATCGCCCCTGGCTTTGACGCTTACTGGGACCCACTGCAAGTATAGCTGTGGAAGGCAGTTTCCAGAAGAGAGGCTAGAGACCCAGCAGTTACTGGCTAAGCTAAAAAGAATGTTTGGAACAAGTAACCCTTTTCAACTTCTGCTTTGCCCAGAGGGGCAGGAAGGAAAAGACCTTTCTTCCTTTAGAACGAGGCGGGGGAGAAAAAAGAAGAGGCAGATCCTTGAGGCTCCTTTGTGAGAGCTGCCCAGTATCTGCCCTTCCCTTGGGGACAGAGCTGATGGACTTCCACCCTGACCCCAGGGCATTTCCTTCCAGGCCCTGCCCCCTCTCAGGATGAGAGGGACCCTCAGTGCCCCATAGATGATGAGTTGTGGGGTTATTTTCTGTCCAGGAATCTGGGCTGAGGTTGCCATTAAGTACCGGTTTAATTTCATCGTACTATGAGTACACCCTCATATATATGGAGAGCATATTGGAATCCCCACGGCTGGGATCCCAAAGCTCTTATGAACAGTAACGATAAGTGGCTGTTACAAAGTGATTTCCAATTTGCTAAGCATTATGAGCGCTCTTTATACCTGAAGAAGGAGGTGAATTGCATTTTCTGTTTGCAGGTAAAGTGACTGACACCCCAGGGTCTCATTGGAACTGCTGGCACTGATGTTGTCTCTTTGAAATGATGATGATCATGGTTGCTTATTATCATTTTCACTGTTACGTTCTCTTTGATGTGCAAGAGACCAAACAAAACATTTGTGTAAAGACAGTTTGGGGCTAATGGGTTTCCATTTGGTTCATACTATCTGGGCAAAGAAGGGCTGAATGTGGAGAACCACTGAAGGGACATGAACGCCTGAGTAGACTCGACTTTTTGGCAGTGCTGGAGTTTCCTGTGGAGGGAGGTTGGGCTCTGCGTAGCTGGAGGGCCCCTGTGCTGCCAGTGCTGCTGAGAAGGCTTTGGGGGGAGCCCCATCAATCAGCCAATCAGCACATTCGTGGGTACCTACCATATAGAAAAGAAATGGTTTGCCTCTGTGAGGTGACAAAGATCTTTAAGTCTGTGCTCCAAAGAGCTTATGGTGCAGTGTCATTGGGACAAGTACAAGACATACAAAGAAAAAGAAAATTAATGACTCAGAGAAGTCCTAGAGAGATTCCAGAAACCCAATATCCAAGCTTGGTTGTGCAGAACTTCCATTTAGAGGAATGAGGGGAGAAGGGGTTGGTGGGGCTAGAGAAGGTGGGAAGGAAGGGACTGGTCAGTATTCCTTGTGACTTTGGCTAAACCTTACCATCTGCGTAAGATGTGCTTGCCCCGAGGTCATGTCCAGGCTCCAGATGCCCTACTGGGGTCAAAGGCTGGGAGATCTTTTTAATTAAAAGTGCTTGGGTGATGGTTTGTACCTACTCTATGCTTGTGTTGAGGCCCAGAAAGTCAGGACAGGTCCTCCAGGGGCGGGTGAGCTTTCGACCCTCCAGCCCTCCTCCTCACACACTTGCTCCTCAGGTCCTCAGAGAGCTGGGTATAGTTCCAGGCCCAGCACCCCTGCTTCCCCTGAGTGCCTGAGTCCTGGCACCTCTGCTCCTGACCGTCCCCCTTGAGCCCCTGCCACGGTCCTGGCCCTCATCACACATGGCCAGAAGAGCTTTTCTTTGAAAAATAAACACAATTATTTTTATAGGAGATGCATGTTCATAGAAATGAATGCAGACGCATAAATCCCACAGAAAGGATTTATAATAAGTCTCCCTTCTTCGCCTGTCCCCAGCCTCCCGCTCACCCCCTTCTCTCCCTACTCACCCAAGCCTCTTCCAATCACCCTCGCTGGTTTCCAGAATTTCATTATTTGAAGCACAAATTGACGCTGTTGCTCCTCACTGTCCTCAGGATATGTGACATTGCAAGCTCCTCGGCCCAGCCTATGGCCCTGTCCCCACAGCCGTCTCCAGCTTCCGCACCCCCAAGCTCCACTCACAAGCTCCGTTCCAGCCTGGTCCAACCACTGGCAGTGGTTTAAGGCTGTGTTCTCATTAGTGTAGTGTATTTTTTTAAAATAATTTTTAATTTACTTTTGTGAGTAGATAACACGTTTACACACACACACACACACACACACACAATCCCACTCCCTCAAAGATAACCACTATTTACTAATTTCTCGTATTTCTTCCAAGATAATTTTTATGCATATTCAGTACAACTGTAGTCTCTCCTTTTTACCCAACTGATAACATGAAATTCACACTTTCTGTATCTGCTTTTTAAAAATTTAGGAATAATATCTCAGAAATCTTTTGATAGCAGTGCATAAAGAGACTTTTCATTGGTTTTGTATCTCAGTAGTATTCAATTGAATGGATATACTCTAATTCAGCAAACTTTCTCTGTCAAGGACCAGATAGTAACTATTTTAGGTTTTGTGGACCACCCAGTCTCTGTGGATACTGCTCAACTGTGTTGCAGGACAAAAGAAGCAGTAGACAATGAGTAAACAAAGGCGCGTTCCAATAAAACTGTGCTTATGGACACTGGTATTAGAATTTTATATAAATTCACAGGTGACAAAATATCATTCTTCTTTTGAATTTTTTTCAACCATTTAAAAATGTTAAAACTATTCTTAGCTGTCAGCCTTACAAAAATAGGCTGAGGGCCACCTTTGGCCTCTTAGTGGTAATTTGGCAACCCTTAATTTATTTAACCAATTCTCTATTAATAAACATTTAAATTGTTTCTAATCTTTTGCTGCAATTTATAATCATGTACAATGTCACTTCATATGCATGCAAATATATCTGCCTATAGGGGAAGCTCTAAGAATCAGGATTGCTGGTCCAGAAGACAAATGCATTTATTTTGATAAACATTGCTAAATTGCCTTTCTAGGGGCTGTACTAGTTGACACACCCACCAGAATGTACAGGAATATCAGTGTCTTCACAGCCAATCCTGTATTTTCACACTCGGGTTTTCACAAATCTGATAGGTTAAAAAAAAGAAAAAAGGCATCTCAGTACTTTTGATTTGTATTTTTCTTATCATGAAGGAGGTTGAACATCGTGTCGTGTGTTTAACAGCCATTTGTATTTCTTTTTTTTCCTGTGAGTTGTCTTTTCGTATCCTTTGTTCGTATTTTTATTGGTCCTTTCTTTAGAAACTTGTTTATATATCTTTTTAAATGAAAGAGATTAGCCTTTTGTCTGTTGAGTTACATATATCCTTTCTGGATTTTCATTTGTTTTTTATTTTGCTTAAACAGGGTTGCTTGGTTGTTGTTTGGCATGCACAACTTTAAACATTTTTTTAAAAAAATTTTTAGCTGAATTTATCAATTTGTTATTTTGTAGCTTGTAGTTTTTGTCATAATTAGAAAGAATTTTTCCACGCTAAGATTATAAAATAATTTGTCCATGTTTTCTCTTGGTACTTGCATGATTTTATTGTTTACATTTACATGTTTGATACATTTGGAGTTTATTCTGGTATATAGCATGAGGTATGGATCCAAATTAATGTTTTTCTAGCTAGCCACCCAGGAATCTCAATGCCATCTATGTCACTGGATTTGGTATGCCACCTTTATTATGTACTAAATATACTGATATTCTTCTTAAACTGTTCCATTGATCTGTCTGTTCATGTGTTAGTACTATGACGTTTTTAATTACTGAAGAGCTATGGTATGTTTTTATGTTTGTTGATGTAGTCCAGGATTTCTCAAACTCAGCACTGATATCTTGAGCCAGGTAGAATTCTTTGTTGTGGAGGGCTGTCCTGTGCATGGTACAATGGGCACACACCCGCACACACACATGCACACACACACACACACACAGTTTAGGTAAGCAAAAAAGAGGACAAAAGAAAGTTTCCAGATATTGCCAAAGTTCCCCGGGGACAGAATCACTCCTGTTGAGCATCACTGGTCTAGCCATTGATCGTTGCTCTTTTTTCATAGCTTCTTGTTTATTCATCACTCTGTGTTTATACATGCTGTTCCCTCTACCTGGAATGTCCTCCACTTACTGATTTTCCCATTGGAGTTCAGCTCAGGCACTGTCTCCCAGGGAGCTTTCGTGGCCTACCCTGCCCCATCCTGTGCCCCCACACCAACCCAGGTTTCAACCCCCATCATTCTCTGTGTAAATGAGACATTTGCTTGTCTCGAGCCCCTGACCAGGTTGTCAGCTCCAAGAGGTGGGAGTTTTGTTCATATGTTTATCTCCAGCCTCTGGAGATAAATCCTGGCACAGGGTAGGTGCTCTATGAGTATTATTGGCTAAATGGATAGGTGGATACTTCTTTTACCCATCTTCCACCAACAGCCACAGGTTTGGTTGAAGAAAACACGCGTGGAGGATGGGATCTGAGGTGCAACAGGCTGAGGGGAAAGTCTAGCATGTGTGGGGTGCTCACTGTGTGCCAGTCACAGTAGTAAATGAGATGTATGCAATCTCCTGTTTAATACTCTGCGGTCCCCAGCTACCAAGATACTTGTCTGCTTAGGAGCGGGAAACGGAAGAGATCTGGCGAGAACCAAAGGGCCTCAGTGGTCTCTTGGGAAAGCAGGATAGTGTTGAGAGCAGGAGCCCTGGACTACAACAGTTTATGTCAAATTCCTACTCTATTTACTTAGTAGCAGGTACTTCCCTTCTTTAAGCCTCAGTTCCTTCACTAGTAAAATGGGCATGGTAATAGTACCCACTATTACTCTAGCAAAGTGCGAGAGGCGCCCTGGCCAGAGCCTCCACCAGGAAGCCATGATGCCTCATTGGGCTGGTTGTTCATAGTCCAACAGGTTTCCTTAGCCCTGAGAGCCTTGGAGGGAGGAGAAAAAAAATAAAATGATGACCCTGAGATACAGGTCAGACTGTGTGTGAGAGAATGAGGATGTTTGGGAACTGACTTTTTTCTAAAGCAAGGAGACCCCAGGATCCCTGTGGGCCTTGGGGGCCCGTAAGAACCAGCCCCTAGGTAAGAAGTGTCCCTCCAAAGAGTCAACATCTAAGGCATTTACCAAAGATCTTAAATGAAACAAAGTTATTCAGTTATCTGCATAGGATAAAATAATAGTAATAAGTACCATCTTTTAAGTAACAGATATCATGTGCTAACTGGTTTATATGCAGTCACATGACCTACCCACACATCTGCCTCTCTCAGAGCTAGTCTTCATCTGGTGATAGAGTGGGGTGGAATTGCTATACCCAGCCCCCGTGATCAATTACCTTATCAATCCTAGCAGCCTGCACCCTCATACTTACTGCCTACAGCACCAAAAAGAGTGTGCCTGCACCCAGTGAAATATTCCAAGAGAGAAAACAGACTCAATCCAAAGAACGCATGTTTCTCTTTTGCATTTCTTCTGATGTCTGCTCAGAGCCTACAGGTGCTGTGAAGATGCTGTGGATGGGTTTGCCTTGGTCTTAGTTGCATTTCTAGGGATGTGGCCTAAGCTAGGCAGTGGGTACATAGCCCTCCTCCTTTCAGAGGTTCTCCCAAGAAGAGAAAATGATGTGCCCCATTTATGTTGTTTTCACCACAATCTTTTTCCAGGCCGTCTGTCACCTTTTCCCCAGAATCTACAATGCTTGCAAGGATGTCTCCATCCCTCGCCTTTACCTGCCTGTGACATTGTGGTTCATAATAAGAAATATGTATTTGGTCTTTGTCCTCCCACTTTCACCTAGTGAAACTTAACCTGATAAACTCATCCAATTGCATAGAAATGTCACTTCCTCAAGAAGTCTTACCAGTTCTCATGGCTCCAAGTACCACCACTCCTAGTTTCAACTTTGTTTCTGTTTGTGTGGTTACTAATTAATGTTTTCTCTCCTAGTCCAGGAGAGCAAGTAGTGACTTTTCCCCCCCTTGTTACTTATCCCCAGAGCTTAGCATAATACCTGAAACATAGTAGATACTCAATATATATTTATAGAGTGAATAGTGAATGAAGGATAGTAGAATCTAGTAGATAATGCTAATATTTATATACCAGTAAAGTTCTAAGCATGTTACAAATATAACAATCTCTCTAACAAAATATGCGTGGGTACTATTACCCCTACTGTACACATAAGGAAATTCACCTGAGATCCCATAACTAGTGAGAGCCAACATTTGGTACCAGAGAGTCTGGCTCCAGAGCCTGAACCTTTAACCACTATGTTATTCTGGCCTATATTGTTCTCCCATGTGTTAATAAATCCACAAATTTCATTTGGTGCTAGGTTGTTAATTATAATATGCTTTATACTTCTTACTCACAATGAATTATACTCAACTTGACGTAACATTAGACAAAATGTTCTATCTGCCAGATAGCACTCTAGTAATGTGTTAGGTTGGTGCAAAAGTGATTGTGGTTTAAAAGGTTAAGAATCATTGCAAAAACCGCAATTACTGTTGCACCAATCTAATATATCTTGAGTTTTAGCAAAAAACGAATTGTACATATTAATCAAAATTGGGTGGCAAACCTATGAATGCACATCATAGTAAATGGGTTGAGAACCACTGGTCTACTGGCTGATAATAAATCTTTAATATACTTAATCATTCCATTCTCTTTTACGGATTATAAATAAAAATCTTGCTCACCATTGCCCTGAGAAAAAGATGTCTTCCTGGAGCTGGTTCTATGAGTCATCTTTCTGCTTGGCGAACCTTTGTTTCTGAGGAGAAGCAAGGCCTTCTTTTATTCCCAATGCCCCAAACACCCCTTCTCTGACATTTGCAGTGGTCAGAGTAATGGGGGCCCCATCTCAAAGGGCAAGGCCAAGCTTGCGTTCAGAGGTTTTGATTTCTTTACAACTGTGTACCTGGTTCCTTGTTACTTTGCAATATCATTCTCACCCCCTTGCAGGAAAGTGCCAGGGACATTAATCCAGGGCTTTCTTGGGTGACTTGCACTTTTTCACTTTTCTAGATGGAATTGGAAGTGCTCTACCATCCCTGGAAACCGTTATAAGGCTGCGTCCTGAAAATTAGTTTGACTCCTTTGCCCAGGTCAGTCCTTGCAAACCAGTAGGCATGAGGGAGCTGGCAGTGTAGGGCAGGAGTCAGGGATTCATTAAGATGATTCAGCCAGATCCCACCATTTCCTGTCATTTCAGGCTGCTGCCCTTCACTCCTGCCTCTGCAGCCCCAAGCTTACGAGGCATGTTGAACCCTCTCTGTTTGCCTCACCCCAACCCTCTGCCTCAGACCCATTCTCCACCTTTCGGTGTCCTGCTCTGCTTCGAAGTGGGTTTGACCATTGAGATTCACTGTAGTCCGCAGGGGATCAGAGCATGGGAGGAGAGAGGGGTCTAGATATTTGTTCTCCCTCCCTCCTCCTAATTGATAGAGGTCCTGGCAGTTGTGGGGTCCTCTGTGGCCGTAGTTCCCATGAGCTTGCCCCTCTTCTGCAGCTCTTATTGGCCTCCAGTAAACCCCTCCCTCCCCTCCTTTACACTTAGAGGTGGTAATGGCTTTTTACTGTTGCTAGTCCCTGGGTCCTTCACCATCTTTTATGGTTCTTTTAACTCTGCCCACCTCTATAAACAATCCCTTCCTTAATATCTCTTCAGCCAAACCCTTTGGAGTGCCTCTTCCTGCTGGGACTCTGGCTGACACCCTGGAACTTCCTGGGGGCATCTTTATGGCTTTCTTGACATGTTTATCATATCAAGCCACCTGAGGTTTCCATAGGACTGCAGAAACCTGGGTACCTCTCCTGGGTCCAGAAACTCTTGCCATCTCCTTGCATATGAAGAATGCCTACGTCACTCTGAGTGTATAACTCCTGTGCCTATGTCAGACCCTGATCCCCGGGGCCTCCAGGGGAGGGAACTGAGGTAAGAAGAAATCCTGAGATGTTATACCCATCTGAACCTATAATGTCTCTTTCAGACCAAATCTTTTTCTCCCCAAGCCTTCTCACTGCCTCATCCTCCCTCCATTTCTCGCTTCTCAGGTCCAGGATTGGAGGCAGGAAGGCAAGGGGGCTGTCAGCCCTGTGTGCGCAGAACACACCAGATAACTATGGGGAGATGCCCTAACCAAGACGCTTTGTATTCTGCGAGCTCTGTGACTCAGAGGATATCCATGTGCACCGGCTTATTTGTGGTTTGGGAATTATCCTAGATCTTCATGTCTCAGCCAAACATAAGTTCGTAGAGAACACACAGCCCATGTCTCTGATGTAACTCATGGAGAGAACCATGGTGGCTACAGACAGATTTTGCCTGCCCAGCTCACTTTCCCAACCCCCACCATTTTCCTGTCATTTCTAGTCTCTGATTACCTTTTTGTTCTTTCAGCCTTTCCAACACTTTTGTCACTAGTTTCCTATATGAAACCCTCTCTGCTTGAAACACTTATCCTTATTCCTGTTTGCCTGACTGGACCCCTGCCTGATACAGCACCATGTTGCATACTACCTAATTCACCAGTAATTTCAAACGTGAATGACGTTTCTTCTCAACAGCACGAACAGCTTCTATTGGGCAGAGTCCATGCGTCTCTCACAGCCGCAGTATAGTGCTGTGCAGATAATGTGGATTTGTGCATATTTAATGATTGTTTCAGTCATACATGAGAGAACCCCTACCTCAGAGTTATCTCAGAGCTTGATGATACATGAACATAGAAACACTCTGAAAGCAATATTTACAATACATTCAAATTAATGTGATTGAGACTATTCACTCCACCTTGGGAAGGTGTAGAATGACAGGCGTGTCCTTTGGTGATGTTGAGCCAGGCAGGCTTTCTGGAAAAGGAGGACTCTCAGGCCGGTATGGATATGAGACATTTTCTTATCACTCCTCTGTTTCTGGGAAAGAATGATCAGACAACGTATAAGGAAAACGAAGGTGAAGCTGAAATGTAGTTGACTCCATGTCAGATAAATGCATTCATTCGTTTAGCAGATCTTTATGGAGGA
Source organism: Rhinolophus ferrumequinum (assembly GCF_004115265.2). Lineage (NCBI taxonomy): Eukaryota > Metazoa > Chordata > Mammalia > Chiroptera > Rhinolophidae > Rhinolophus > Rhinolophus ferrumequinum. The sequence continues at coordinate 25,565,642 of NC_046296.1, read as the reverse complement.
CCTACAATGTGCAGACACATGTTGAGCACACAGCTCTACCATCTGCTGTCATGTCAGCATTTCACTCAGATAATATTCCTTTTTAGGTTTTTTAGTGTATGCAGCTGGGCAATGACTCACACTTAAAATCTACATTTGTTCGCATTAAAAACCTTCAAATACCTGAGAATCATGAATTATCTATCGTTTACAGTTCCTTGGCTAGTCTTTCAAGGAAGAAAACCCGGTTGGAGACCAAACTCCTTGAGACATCTTGCCTCTTTCTATTTTCTGATTGTGGAGCACTTAGATTGTCTGGACTCCAGCTTTTTCATGTGGCTTCTGAGGAACTGGGCCTTGATGACAGATATCACTATGGTTTTAGGTGTGGTTGTGCAAGAATCTGAGTGACTTTGGGTCTGCTAGGGGTCCTTACTCAGAAACAGATAGGTGCTTCCCTAACAGTATGGCAGGGTCATTGTTTCCAGGCTACCCTGGGGACAGCTGCTACTGATATGGACGACAACAAAGACATTACTTGGTCTTTGATCTGAAGAGGTTGAAAGGATTTACTTATATGATAGTGAAAAATTCAAAGTAACCTAGAGGTCTGCCAATAGGAATAACTAAGTTAGAGTACATATGTTATGGAATACTATGTTGCCATTAAAAATAATTTGGTGGATCTATGTATCTTGGCTTGGGACCATGTCTAAAACATGGTTGAGTGAGAGAAAACAATTTCAAAATAACAAATATAGTTTAATTATGTGACATAAAAATATTTTTAAAAAGATATGTTCTTTAAAAGATGTATAAATGTGTATATGTGGATATATTATCTATATGTAAGTTAACAGAATAGAGATGAGAAGGCGCTCTATCAAGTGTGATTACCTCTAGAGGCAGAAGTAAGAGTGAAAGAGGTGATGAAGAGGAAGCTCTTCAGATTTGGGAAGGTGGTACGCTCCTGAACATTTGGATTTTTACAGTAAGAATATATTCACATATCCGATGATTAACTCCTTTCCCCCAAAAGAATAGAGACAAAGAAAGAAAGAACTATTATTAGTGCTGAGGAAGGAAGGGAGATAAGAAGGGCAGTCAGTGAAAGAGTTCTTTCATGTTTTACTCTTTATGCTTCTGTATTATTTGAATTTGTGCAGCAAGAACACACTCATGTATTTCTCGTGTGGCTATTTGTTTGTTGTCACGCAAAGGTTCACTTATGTGCTCAACATGTTTTGACTCTTTGCTAGATGCCGAACACTTCTTCTGCTATAATTCTCACAATATTCTGTGGGTGGCGTAGTATCCTCCCATTTTATAGAAGAGGAATCTGGGGCCCAAAGACTAGTTAGGTCATCTGCCGTTACCCATCCAGCTAGCAAGTGACAGAGCTGAGATCCAACCAGGCCTGCCTGATTGCAAAGGCCACGCTCTCACCTACTGCACTTCTCCTGGGGGGCACGGTGATGGGGAACCAGCAGGAATGAGACTTCCCTCCCTTCACGTTAGTGGAAACTAGTGAAGATAGAAAACATGAGAGAAAGGCTAAAGAAATGAACAGACTGAGGAAAATAAGCAGAAACATTTAATGGAAAGAAATGCTCAGAGAAATCACCCTCGTAAAGTTGAATGACACTGGTTTGGTACGCCTAAATGCCCATAAACATTTTCATTTGGTTCTGCACACCCAGAAGCCTCATGTCACACTGCAGCTCTGTGCAGATGATTCTAATAATAGCCCAGTGGAATCCTGTGGTTGGAAGAGACTGTGAGAGGTCACTGAGTCTGTCCCCTGCCTGCAGCAGGGAGTAAAGGTTCTCCTTATGGGAAAATCGAGGCAAGGAATAAACTTAAATCACTAGATCAAAGTCACTTCTTTCCACGCCCCCTAAGTCAGCAAGGAGTTGGAACCGTGTGCTGGAGTCCAGGGCACCGACAGTCTCATGAGTCAGCATGTGGAAAATTATGTTCGTACTGCGGCTCTTTACAAAGGAAACAACTGCCCACCCCTCTTTCCCAGCTGATGGCGGGGAGTGTGTCAGCTGGGGAAATGAAAAGGAGCCACTATAATGCCCTTTCTCCCATGGCAGCGTCTGAGGAGGAATGGGGACGATCAGAAGCAGCTTACAAGGAGCTGGATGTTAATTGTTCTTCTATTGCTGGTGCCGCTCTTTCTTCTCAGTACTTATTTCATTGGGCTGTGGCTCGATTAGCACACCAAGTGCATTATGAATGATTAAGGGCCTTCCAAGGGATTAAGAGAATAACATGTGGATACTCCATCTAACCAAAGGCTGAACTGCTGGCAATTCTCTGACCTGCTTCGCACGTGAAAAATAAGAATTACTGAAGCTGGTTCCAGAGCTCAGGGCTTTGAAAAATAAGGGTGTAGTGTGGAAAACAAGTTCTCTGAGGAAAAGTGGCTCCTCAGTCATGGGCACTGAGAGGACGGTTGATGGGTTGGGAAGGATGTGGATGAAGACACAAGTTTGACAGCAGCATCCCCAAAGCAATCCATAGGGCAAAGGTCAGATTTGGGCCACTCTGGTTAACAGGGCCAGGACTAGGGTGAAATATTCCCACTACAAAATTTAAGGGGACACAAAAAAACTCAGCAACCAAGAAAACATTTTAATGCCGTATTAAAAAAATAAAATGCAAAAAAAAAAAAAAAAGATCCACGATGAATAAAACATCAACATTTTAAATAAATGTCAGTGCCAGGCTGAGCCATATTGGAACTGGAGGCAAAAGGAAAAATGTACCCCCTTGGCTTTCGTGGAAGCAAATTCATCCACCATAGTTTTAAAATCTACTTCTTTGCCTATCTCATTTTTAATTGTGAAAATTGCCGTGTCAGACAATTTATCTTGACTAAATGACAACCTTCAACAAACTTTAATTAACTTAAGCAGAACTAAAACAGTAGTAAATTCTATTTGGTTATAAATCAAATATCTAAACTTAAAATAACGTGAATTTTAATACACCTACTTTTCAATCTTTCACTATTTTTTCCACTACTTCAATGTTCTGGGGAAAAGTAATCATTAAAATAATGCTTAAGGGGGGACATAGCTTTCCTTCCGCCTCAGACACCAACATGGCTCTGGTGGTAAATGAACCACGGTAGATGGTCTCCAGTTGGAAACAGGCGTGTCTGTGTCCAACATAGTGGGGTTCTTGATGATTATTCCTCCCCTCAGTCTGCAAAAACCCTTTCTGTCTCTCTGGAGTCACCCCTTAGGGTTGAGGAAACAGGGTTCATCTCTTCCCATTTCACACCTTTCTCAGAGGCCAGGAGATGACTATAACCTGGAGAGGACATTATCCTGCTGTCATTACTTGACATGCGGGAGTCCCTAGCCCTTGGGGAGGAGTCACCTTGAGTCAAAGGCCAAGGGTACATTGCACGTACCTGACCCAGAACAGGTGGCTGCGAATTCTGTACAGCAGGCCACTTTAATATATGTTGTTTGGAAGTTCTTGACTTGAAGAGGCTTTCTGAGATAATGAGGGTTATTTTCCTTATTTAAAAATATATATACATGAAATATTCTCACGTGGGTCAAAATTCAGAAAGATATAAAAAGGTAAACATTGAGAAGCCTTTCTCCCAAACTTGTTCTACACTTTTCCCTTCCTCACATATGAATAAGAAATAATCTTTAGTAGTTTCTTGGCAATTGGGGCTTCCTTAAAAAATTGTATTAAAATAGGTTTTATGAGTTAGACTGGATCCCACCCAACACTTTCTGGATGAGACTAGCTAGCTAGTATAGAGTGCTGAGCAGAGTTGTCATGTTATGTGCGTGGTTGACACTGGCAACTTCAAGCCAGCGTTGTGCTTGGGTGCCACCAGAGCCCAGGGACAGAAGCATTGGGCCTCTCTTACAGACTGGCGTAGTGTCTAGTGTCAGTGCTACTGGATACCCTAGAGCCAAGCCAACAGGGAATAGGTCTGAAGCTGTCAGCATGATTGGGGTTTTCCTCCCGTGACATCTTTGGTCTAATAATAATCCCCAAAGGAAAGGGTATCAGTGTTTCCTAGAAACACATGACAGAGCTTATAATCTGTCCTTATCAACCGCAAGCAAACTTCTGCATACTCAGGATTACACACAGCCTCAAAATTGGAATGACATTCCAAACCACAAACACAACTCTGTTTCTGTGGTCACCGTGTACCCTCAAGATAGCATTGTTCCGAAGGTGACAGATTTCCTTTGCTCTCTTGGTTCTGTTTGAGATCGTCACTGGGAGCGTGGGAGGGAGAGCCCCCTGGTGAGCTAGGGTCCCACCAAGGCTCAGAGCTGGAGTATAAGCAGAAGCTGGACTGGGAAAGAGCTCAACACAAACCGGGGAGAAATGCTGACTGCACAACATGCTACATTAGCTTTATAATGTGTCAAAGGCGTCTTCTCCTCCTGCCTCTCTCGGCCACATCCCTACTCATCACTCTTCTCTATAAAATTGTTTCCCACTGAGTAGTCACCCTCTAGGGCTTACTGGCAAATTCTCAACTCCTGGCTTTCAGCCCAGGGGCCCCTCCCAGACTTCTCCACTCATCTCCACTCTTCACAGGGCCCTGGAAACTTTGTTGAAAAGTCAAGTGGTGGTGTGAAGTTCCAGGTGCCACAGTATGTCTGAGCAAAGTGGACGAGGACAGCAGACTGGACCCCATTGCACACTCCGGGCCCTCTGTCTAATTTGTATTTGGGAGGACATGGAGACTACAGGGTAAACAAAAACCAAACAGAACTTGCGGTTCCACCCTAGGGCAGCATATCATTGCTTACCTAGCCTAGAGCGGACACAATTTTTTTGTTCAGTTCCCCTAGTTCAGGAAAATGATGATGGTTGTGGCGGCAAATTTGAGAGTCAGAATGCTCTTGGGGAAGACTGGCTGAGGGTGGTATTCAGTGTTCTGAGAACAGAGAGCTCAGGAAAGATAGCTTGTGAAATTATAACAAGGACCAAATGCTTAAATGTTGAAGGAAATCCACATGAACGAAAGGGAAGCAGCACATTGTGTTCCAAAAGGAAGTTAGGAGATGAAGCAGAATCCCAGGCACTTTCCCTACTTTCCTCAGACCCATGGAATCCTCTCCCTTCCTTCATTTGTTCTATGCATATTTGCATCTACTTCACTATGGACACTCAAGGGTCAACTAAAATAATGTATTTTTCTGTCTTCTTGGATATCTCTTGCTCAATTTTGGGGAAGAAATATAAGATTTTGTAAACCCAAAACAAGTTTTTCTCTGGAAACCTGAGTTCACCACTCGTAGTCCATTTCCAGAGATACAATATAGAATTCTCTTGAGCTATGTCTAAGGAACACTTTACATAACACATGTTCACAAATAATTGTCACATGCATTCTCAAGGGTTACTGGCTGTCCTTCTGTCAGTGAGTAAAGACTAGATCATTATTTCATAGATAAAATTATTTCATAAATAATTAGACAATAATGGAGTAGAAGGATGTTGCTTTGGCTTTTTTGACTGATTGCGACACTTGGCTGTACTTTTTCTAAAACTACGATTTTGAGGCCACACGGATGGACTGTGCCTTTGTATTCTTGCTGCTGTCTGGAAATATTTGTTTTCATCTTATAGATTAAAGAGAGCTCAGATTTCTGTATTTTAATAAGTGTGACCTAGATAGTAGTACAGGTCAGCCTACACGTCATTCACCCTTACATTTCTGATTTAATGCAGTACATCTAAGTACACCTTTTGACATTCTGATTAGCTCAGGGCAGGGGAGTTTGAATCGCTTACTTTCCACTGCCGGGAATCTTGCTGTTAAAGAAGACTTCTCTCAGGCCTACCCCATAAACACGAACTACCTATGGGGGAAGAACCAAGAAATATTTTCTCCCATGGCTAAGTTGAATAAACTTGAACTTCCTTCCTTTGCACATAAGCTGTTAGATATCTCTCATATTACCAAATGCCAGTTCTTCCCTCCTGTGGGTCGATTCCCCCATCTTCCCAAGGACTTCACTCCTTGAGGCATCCCCTCTTTTCCTTTCTGCTGTCTCATTACCTCCCCCTGTCTACTGAGTCATTCCCATCTGCATAAAACATAAACATGAAAAATTCCCTTTCTCTCCTATCCCCAGCTATAACCCCACCTCTCTGTTTCCCGTGATCCCCAAATTTCTAGAATGACTTCTCTGCCCCCTGCTGAGGCCGAGGCCTTCCCTGTGCCACTGATGTGGTCTTTGTAAAGGCCCCAAGTGACTGCCCTGCCGTCCTGTGGTCCTGATCCTTTTTTGTCTTAATCCTTTTTCTACCTGGCCACTCCCTGCTCCTGGACCCTAGCTTGGCTTCTGAGCGGGCCTCTCTCCTGGTTTTCTTCCTCCCTCCCTGCCCTCGTCTGCTGAGTCTGCTCCATCCAACTTTTAATGTTGGGGCACATGAAGGATTTGGTTTGAGGCTCTGTCCTCCTCTATCTACACTCTCTCTCTGGGTCATCTCATTAATGCCCAGGGACTGGAATACACTCTTCTCTCACCAACCCAGACCTCTCCAGCCCAAGACGCTGACTCACAGAAATACCTGCCTATGTGGCTTCTCCCCATTCAATGTCTCATGGCTGTCCCAAGTCTGACCAATCCAAAACAAGGGATAATAGACATTTTTCAGCATTTGAGAACGAAAGGAATTTATTCTTGTCTTCATCCTGGGTGATCATGCCTACTAATAGATCTGTGTTTGAAATGTGGCTCCGGGTGTGTGTGTGTGTGTGTGTGTGTGTGTGTGTGTGTGTGTGAGCTAGAGTTCTATTCCCACTCACCGTGTATACAGTGTCCTGATAGACAGCTGTGTGTCATTTCTCCTGGGCTTATTTCTATTAGACTATGCCTTTTCCTGCTTCTATGATATTTTGAATCATGACCCCAGCACCAACAAAAGTCCACATCTTATACATTTTCTGGAATGTTGGGAAATGTTCTATAAACTATGATGATTGCCTTGCTGGGACCACGAGCCCAGGCCATAGCCTTTCATGTGAGGGTGGAGAGAGGGTTTCCCCTGAAGGAAAAAGATGTTCTCAGTGCCTTTCAATCCCAGAAGAGTTGGTTCTGGACCTCAGATGTGAGTGAGGAAAATATAATCCCACTCTGTGTTCAACACCTGGAGACACTCAAGAGGCTAGTAGAGGGCAGGTCCCTGAGTTACATAAACGTAAAACAATATTTGAAAGCTTTTTTGTTTAAGTCAACTTACTCATTAGTCCATCTCCCATCCTGACTGTCCCCTAAAGGCCCTAACTCTTCAACCATGAAATTTTCCATCAAGAGAGATTCTCTGACAAGACCACACGAGAGGGGCTGTGAAGCTCTGGCCAGTGGTTCTCCATCCTGCTACACATTGGAATTACTGGGGGAGCTTTAAAAATGCTGATGGCTGGGACCTTCCCCAGAGATTCTGAGTTACTTGGTCTGGGTAAATCAGTGGCCTCGTTGTTGATATAGTTTTCAAAACTTTCCAGTTAATTCTGATGCGGAGCCAAGGTTGAGTGCTGGGCCATGCTGTCACCAGCTTCCCAAGGTTTGTCTTCATTGCAGCTGATTTCCAGCATTGGATTTTAGCTCCAGAGGGCCCCAGGCTTGCGTCTATCATACGGCATCTTCCCTTAGTGTACAGTAGGTCTCTTTTTTCCCAGTAGACTGAGTTCTTTGAGGACTGGGGCTGTGTCGTTGTATCTGTTTCTCTATGTCCAGTACACCATGGAGTTCGATAAATGTTAGCTCAATGAATATATGAACGTCCCAAGCAAGGTGAAGTAGACAGTTGGCACCAATTCCCATGCCCTGGCATTCACCTTTGAAGACTCTGCACCATCAGTTGCACATTGGGTGTGCACTTTGTATCACAATGCATTCCAAGCTTGTTCTGTTCCCATGCAAAGCTCTCTGAGTGGGATTCTTCTCCTCCACGCTTTCATTGTTCTGCTTCTGCTTCCTCCATCAGGGTGGGGAAACTCACCACAACAGGTGGGTTCTCTATTTGCTACATCTGGTGACTGTCACTCCAGAATGTTTCACCCAGTCACTCCAACCTTGCTCTCCCACTGGCCCAGGTACATGGTACCCTGAGTACTGGAAAGTCTGGAACCCAATGGGTGGTTCTGAGAAAGTTCCTGGAGGCTTTGGAAGCACGTGTTCCATGAGGGATGGTTTCTCTTTGGGATGTGTCACTGGTTTGACATTGTCACCTGTCATTCTCTAAGTCTCAGGATAACGTCATTTAGCTCAGCCTTGTGGGTGTGGTGGATGGTGGTGCCAGCATTGTTTGTGCTTTGCCTTTGTACATCTCTATCCCTTGAGACTGAATCCATCAGAATGGGTGTCTTTAACCCAAGATTGATAGAAAGGACTTGGGGAGGAAGATGCACAACTCGCTGCAATTATATGTACAGTATTGTATCAGTATTCTTTAAGCACATTCCTCTAAAGGGAGAGCCCCTTAAATTTCTTCAGTTTCTTACAGTCCATGAAACTGCAAAAGTTTTGGCCCTTCAACCTTCTGCTGTCCTCCCCACAATTTTAATTCCCGTTGTTCCTAGAAGGCCTTCAGAGGGTGAGTTCTAACGTCATTCTAGCACAAAGACCTGGAATGAGGTTGTCTAGGTTAGACCAGCCTCTATGGACATAGAAAGAGACTAAGGGTTATTTGGCGTTCTGACAACTTGGAAGGTAGAGGTGTGTATTAGTGGTGTGTATCCTTCATCTTCCATCTTGGACACTTATGCTGTGTGTGTGTGTCTGTGTGTGTGTGTCCCCTAAATTTTTCCTCACACTGAGCATGTGTGTCACATTTGACAGGCAGCCAGCCATGTCTCATTTTTCCTGGGCCTATCCCTGTTGGCAGGTCCTAATTTTCCTGGGCTCTGTGATGTTTACTCAAAATGGCTGGAATCTCTTCATGGAGACCGACCTCCTGCCACCAACACTCCCACCCCCTGCCTACGTTGAACGCCTTATACAACCCCTTATATCATCCCTTTCTCCAGGGCAGGTTTGGTTTGTTTTCAACAAGATGCATCCCCCACCTGCCCCTCCCTGGGCAGTAGCTGTGGATAAAGTGAAGCGTTGTTTTCCTACCTGGTCCCCAATACATGCTCAGCCCCATTCTCCTTGGCAGAGGAAAAAGTGACAAGCACGCATTGAAGCCAGGAAGCCATTCTACGGCCTGCTGTGGCTCTAAGACTCAGCGAGAAGAGAGAGTGACCACACCTAGGCCCGAGGAATGTCCCAGTCAGCATGGGCTGGCCTGAAAAGGCACAGCCAAACCTGCTCACTCTCTGATCTCCGACCAGCTGGCCCACAGCTGGCCTGGGGATAGCATAACCCGGGGAGGCCTCCCTCTGCCCTCCCCAGTGGGGGTGCTTTCCAAGCTTTCTTTTCCATTGCCTTTTCCCACATAGCCTTGTATGTATTCCCAGAGTGCTGGCAGGGTCCTCCTTCATCCAGTTCCTGATGCCGGGGTAGGAAAAAGGTGGGATGGCATCCAGAGGCACTTGTCTTGACAGACATTCTGCCCAGAATCTGGGGCAGTAGCTCCAGTGTGAGAAGCATGGAAATCCTGGGCTTTGCTGTGAAACTGGTGGTGGGGGCCCAAACCCATTGTCTTCTTTCCCTGCCCAGAATTTTCTATGTGTAAACTCCACACATCTATGAGCACCTTCTCAGCATATAATGTACCATAGCTGGTGCCTGCCCTCAAGAGACGGCAGGGTAGTGTGGAAACTGGATCTGCACACAAGAATAACAACAATCATTTCAGGATGATAGCTGGCCTTTATTGAGGATGGACCAGGCCAGATACATGGCTGAGCAGTTCACACGGATGACCCATTTTAATCCTCGTAGAACACCTGAAGTAAGTACTACATTATGATATTTTACAGAGGAGAGGGAAGCTCAGAGAAGTTCAGTAACTTGCCTTTAGCCACACAGTAGTTAAGTGGTTAAGCGGAGCCTCAAGTCCAAGTCCATTTCCAAAGCCTGTGCTCATAACCACTACCGTGAGTTACCCCTACAAGGGTGCCAGGCGTCGGACCCGACTTAGAAGGGGTACAAACAGTAGATGATATAGGAATTCAGAAGAATGAAAAGAGCAGGTAATATAAGGAACAGGAAGGATGGCGTGGGGAGGAGAAATACAATTTTGGAAAAAAGGCCTTGAACCCTGCCATGAAAATCCACTGGTTCCCCTGAAAGCTTGATATTGAGAGGACTTATAGGGGAGGCCTGCAGTGATCTCAAAAACTATCCCCAATCTCTCTACTCTGCCAGCAGTGTGGGACCTCAGTCTTCTGCTCCCAGCTCCAGCCCGTTTCAGCTGATCCCCGTGGGGTTATAGCTTCGCCTCTGCTCTCTGACATGCCCGGCCCAGATCCCCTCACATCCCTCCTCCAGGCTGTGTGTGTGCTTTGCTTTGAACAACCTGCACCCGTGGCTTCCTCAGAGGCCTGCCTTTGGACGAAGGAGCCGCTTTCCCTCAGGCTCAGTAAGTGCCCGGGAATGTATAACGCTCCCCCACCCCCACCCCAAGTTCATCTATAGCCAGGACTGACGCAGGATGGAGGCTCAGTAACCTTCCATCAAGGTACAAATGCTAAAATGTAATTTCTACTCCAGAGTTGCTCAGGGGCCAAGCTGATGCTGGAATTCTCCTGAGGTCACAGCCATATGGGCTCCTTCTACTATCCCTGCCGTGTCTACTTCCCGACTCCCTTGCGACTTCTCAAGGGAGCACTGACTTCCTAATCATGTGTGCACAAACCTCATCTCAGGCTGTGCTCCCAGGAACCAGACTTTAGACAGTGGGTCTGTGGAGTTCTGCTGACATCTCTGGGGAGAGTTTGACTTGATAGGACATTTGGGGTCAAAGAATCCCTAAAGGAAGATGGGGAGATTTCAGAGGGCAGGACTGGGACATGGGACATCATTCACCTCCCACAGGATCGCCTACTATACACAATGACGTCTGAGCTGGCAGTGGGCCTTAGTCTCGGAGATGGGACTCTGTGGCCTCTGCCCTGTGCATTTCCACCTCACAAACCTGTGTGGGGCTAGAGTTATTGGGAACAGAGGAGAGGATGAGGTGGCTCCCGAAGGATAGGTAAAGAGGTGAGGGAGAGCATTCTCGGGGGCAGAAACAGGATGAGCAATGAGGAGGAGGTCCTCTTGGGACTTTCTTCCTTCAATAGACCCTCACTGAGGGTCAGACCCTCTAGTCCACCTGCAGGTCCTCAGCCCATGGCTGGGGCAGCCACTGAATACGAGCCCCTTCTCGTTTCAGTAATTCCTGCTGCTATAAACCACCTCTCTCAAGTGAGAGTAGGTGGTGATTCCCACGGGGGTTGCTTCCCCCATGAGCTCTGTTCCCCGACTTTCAGGTAAGGATGCTCTACTGAGGAGACACACGGTGCACAGACTGCCTCTATGGCGATTCTACATCACCCCCTACACACACACGCACCCCTCCTGTATTCTCTCATCCATGCACTGACCTCAGTCAAGGCAGGTGTTCCGGCTTTGAGGCCTGTTGTAAAACCGGACTCGGCTCCTGAGTTTTCCCTGCTTGAGTAAGCCCCAGCTTGCAGCCTGACACAGATAACCCACAGCTCAGGTCACAGGAAAGGTGGTGGAGTTAGGAATAAGAAAGTGAAACACCCTGGAGCCCTGAGACCTGTCTGAGGGGGCTGGGCCACTCCTCTGCTGGAGTCACCTCAACTCTCCCTCCACACCTGCGCAGAGACTGTGACCTTCTGCCTGGGGAATGCAGGTGCCTCCCTCCGCAGCTTGTCATAGAAGAACAGCTGTTCTACCTCTGGTGACAAGGCGTCTCTCCCTTGGCCTCAAAGGGATGCTGTCTCCTGCCTTCTTCCTCATTCCTAAAGTTGTGGCAATTCTCCTTCCCTGTGTGATGACAGGTATGGTCCTTACTGGAGTTCATCCTCCACTCCTGGGTGTTTATCTATCATGAACCAGGAATGTGCTTCCTCCTCTCAGTATGGGAAGATCCTGAGTCAGTGCACAATTCCTCCTTCCGCTATCAGAAACTTCTACTGATACTTCTCCCTATAGCCAAATTCAAGCTGAGAAAATCTTTAGCAGGAAAGATAGAGATACAGGGGTATATTTTCCTCCACTGAGGAAAAGCAGAAAAGTCAGATTCTCTCAATAATAACTCAATCAACCCATAGGACCACTGTGGACAGTTGTGTAGGTTGTATACTGCACAAATACACCCTGCTGAGAGGATGAGTGGAGACTGAAATGCAGCCAGAGCTCTATTTGCGAAGCCGTGTACTCTGGTGTGGGACAGAGTACATCCTTTTTCCCTTTACACCAAAGCGCCCCTCATCACTGGGCTGTGTACCTAGAAGAGGCACATTTTCCTAATTCATACAATAGCTTCTAACCTCTGACCTGGCAACCTGTTTCCCTCACCCTCCTCTGCCTAGAAATGTTCTAGTCTTTGCAGTCTCAAAAGGCAACATCTTTCCCTTTTCTTCTCTTCCTCTACTGTCTGAGGATGGTCTAATAGCATCAGAGACCTACAGTCTATCACCTCCACTGAGAACATAATCAATGCCCACGTAGCTCCTCGAATTCTCAATCCGTAATGAGCAGCAGCCCCAGTCAGTCTGGACAGAATTGTCAATGCGGTTTGCCCATCTACTCAGCCTAGACTTCTTCCTTCCTCTCCCTACCCCAACAGTGTCCAGCAAGATCATTTTTTATGAGGCTTTCTCCCGGGAAGGTGGACACGGGAGAGCTTGAAAGGATCCCCCTGCCCCTACTGCAGCCTTAGAAATGGCCTGGCTCCAATTCCCCCTTGCTCTTCTATGTAATATTTATTTCCCTTCGTTGGGTTTTCCTCTGCTAGGCTGTGAGCTGGAACTAAGAACCCCAGCTGGGGGCAGTGCCCAGCACAGATTGGAGCTTAAGCAAAGATTGTGGAAAGCACCTGCTGGGGTGAATGGCCCTCACCAGCTTCAGTCTGTCTGATGTAGTGGAGGCACACATATATCTTAGATGCTCCCTATTCCTTTTCCCCCTGGTTTTCTCTTTGCAACTTCCCTCCTCAGCTGTGCAGGAGGCAGAAATGAAGAGTTTGTTCATCTGTTGTTTGAACCCTTCAAGTTTAATTTGCAGGCCCCCAGCAGGGCAGACCTCCCTTTGGTGCCTCTAAGGGATGGGAGTGGGTTTGGATGGAGCATTTGGAGCTGGCCTGGTCCTACAGTTCGGGCCCACACTGCAACCCCAGGCTTCACCAATAGCATAGGAGAACGTAGGCCTGCTCGTCCACAGTGTGACTGAAAGCACGTGTGCCCTGAGTTGGGGCTCTGCCAAGCTCACGGCCAGGTCTCAGCCTGTCCCTGGTGTCTTGTCGAAGAGCACGAGCATAGATTAGAGGGACGGGAGGCAAGGATCAGAGTGACTCAGGTCTTAGTTTGTAAATACTGTACTCCTCTAAGATGAATCAGTGTTCCTTGGAAAAATAGCCAATTCTAGGGCTGGAACAGAGAAAGTACATGAGCCTGGAAAATCTTGTGCCAAAGAGCAAAAAAGTACTCAACGAATGATGGGAACATGACAAAAGACACAGAAGCCAGCTTTAGAGAGTTCCCACTGGATGTATCTGGAAAAATGTGAGCATCAAAACAATGATAGTAATGAATTGTAATCCATTTAATAAGATAGGAATCTTTGAGTCCATATTGATATAAGTAAATGAATAAACAAATTGAAGGTTTGATGAAAAACAGGTATTTCCACAATCTGAAAATACTTCCCTACGAAATACTTATTAATTACAAAGGGAAAAATAATAATTAATAGGGTAGAAACTGGCAGATACCACCTTCATCAAGTGGTTAAAATTAACATCACCAGTAATGGGACAAATTGAAATCAGGTGCCACCTGATAAAATGCAATGTCAAGAGCACAGAATCGTTGCTGCAACATGACTACCCAAGAGGTATAACGTGAATCAATTTGTGTCAAAACAAGAGGCAAACCCCAATTCTATACAATGAATGGCTTGTGATCTTCAAAAGTGTTAAAGTCATGAAAATCAAAAAAAGTTGGAGGAACGGTCCCACAATGAAGGAGACTGAAGAGTCTTGACCACTAAGTGCAATGCACGATCCCTGCCTCAATCCTTTTACAGCAAAGAACATATTTGGGACCATCAACAAAACTTGGATATTGTGTAAGAATGAGATGGTAGTAGTATATTCGTCTTCATTTACTGATTTCAGTGGTTGTGTGTGGTTATGGAAAAGAACACCCTTGTTTTTAGGAAATACACACTAATGTATTCAGGGGTGACCGGTCATCATGTTGTAAATGTACACTCAATCGTTTTAGGGTAAAACAGTTCTTGCCGCTATTCTATTAATTTGAGATTTTTTTCCAAAAGTTAAAAAAACAAGTTCAATTAATTAAATAAAGCCATACACCTACAATAAAATTCAGGATAGGGAGAACTATTTTCTTAAAAGTTCAGCTGGAAAGCATTTAGGAATTTAATTTGGATACAAACTCAATACCTATAAAAATGGGAATGAAAATATATAGCTTGAAATGTTACTAGGATAAAGAAGAATTCCACTAGACTGTGAAGGCAGGAACTTACCTCTTTTATTTACTATTATATTCCCAGCACAGTATCTGGCACTAATAAATATTTGTTAAATAAACGAATAATACATGATAAATAATAATCTCTCGATAAATGGTCATTTTAGCTGTTTCTATTACCTGTAAGAATGCAAGTCAACCATACGAGGCTGCCAAAATATTGGTCTTAGGGGGGAACAAGGTGAATAGCAGCTCAAACACGTACCAGTACAGTTATGACCGATCCGGACATCACACTCAGTTCAGAGTGCAACATTTTAAGACATATCAGCTCTAACTGCTTTCAGCTGTAAATAGCACAAAATTTGATTTGCAATGTCTTAAACAAACGAGGGTTTGATTTTCTCATGAAGCTGAAAGTCTGAAAGTAGGCAGTTAATGGCACTGATTGTGCCCTTCAACAGTTTCATTGCTGGAGTCGAGTCTCTAAGATGTTTTTTTACCTCTCCCTCCTGGTCATAAGATGGCTACCCCAGCTCCAGGCATCATACCCACTTTCAAGGGAGCAAGGAAAGATAAAGTGGCTGTGTCAGTAGCATCACTTCAATTAAAAAAGCAAAAGCTCCCCCGTAGGTCTCTGCTTGTGTCACTGGCTAAAACTGGGTCACGTGAATACCCCTGGTCACAGGGAAGATTGGGAAAGGGAGTGTTTAGTGTTTCCATCCTTTACATTGAAGGTAGCCAAGGAGAAAGGATTGCAAACAATTGCTGGGTTAGCCAATGAACACTGTCTGCCATAGATGGACACTGACACACCAAAATATGTTTAGAGGAACACAGTTGGAATGCTAAAGGGTGTGGATATCATGTCATATTCGGAATGATGCAAGGAACCAAAGATGTTTGCATTGAAACAGAAACAAATTAGGAGGATGTAGCAGTCACCCTATAGAGCTGTCCTATGGAAGGGGAATTGACTTGCTCTGTGCCACTGTAACGGACAAGAGTAGGACAACAGGGGGGAGGCATAAGGAGGTGGCCTATGCTCTAGGCCAGCCCTGCCTGTGACTCGAGCTCGCCCTACAAGGAAGGTGCTGTTCTGTGAGGGAGTGAGTGCCCCTGTCTGACAGTGACCAGCGGTGGCTAGAGTTCCACTATCAGGGACATCATGTATCGCTTGGGAGGTTGGAGTGAATGACGAACCTCTAGGACTCTTTGCACTGCAAGGATTCGCTGACTTGCCTGTCACCCCTTTAGAAGCTAGGGAAGAGCAGGATGATTTCTCATTGTGCCTTGTCACGACAGTGTAATTTTGTTTTCAGTAGCGTCTTGGTGAAAGAGGGCATGTTGTTTCTGAAGGAGTCAAAGCACTTCTTTATCTCTTTAGTCCCATCCTACTGGTCCTCTTCTCTCCTGCTTATAACGTCAGAGATGCTTTATCTACTTATCCTCTTGAGCTTGGTGTACAACTGAAGAAAGACCAGTTCCTCTTAACCAATGAATACAGTAAGAATTTTATGCTCGGCCTAGGGTAGAGCAGAAAGAATGTCATTTTGACACCAAAGCTCAAGGTTTCCTTGAGGATAAAGATAATACTGAATCTATTTGACTCAGGTAGTTGTAGGACCAAGTGTGGTGGAAAACTTTGGTAAACGTTCAAGTGCTGAACTAACGAGAGTTGTTATTATAACAGATCTAATCATTCTGCCGTCCGTCCTGTCCTGTCGTGGAGAGAATATCCAACCTGGGGAATCCTGTATTGGTAGAAAAGTCTATTTCCCAAAACATAATTGTTTTCTCCTCATTGGGCTTTCATTAGCAGTGGTTTGGATGTTTCATGAGCTTTGCTTTGAACCCTCTTAATTAGTAGTGATTTTTTTGCTTCTGTCTCAGGAGGCTTCAGCAAAAAAACGATCGGTCTGGGTTTGTTCTCCCTCAGCCTTTGTAATTACGCCTCTGATCCAGCAAGTAGCACCTGTTCCCGAACCTGACCCAGGGGCCCAGCAAATGTAAAACACTTTCAGGAAAAGTACGGTTTTCATGATCCAACTAGGCAAATAGCACCTGCTGAGAAGCAACCTAAGCTGCTGTTGCTAAAGAGAAGAAAGAAAAGGGAATGGATGTTCATTGCACATCCAGCATTCAGTGCCAGACACTGTATCAGGTACTCCTACGTGAACATACTTCATTCTCAAACCAGTTTGTACAAAGTAAAGAGAAATGTCCTTCAATTACATGAAAGGAAATTGAAGCTTCAGTTAAGTAGCTTGCCGAAGGTTATATATCTTACAAGATGGTGATTGTTTTTTGAGACAAGCATTTTTTACTTCAAAGCTTGTCAACACACACAATAGTCATATGCAGGGTGGTTAGGCTGAGCCTGTATCTTAAGGGTTTTAAAACTGGAATGACAGGAAAGAAAGCGGGGTGAGTATGTAGTGGGGCTAAGAGCCTGGAATGTTTATTTTCAAGGTGCCAGGGTTTTTTAGCCTCTAGTGGTGGACACTTGTGATGGCCTTTGGGGAAGACGACTCCCAGGTTGGGGACTATCACCACCAGGATGGGTTTTTTTTTGTTTTTTTGTTTTTGCAGGGAAAAAAATTCTCCAGTTGTAATGACTATTCATATTTTACTGCTATGATTCTTTGTGTGTTTTTGTGATGAATTTTTTTTATTAGTTTCAGGTGTACAAAGCAATGTAATAGTTAGACATTTATCATTTATATCCCTTACACAGTGATAATCCCCCTGCCCCCATCTACTACCCCTCTGACATCGCACACAGCCATTACATTTCCACTGTCTCTATTCCTAATGCTGTACTCCGCTTCTTGTAAAAATATATACAATCTGTATATATATATATAGATATATACATATGTATGTACATATGTATATATAATTATAGTTGACATTCATTATTGTTCAGCTTCAGCTTCAGGTGTGCAGTGCAGTGATCAGGCATCTACACAGGATGGGATTTTTTCGTGCTGAAAATCACTTGCAGGAGTTGACGGGAATGGTGTCCTGACAGACTTGGGGACCTGGCTGTAGGCAGCTGCTTCTGGACCCAAGGGTCAAGCTTGGAACGGAGAAGGGGAGAAATATTTTTGGGTGTCTGTCTATAGAAACCATACAGTTTAAAAACGTATTACTAAATTTGTAGGTCTGCATCAGATATAGCCATTTATCCCTGAAGATTTAGAATCATGGGTACAAGAGAGGTACTTCTGTACGTGTTTATGGTTCAATCAGTATATGCCTGAAGATTCTTTGTAAAGTCCAAGTACCCGAAAAGGTAGCAACGCTGTTGCTTCTCACAGTTCTGTGGCGCTTTGGAACCCTTTGTTATTAACAGTGGAGATCGTCTTACCTCTGCACTTCCCTAATACCATTATTTATTACTGGTTATATCGTTACTCATGATGCTGCGTCACTCATCACGCCACCCACTGGCAGTCACTCTCTCGAAGGTTGTCCTCTGCTTCCTTGATGATGACCACAAATGGGAGCCGTATTCAGAGTATGCAAAAAAAATGTAAACAGTAATTTGTTTTCTAGTCACGTTAAATTTACTAATAGGAATTTTATAGTGAAAGCATAGAAAAACATCTGACCTTGTCTTCTCATAAACTCATTAGACAGTAAGCACCGCATTCCTAGAAGATGATCTCTTTCAAGAGAAGGCACCCTTGTCTTCCAAACACCATCAGCCAGCAGGGAGGATAAGTGAGGGACCTGGCCCAGGGCCCCTGAGTGGAGCCAGGTCAGTCTCATTCAAGCAGTCCCTTAACCCCTGAAAAGCTTAAGACCCACCCGGGAGACAAATGGATTAGAAAGGCCCATTAGCATTGCAGAGCAATGGGCCTCTAAAAATCCCTTGAGGAGACAGGCAAGGCCACGTAGGGGACTCTCTGACTCATCACCCAGAGCCTGAGGTAGAAGTGGGTGACAGTGAAAGGGAGGAGGGTGTACCATAGGGTACAAAATGCCCACTGACACCCCCACCGCCCTTGAGTGCTGTACCCTGGGAGTACAGGGCACTCCCTGGGGGACAGTCATTGGCACATGGCCGATATACACGGCTCAAGACCAAGTCAGTGGTGGACAAAGGGTACCCCAAACCCTTGACCTTGTCCTTAATCCAACTCAAATGAGAATCTCCCCAAGCCAGCATGTCTGCACTATTCCAATGACCCAATTTATCATGATCCCTGAAAATAATATTGCACCAGCCAGCTGGAGCAATCCACTCCCCAGGCCCTATTTTCTGGAAGCAAGGCTCCCCACAGGTCCCGGGAACAACCTCAAATTTGGAAAAAGGCATTCCAAAACAGGGTAGTAGGGGGTGTGTGAGGGGGAGGGCCCCACTTGCCTGAGTCTAAGGTTGATAGAAAAACACTCTCTGCGTCTGCCTGAACTGAGCACCTTTGGGAAGATGCAGCGTTGAGGTGTCTGTAGGAGGTGCTCTGCACATGGGGACACCTTCGGGCTTAGAGGGTAGAGACCACAGCCAAAGTGGCTTGGAGGGAGAGGGAAATCCCATAGGTTTTGCACAGTGATAAGCACAAACGAAATGGTTTGTGGGCACATGGATGGTATGTTTTAAGGACTTCCAGAAATTCTTGGAAGATGCTTTGGAAAGGGCAGAGGAGGTTGGGCAATAGGAGCTGAGATCTAGCAATCTCCTCATTTGGGAAATTGCACATTTGATCTCATTGTATGCTCAAAAATTAGGGGTGGACAAGTTCAGTGAGGTGATTTTTTTTTTTTTAATCTTACTTGCTATAGTCATATATGTTATACAAGTATTTACATAACATGAGATGTTTCCAATGTACTTTTATTTAAATGGTACAGCAGGATTATTTACCAAGATCAATAATTACTTATTTTTTTATTTCTTAAATTTTGGAGGTAAAAATTATAGTTAGTAACATTTTGTGGCTCACAAATGTACAGTCAGATCAGTTTTAGCAGGTACACACCACACAGCTGGGTAACCACTCTCTCAGTCAAGACATAAACCATTACCACAGAACGTTCTCTCGTTCCCCCTCCAGTGAAAACCCAACCCCATTAACAACCACTGTTCTGATGTCTGTCACCATGGATCAGTTTTATAGGCTGTGGAACTTCATATAAATGCAGTCATAATTATTTACTCTTTTATAACAGGCTTCTTCCACTGAATATGTTTCTGAGATTCATCCATGTTACGGTGTATATTAGTAGTTCATTCATTTTTATTTCTGAGTTCATTCTTTTTATTCCATTGTATAGATGAACACACTTTATTCTCCTGTTGATGGACTTTGGGTTGCATCTATTACCTGTGATTTTAAACTATGTTGAGGTGCCTCAGAGTTACTGTAGGGGTCTAGTTAGAATTAGCTGCCAAAGTCAAGTTCAAAACCACTGTGTTAGACCCTGCTAGGAAAGACTTGTTTCGTTTTCTAGGGGCTGGGGTTCTCTTGGTTTGTTTGTCCTTGGGGAAGCATCCGTGTTAAGGGAGAGGCAACCAAAGTAAGTCAGAAACCAGTAAACCAGGTGCAGTCACAGCTGCCTGATGACAGATTGCCAAATAGACCTGTCCAGATACGCCACTTCAACTCACCCTGGTGAGTAACTCTGCTCCTGGAACAATGGCCCTTCTGTAATTACCGAAGTTCGCAAAATGGATTGGACTCCAACCATCTGCCATGTTCCAAAACAATGAGCCAATTGCAGGCTAAGATAGAAACCTCAGCTTCAGAAGAAGTTTAGGTCAGACATGTAAATACAAAGGTTTATAAAACAAAATTTAACTGCCTCATGTGTCTCCAACTTATTCATCCTGGGAGTGGAATATGGGTGATGTATTTCTCACGGAGGAAGGCAAGGGGGGGTGACAAGGTTGGGGTTCTCAAGGTGGGCCCATCAACTGGTTTGCGGAGACCCAGCTTGCAGAGTTGGGCAAAACAGAAGGTGTGGCCATTAACAGAGATGGAATTTCAAAATGAATCCTCCCTTCCTGGTCTCTCTCTCCACCCCCAAAATATTGGAGCAAGAAGAAATGTAAGACTGGGTCCACAAATCCAGCTTTTCTAATACCCACAGTGAGTCACCTATATTCTCCCATGAGCCACAGTCCTACTTTCCTTTTTGTATTCTCACCTAGTTTCATAGGAAGTTCTGTGCTTTCTGCTTTTGGCCACCAGCAAACTCAGAGATACATTTGCAACCCAAATATCTCATGTATAAGACTTTGTCATCTGGACAATCTATTCTGATTGGTCCTTTCCCTCATCCTAATTTTATTCTGTATTTACATTTCACGAATACACTGTGGAGTTCATTTAAGCCACTTCTAATCCTTTGTGGAATGAGGTGGAGTATGAATAAATAAATAAATCATGAAGCCTGACCTCAGAGCTCAATTGAAACAATCCATGTCTCTTCTGTACCCCCACCCAGCAGGGGTGGCTGATACAGTGGTTCCTTCTTCCTGCAGAAAGAGTGGACAAACAGGAGCTTCTGGAGGTAATGCTATCCAACCTTCTCACAAGTACTCAATTTTCACTCATACATGCACTCAATAAGAATCTATCGAGCACCTAATATATGTTAGGTGCTGGGGGAAATAAGCAATCTCCCGCCCTTATGGAATCTACATTGTAGTGGGGGAGACAGAGAGAAGCAAAAGAACAAAAAAGTAAATCACATGATTTCATATAAGTGCTATAAAGAAAATAAGTGAGGTTAAGGTGATTTATTGTTTTAGCTAGATGGTTAGGGAAGGCCTCTCACGGGGGGTAGGGGGGCATATTTGAACAAAGACATGAATAAAGGAAAAGAGGTAAACCAGAAGATGTTCTGGGGAGCCGGTTTTCCAGACAGAGGGAACAGCCATGCAAAAGCCCTGTGAAGAGAATGAGCTTGATGCATTCCGGGAACTATAAGAAAGCTCAGAGAGAGCCTGGAGTATGGCAAACAAGGGGAACCATGGTTGGAGACAAGGAGCCAGGTCATGTAGCCTCATATGCTGTAGTAAGCAGATGGGAATTTATTCTGAATATAATAGGAAACTGATGAAACCTTTTGAGCTAGAGAGTGGGGTGAACTGATTTACAATTTTAAAAGATCTCTCTGGCTGCTGCATGCTGAGTACACTGAAGTGGAGCCAAGAGGAAGCAGGGAGATTAGTCAGGCAGCCCCTGCAGTGGTGTGCGGTGGGTTAGGCCAGAATGTTAGTGGAGGAGATGGTGCGGTTGGTCGGATTTTACTAAAGAAAAACATTAATTAAACTATGGCCTGCAATCGATTGCAAGATGCATTCTGAATTCATAGATGTCGTGTGTGTCAGAATCGATGAATTCTGGTATTTGAAAAGTAGAACCCCAAAGCCTTGCTAATGGATTGGGTATAGAGGAACCAGAGGGGAAAAGGAACCAAAAGTGATTCCTAGCTGCTTGGCCTGAGCGAATGGGTGAAAGATAGTGCTGGGATCTACGGAAGGGAAGATGAGGGAGAGAGAGCACTGGGGCCGTGCCAAAGGTGGTGCAGAGAGGTGAGGATATTTTTTTCAGCTGTGCTATGCTTGAGCTGACTATTAGACCGCCAGGAGGAGTATGAGGCAGGCTTAGCCAACTAATCCTGGGTATGTGAGTCTGGAGCTTAGGGGAGTTAGGGCTGGATTGATAAATTTGAATATTGAAATGGTATTAATAACCATGAAATGGTACCATTGCTCTTTTCCTCTTTTCTGGCACTGTACCCAGCGGCCCTCTCAGCCCCACCAAGTTGCAGAAAGCAGAGAGCAAGAGCAGGAGGATCTTATGTCATGTTGTACCCCACTGTCTCCCAGGGACCCTTCTGTGTGCCTCTCTTACTTGGGTTTCTTCCAAAAAGTAAAGCCCAAGACTAGGGCTCTCATACAAGTAATTTATTTCGGGAAGTGAATCCAAAGAGCCAGCACAAAGGAACTTGGATTGAAACAAGTCAGAAGGGAAAACCAATCCAAGGGCCCTTGATGGAGCTGGTCACCACTGTGGGCAGCTTAAGCCCTTTGGAAACTTCTGAGGAATCATGTAGAATGTACTTTGGAACTTTCTACCTGAGGCTCAGGAAAGCAGAATATTTATTCACTCTGCCCCATAACTCATTGGTCAATGGTTGCCCCTGAGTATAAAACCCCTCAAACCCCCAGGTGTGTGCATGCCCCCGCAAGGCTAGGCAAGCGCTCACTGGCTCCCCACTTATACGTGGCAGGGTCAGGAAGTCCCAGTGTAGAAACAACAGATGTGGAAAGAGCTGAAGAAGGGTGCTGCCACCCTACATCTGCACACACCTGGCTGCAACAGTGCCCAGAGCAAAGAATGGGACAAAGGATGTCAGATGGGATGTGAAAGATGTCTGCCAAGGACCCCTTGAACCCTACTGCATTTCCAATTCAGTATTTAAGGACGTGTATACATGTGAGCCTAAGGATACATGGGACACAGAAATGTTGTGTAAGTGAGATAATCATGCAAGGTCAACTGGATATTAATACTTCTGGAGGCAGGAGGCTTTTCAGAACTGATTCACTTGTCGCTGTGAAACAGGATTGAAATTCTTCATTCCAATCGTATCTCCTTCCCACTCAAGATACAAAGAACTTGTCTCCCAGGATGAAGCTCTCCTAGAGTTTGACAGAATCCCAGATTCTGTTCATCTGTGTTGGTGACTTGTGTGGAGACATATGACTATTGTTCCTGGTCTAGGTGCCTTTGGCCTTTCACCCAGAAGAGGGTGGCATCTTCCTTGAATTAGAAATGGTTTCATTTGGCTCAGATTGAGGTCATATTGCCTGGGAATTGACACCATCAGCCCTGGGTTGGTTTTGTACCAGGTTCTGCTGCAGTCAAGGTGAGGCAATGAGCAGTCGGCATCTCCAGAGTGCCCTGGGAGCTCCAAAGGTGCTCAACCCTGGAGTATAAAGTTATGTATCAGGGAGATAGGATTTCCCAGTTTGCTCTGATCTGGTCTTCATGAGCTCTTATAATAGTCACACCACCACCATCTCTACCATCACCACCACTAACAAAAACACTACCACCACCACTAACAACAACACTACCACCATCACCACCACTAACAACAACACTACCACCATCACCACCACTAACAACAACACTACCACCATCACCACCACTAACAACACTACCACCATCACCACCACTAACAACAACACTACCACCATCACCACCACTAACAACACTACCACCATCACCACCACTAACAACAACACTACCACCATCACCACCACTAACAACAACACTACCACCATCACCACCACTAACAACACTACCACCATCACCACCACTAACAACAACACTACCACCATCACCACCACTAACAACACTACCACCATCACCACCACTAACAACAACACTACCACCATCACCACCAACAACACTACCACCATCACCACCACTAACAACACTACCACTACCACTAACAACAACACTACCACCATCACCACCACTAACAACAACACTACCACCATCACCACCACTAAGCACTGCTATCATCACCACCACTAACAACAATGCTACCACCTTCACCACCACTTAAGGTTTCACCAAAAGCTTCCATAATTGTAGTGTGTGTGTGTTTAGTACCCACTGTATGGCAGACACTATTCTTAGCACTTTCCACATAATAGCTCATTTAAGCTTCACACTTAATACATAAATTTATATATAACTTATATAAATTTAATTCACATGTAAATGCAGTCTCACGTTTTCACATGATAGCCCATTTAAGCCTGGACAATGATTAGGAGACAGTACTATTATTATTATCACCATCCCCATTTTACAAGTGGGAAAACTGAGGCATGGAATGGATGAATAATCTGTCCAAAGTTAACTAGCTAGTAAGTTCTAGAGCCAGAATGCAAACCCAGGTGGTCTGGCCCTGGAGTCCACATGCTTAACCACTACCTTCTGTGGCCATGTTCCTGCAATGCAGCCCTGCCGCCTATGCTAGGGGTGATGGGTACCATACCTGGTCAGGATATTAAGGAAAGGCATGCCCGCCTTACCCCTTTCCCCCATCTCTCTGGCTGGAATATAGATATAGTGTGAGCCATCTTAGAGAAAGCAGATGAGGGCAATACCTGAAATTTAGCAAAGCGACAATACAGAAGGAACCCGGATCCCTGAGGATGGAGCTCCTCTGGGATGGAGCAGTCCTGGACTGCTTAGGGGAGAAAGAAATCAACTTCTGCCTGGTTTAAGCCTCTATTATTCTGGGTCTTAATTGAAACAGCTGACTCAATATCTGTAATGTAACAGTGGGCAAAGTCAGCGTGGGAAGCAGAGGCCTGCAAGCAGCACAGCCACCTGTCTCCATCTCAGAAGCCACTGTCTGCAGCTTTGACATGGCAATGGGCCAATGCTGTCTCTGTGTGACGTTGGAGCTTTCTGAAGACTAGTGCACCAGGCTGCACAAACCAGACTCACAGGCTGGAGGTGAGGAGGGACCCATCTCCAAGACAACAAGGTAGTGATGGTTTTATTTATGTAGACCCATAAATGCTTCAGTAGTTTTTATGAGCGCGCAGCAGAAAATTATCAAACCAAAGCAAGGCTTCTGAAACAAAGAACTGACACTCCAAAAAGATGCCTCATCTCACAAAACAGGGTGTGTGTATGTTTGGAGAGTATAAGATCACAGGAGAAACTAGATAGGCAATCTAATCTGATCTGCAGGCTGGGAAAGAGGAAAGGAGCAAGGAGGCCAAACTGAGTTGAAAGGTCTGAGCATGGTGGTTTGGGAGGTGGTTTGGGAATATCGGGGAACAGTGTGTGTTCCTCCAGGACCCATCAGCTCCAAGTCATTGTCCTTCAATCTAGTTGTAGAGGGCACAGCTCAGCTCCAAGTCCAGTCGCCATTTTCAATCGCAGGGGGCACCGCCCACCATCCCATGGAGGGAATTGAACCAGCAGCCTTGTTGTTAAGGTCTCACGCTCTAACCAACTGAGCCATCCGGCCGCCCCTCTGGCAGCTCAGCGGCAGCTCGTTGTCTTCAGTCTTGTTGTGGAGGGCGCAGCTCACTGGCCCATGTGGGAATCGAACAGACAACCTACTGTCAAGAGCTCGAGCACCAACCAACTGAACCAGCTAGCCACCCATGAAATAATTTTTTAAGCCCCTGCCATTTCACTTATTTTTTAACAACTTTTAAAAAATCTTTTATATATCTATCCCTTCTACTCTTTGAAGCCATAATTATCAGCTTATCTACAAATTTATTCAAATTTTTTCATTTCTAATTATACTTCTCCATACCCATTGCAGTTGTTGGGAAAGTCACTTAACTCAGGAGCCTCAGTTTCCTCATCTTTAAAATAGGGCTAATAATGCCTAGCACAGTTGTTATAAGGATTAATTGTAGTAAAGAGGTCAGACGCTTAGCAGAGTGCCTTCCACATAGCTATGTAACCCAGAGACATCCCTTCTCCTCAGACAGTTAGGTGAAGTTTCCCCAAAACTCCAATTCAACGCCCCTAAGGGTTCAAAACATCTACCATCCTGTGAATTCCTAACAATGAATTCCCTCAAGCTTTTCCCTGTCTCCACCCTCATAAGGTACTTCTCATCTGTTCACATCAAGCCAGCAATGGGGTAACTTAAGTCTTGGGTACATAAATTAGTTATGGTATATTCATTTGATGGAATACTAGACAGCAATAAAAAAGAACAAAGCACCGCTACACACAATAACATGGATGCAGCTCACAGTCCTAATGTTGGGTGGAAGACATTAGACACACAAAAAATGCAAACTCTGTGATCCTTATATAAAGTTCTCAAAAAGACAAAAGGAATCTATGGTGATAGATACCAGAATAGTAGTTACTTTTGGAGGAGATGACTAGGCAGGGAAACAAGGGCAGCTTCTGAGGTTCAAGTAATATCTCGTATCTTGATCTGTGAGGTCACATGTATGTTTACTTTGTAAAAATACATCACACAGTCTACCCCTGATTTGCGCAGTATCTTGTATGTTCTACTTCAATGTAAACGTTTGTTTACAAAGTGAGGATTTGAGGCAATACAGGAGAAAATTCCAACACAGGATGCCTGGCTTGCCCTGATCACCTATCCCCACCCCACTCTCTGCTGTCTCCTCTGGCGGGTCCAAACACAGTCTTTCTGTTTCTCAGACAGAACAACACTTACAGTCCAAGGCGAGCTCAGAGTCTGCTCTTCTGGGTCACGTCGAGAAATTTCCTCCCTCAAAAATTCTTTTGTCATTCGTATCGTTGATTAACTCATTTATGTGTGTGTATTTTTTCCTTTGGACGAACTTTCGGGAGTGAGAATACATCTTGATGACTTTTCATTCATATGGCCACTTTGCTTTCTCAAGATGGCTATACTGAGGCGCAACACCCAAGGTATAGATTTTCATATATACCCAACAACTAGTTCTTTCTGGCATGTGGACCAGGAGAAGAGATTAGTCCTGAGGGCACTGGCCTGGCTCCTCTTAGGCCATGGGCCGCAGGGAAAAGTTCTCCTAAAGTGATGACATTTCTCAAGAATGTGAGGTGGTTGTTCATCTCAAACATGTCATTATCCACATTCATGCATTCCATGAACACCCTGGCCTGACACTGTGCTGCGTGCTAAGATGAGTGTTGCAGTGGTGTGTAACCTGCGTGGTGATCTCTGCTTTCTGGCAATGTGACCCATGGAGGAAGGGTCCACTTTTGGTGGAGTTGGCTTACACAGACTCCTCAGCTTCCCTGTGTAACATCGTTAGAGAAGACTGACGAGACTCGAAAAGGAGTCTAGAATCAGAAACACCACTCATATAGACAAGGAGTTACTCCTTGGCTAATGAGTCTTAAGATGCTCTGCCCCTTTTATCCTAGTTACAATAGAAAGATTCTCAGGAGAGATTCTGATTGGCCCTTCTTGAGTTATCTACTCCTCTCCTAGAACAATCACTGAGGTCGAGATGGTGAAATCATGAAGGGGCAGCTTCCATTTGGACCACATGGTCCTTGGGGAAAAGGGAGATGCTCCCCAGAAGAAGAAGGGCATTTTTTCTCAGTGGGAAAGGAGGTGTTGGACAGCCCAAACAAGAAATAACCTTTGTGGAAGGATGAGCACGTGTGTGTGCGTGCACACATAGGAAAGCAGACTCTATCTTAGCTTTGGTTCCCTTAGAAAGAGACCCTGACACAAAGATTCAAGCACAGTTTCTTTGGGGGGTGATCCAAGTCAACACAAGTACAGAAGTGGGGAAGGAAAAGTATCCATTAGGTAGATATGTTCAAGCTAATTTTCAAGGATAACTGGAGCTTAATCCCACTGGACAGCTATGGAGTCTAGCAGGATAGTCACCTCAGATTTATCCCACCTGAGTTGCTATTTCTATACCAACTGCCATTAGTCATTGGTAGAGGGCTTTTCTGGGGCTTTGGGGGGCTGAGGTGTTAATCCTCTGGAACTTCTGGCCTGTCATTAGCCAGATAGAGCAGGCTCCAGGTGCCAGAGAAAGCCCTGGTAAGCTGGAAGTCTGGCTGGTGTTCACACCGTGGTAAGGCCTAGGGAAATATTGTTGGGGTGCCGACAGTGTCTGCTTCACACAGGCTTACATTTCAGGCAGACAGACAACTGTGGGTGGCCTATGTCTTCATATATAATGTCAGGGAACAAGGAACTTGTGTTCCCTCTCAGGTTTCATGGGACTGAAGCTCAGGTCATAATGGCTTTCGGGGGGATGGGCAAAGAGAGAGTTTTACCTGAAAATTTGTCGTCTCCATCAGGACAGCCCACCTATAGTGCTGTCAGGTGCAATGATCCTGAACAGGTTGTTCGTGTTGGAACACACCTGTTAGTTTCTTTCCACGAGTCCATGCAGGGTGGAAACCTAAACCTGGCCTGGCCAACCAGTGTATTTCATGCCCCTAGCCCTAGCAACTGGTTTAGGGATGGACTTATGGGCTATATTAGTAAATTCAGAGTTAATCCTGGAATGTTTGCTAGAATAACCAGGAAAGGGTCCTCTATTTCTGAAGGACTTGAAACTGGGAGACTGTAAGCCTGGAGCTTTGGGAACCACCAGGTAAAGAGAACCTGCCTGAAGAAAGACAAGAGAAAAGAGCCAAAGGCCATGGAGAGACTGAAGGCTGATGACGTCACATAAGCCACTGGATCCAGCTATGCCTGAACACCTACCAAACCCACCCCTGATTTTTCAGTTATGTGTGTTAAAATGAATGCTGTTTTGCTGATGCAATTTCTTTTTTTTTTTTTTTGTTTTTCTGTCACTTGTACCTGGAAGAGTCCTGACAAATACAAGATGTGAACATACAAAACAGTGCCCTGGCTGAAGGAACTAAGAGAAGTGTCAACTGCTCTGCATGCTTCTTAGAACTAACTTTCTGGAGCCTTGATAAGCAGCTATGAGTATCTTAAGGGTTGCCAAGTGTTACTTTAGAAGTGAGATTAAGCCTTTTCTTCTTTATTTCTAGCAGATAATTGATAGTACCCCTGCTAGAGAATATACATTGGCTGGTTGAAAAAATAAGTGACTTCTAGAACGTTCCTGACCTTTCTCTGTCTCTGTTAAGGCCAATGGGATAAGGGAGCAGAATAAGATCTCATATTAATAGCTAACATTTTTGAGCACTTACTATGTGCCTAGCATATTTCTAAAATATTTTATATACATACATTCATTTAATTCTCACAAAATCCCATAAGGTAGACACTATTATTATCCCTGTTGTACAGATGAAAAAGCTGAAGCACAGAGAAGTTAAGTCACTTACTCAAAGTCACACAGCTAGTGCATATTGGAGCCAGGATTCAACCTAGGAATCTAGAGCCTACACTATTTTCTAATTGCCCCTCCTGGAGAAAGGAGCAATAACTACTTTCCACTAATCCCATGGCACCAGCCAAGCATGTCCCTAAGCTATCCCCACAGGCGGGATGTGAACTCTTCCTCTCAGGATAAGATGGGCCAGGGGTAGACAAGCTTGTTGGGGGCAGAGGCTGCTTTTTGGAATTAGTTGGAAATGCATACTATGGCTAAAGTTTTCGTGGCTATTCGGGGAGCTACTGCTCAGTAATAGCTTTCTTCTCCCTTTCTTTCTCATTTTCCACAGTGATCATACCAAAGTGCCCTTGTCCTCAAGGCCGTATTTCCCTCACTCTCAGCTAACGGCCTCACCACCTGTTCCACCAAGAAACAGGGTACAGCCCCTCCACTTCCTACTCCCATAAACTTACTGGTTTCTCCAAACAATCCTAAGTCCTGTATTCAGACTAAGAAGATGTCTTTTGTCTCATCCAATGCTGCCCCTTCATTCCCGATCCCATCCCTCGTTACCTCTGCAGATTTCCTGGGCCTGGTTATCTTCTCTCGGCCCAAATCCCCCCAACCTAAAAAAAAAATTCCAACTATCAACTCCTTTTAATTGCCACACTTCATGAAAGAGGTCTACAGCAGTTTTTACTTCCTCATACCCAATCCCCGCTCCGCCCACTATAATTTGGTTTCTGCCTACCGTATCCCTTTACAAATTGTTCCTGTGACCGGCAAGGATGACCTAAGCTTTTTTCTTGTTAATTAATTTATTTTCAAATTACAATTGACATTAGTTTCAATTGTAACATATACAACATAGTGATTAAACATGTATACACCTTATGTAGTGATAACCTCATGTGTCTAGTACCCAGCTGGCACCATCCATTGTTATTACAATATTAGTGACTATATTCCCTATGCTGTACTTGACATTCTAATCTTATTTGACATCCCGACAGCGTTTGAAGCCTCCTCCTTTTGTGAGCATGAACAACAGAGTGTGGCAGCAAAGGGTACTGGCTCAGGAGATAGATTACCTGAGTTCAAATCCCAGCTTCTACAACGTGACCTTGGGCAAGTGACTTACGCTCTCTGAGCTTCACTTTCCTCAGCAATATCATGGTGGTGATAATACTTTGGCTTACAGGGCTGTTTAAGGATTAAATGAGAGGATGAATGTAAGGCCAGGCATCTGTATATGCCATGGGTCCCCCCTCCATCCATTACTGACCACCTCCCTTCCCTTAGTGCTGACTTGTGCCACCAGACAATATTTGCAGAATTATTCAGCCCCCTTAAAGGTGGCCTTCAGGAAGCACACAACCTAACCAGAGAACATGTGTCTCTCCGGACCCTTGGCAGGTAGTGTATGTTACACTGCAAATCAATTAAGTCCTTTTCTCGTTCATACTGTTTGGTCTCAAGTAAGTCAGATTCTGATGTCTGGCTATTTGTGGGTGTGAACAAGGTCAGACTCCTGGGCCTACAAAGGGTGTCTGAGTGAGGAACCTGTGACCTAGGAGCCCTGCCACAAGCTCCTCAATCCACAGCCAGGAGTGAGGGAGAAGGAAGCATCTAGCACAACTCCCAAGTTCTACCTTGGGTGACTGAGGAGCCCATAGGAGTGGGCACAGCCAAGGAAAGGGGCCTCCTTCACTGTGACGTGTTGGTGGCCTGGAGAGGTCCAGCAACTGGTTTCCAGACACAGATTTGGTGTTAGCACAGGATGACTGCAAGGAGGAGGTTCTGCTTTCTCCTGTTTTCTCCAATTTGCTGCTAGTTACCATCTTTCCTTGATTCAAATCAATGTAAATTTTCCCACCTCTGGGAATCCCTGTTGCATTTGCTTCCACCATCACAACCTGAGGTCCACTGACATTTTCTGCTTCACGTTTCTTAGACCACATTGATGGTGTGACATCAGACCCCAAACCTGTGTGAGTGCCAGACTGTGGTTCAAATAACGAAGGGAGGTTGTTTTCTTCCTTCCACCTAGTGCCAAGGTTGAGGCATTCAGGTTTCCTGGCTATTGCTTCCCTTTCTGCAAGGTGGGTTCATTTCTTGTTTACCCTTCCACTGGGAGTGGAGCCCTTTGGTGTCCTACTTTGCCCTTCCCCATCTTAATAATGGCGGGTCTTACAGTCAGGTATAGTCAGCCCTCCATATCCACATGAGCTGCGTCCGCAGATTCAACCAACCTCCGATGTTACGTTGTTGCTGACGTGGGTCATGTGGTTAGGCTTATGATGGTTGTGTCTGTACTACACATGTACACTTTTTCTGCTTGTTATTATTTCCTACATAACACAGTATAACAACTATTGACATAGCATTTACATTGTATTAGGTTTATAAGTAATCTAGAGATGATTTAAAGTATATGGGAGGTTGTGCATAAGCTATCTGTAATTACTACCTCACTTTATATAGGGACTTGAACATCCTTGGATTTGGGTATGCACAGGGGAGCCAATCTCTCACAGACACCAAAGCATGACTGTACCTTAGATTAGATGAAATGTGGTTCCTTCTTAAACAGAGATTAATTGTGTTTCTCCCTTTTAAAAGCTTCACTGACACTGTTGCCTGGAGTAGAAAGTCCAACATGAATACAGGGCCCATTCTCCACTCCAGACACTCCCCCCAACTCCACAGGAACCTTGAGTCTACCGACACCAGATCACAGCAATTCCCCACCAAACTATACTCATCGCAGGCAGGGGTGGGGGTGCAGCGCACAGTTCAGAGGAGACCATGGGGCATGCTGTGTTGGAGCCTCTTTTGCAGAAGTCAGCAAGCTGGACCTACACTGTGAGCTTCCCCCTTTCAGTTATGGGTCATATTTTATTTTTCATCAAGAAATAAAAATAGTACATTTTCAGGTTTTATCTTTCAGAGATAGAACAGTTTTAGAGAAAAGAAGCATTTCAAATTAGGATTAAATCTGGGAAATAAAAAAAGAGAACATGTTTGGAGAAATGTTATTTCATAGATGTATCAGTATTAATGCAATATGCAGATATTCCAAACCCCTATTTAAATGGATTCTAAATTTGTAATACACAGAACTGATTTCAGCAAAAAAAGTACTACCTAACTTAATACAGAGGGGTTTACGCATTTTATGTTTCTCATATAATAAACTTCCTATGGAAGTTTTTTCCTAACTCATTGCCCACTGTCTCCCACTTCCTCCAGGGCTGATGTGAGCCAAATGAATCACGAGATTTTAAAAATTAACTATCAAATCTCTAACGAATTGAAAGCAAATAATTAGATCTAATACTAATCTAGTGAAATCATAAAGAGAATGTGTTTGGAAACCCAGTATTTTACAAAACGAGTCCTACACACCTCGGTCTGTGTGAATTCCTTGTTCCTTCCTTCTGGGCCTGGCAGGACTTTTCTGGTTGATCAGATGCTCCTCCCTCCAGGAAGCCTGCTCTAGAACTTCTTTCTACAGAATCCTCTTATCTGGGTTCCTCAGACCACCAGAATAATTCTTCTCAGCCGTGTTATTGTTAATTGTGTGTGTGTTGGCCTCTTGGAAGGTTATTGGAAGGCCATGCAGTATGGAGGAAAATACAAGTTTTATAGGGGGAAAAATTGTATTGCAAGTCCCGGCTAATGTCTCTGAGACTCAAACGTCTCGTCTGTAAAATGAAAACAACACAGAGGCGTAAAGCAGATGAAATATATGCCTGTCATTTGGCACAAAAAAGACTTTGTTGATATTACTGACGGTGAGAATAATAAAAATTAAAAAAAAGCTATTATTATTTTTAAAACTAGCAGCTGTTTGAATAAATGCCCTCCACAGAATGAGAGAATTTCTCTTAGAGAGAACTGCCTTTTTGTCTAAGAAATTTTCTTGGTATATTTCTCCCACATGATTGTAAAAGTTGAGGATCGTCAAGACATAGTTTGGAAGGAGACAAATAATTAGCTTACATTATAAAATAATAATGATAATAATCAAGCATTAAATCCATCTGTTCCTTTTCCTCTTCTACTTGTCACTTCCCTTTTCGTCCTGAACTGTTTGATCTTAAAGCCACAAGGGGCGGGGAACAAAAGAAGGTAGGTGTCCACAGTGGGGTCTTCCGTGGCCAGAGCAGGGTGTTCAAGCCCCAGTGGGGTACGGAGGGCACCCACATAGAAGGACAGCCCAATGTGTGGTGTCAGAGCCCGTGTGCAGTGAAGAGAGCTTCCTGTGGGGGAGGAGTTGGGCAACTGATTATATACAGAGTGTTAACTAAAGAAGAGGTTTAGGCTGTAAGAAAGAACAAAAAAGCATTTCTTTGAGCAAAAACAATTATAATCCAGTAGGCACAGATTCAGGTGGCAACCTAAATTGTGCTCTGAAGAGATCAAAAAAAGTCAGGGTTTATGAAGGCAAAAACCACAAGTGCAATTCCCATTTAGGTCCTCCATGTAAATGAAGGATGCTGCCTAGGTTAGCAGGGATTGGTTAGTTCCACTATGCAAACGAGGGAGGTGAAAACTACCAGGAAGAAGTAAAGTCAGCACGTGCCCATGCAGCTATTATTGTTCCAGGATTTGTATTGCTCAGCCTTGAGCAGAGTTTAGCAACAGGTTAGCAGCTTAATAGCAGTGCTGGGAATTGAGGCATGAGATGTGCGCAGGCCCCACTTCTTCAGTGGCGTCCCAACTCTATTTTAGGTGATGCTTATTCCATTTTATTTTCTCCATCATCAAGCGAGATTGATCAACTTGTAAATATATTAAGGATAATGGATGTCACTATCAGAGAAGAGGGTTACAAATATGGAAAGAGAAAAACGAACCTTGCAGTGGCTGGATTAGAATTGTAGGCATCAGTGTGAACTCAGTTTTCCATATGTACAGATTTAGAAATAAGAATAAATGTGTGTATACCGAGGGTCCCAAAAAATGTATGCATATTTTAAGAAAGGAAAACTGTATTAAAATTGTAATACTCAATATACATTGATAACAAAAGATGAATATAAGTCATGTTTGACTTCTGCAATTACAAGAGGTGCTCAAGGTGGTTACTGTCTTCTCTTGAAGCTCTAGAATTTTAGCTTTTATATGTAGGTTTATTGTCCATTTTGAATTAAACTTTATGTGTGGTGAATTAAACTTTAAGTAGTGATAGAGGCCCATTTTATCCAGTTTAATTTATAGTTATTCAAGAAGCATTTGTTGAAAAGATTTTTCTTTCCCCACTGAAAATCCATGATGCCTTCGTCAAAAATCAATAAAATGTATATGTATGGGTGTATTTCTGTACTCTCCATTCTATTTAATTGATCTATTTGTGTATCCTTACCTAAATAATACCTTATCATGATTATAGGAGCTTCATAGTAAGTATCGATATCAGGTAGTGTGAGTCCTCCAGCTTTGGGTTATTTTCTTCTTACCATGCAGCTCTGTAGGCTTACAGCCACCACCCCAGAACTCAAGGCATGGATGGTGTTTTCTTCCCCCCTTTGTGCTCCCTGGTCTTCAGAGTAGTGTTGGTGGAAGTCCAAGTGAATAAGCTGAGCCCAGCTGAGCCTCCCTCTTCCCTGAGCTCTGGCACATAGTAAGTATGACCTTTACCCTTATCTTGGTGGTTTCTTAGGGGCCAAGTTCCCAGTGTGGAAGGGTTGCTTTGGAATGTTTACTCAGATCTATTCTGACGTGCTAACACCCACATTCCCACCTCAACTTAATTCTCCTGCCAGCCCGGCCAGATGTCACAGGCTTATCTGTGTCATGGATGCCCCGGGAGGAAAGGGGTAAAGGGCTGACCTGGGATAAATATGAACCCTTAATAGTTGGCTCTCAAAAGCTAGACCTCCAGTTCCAGTGAGAATCATTTAACATAATTCC
Organism: Rhinolophus ferrumequinum; assembly: GCF_004115265.2. Classification (NCBI taxonomy): domain Eukaryota; kingdom Metazoa; phylum Chordata; class Mammalia; order Chiroptera; family Rhinolophidae; genus Rhinolophus; species Rhinolophus ferrumequinum. The sequence continues at coordinate 25,530,303 of NC_046296.1, read as the reverse complement.
TGGCAAGAAAAGCATCATCCAGAATCAGGCCTGCCCACCTGTGACACATTTCAGCCATGTGCTCACAATGAAACTTAACCCAAGGACCCCACCTCCAGTTAGCAGCCCCTCCCTGCCTTTTGCAACTCTGAGTCTGCAATAGTTCCGTAGGCAGGATGATGGTGAAGATGAAACTCTCCCGAGAATGTCCCTCTTCAGAGGCACCTGATGATTTTGTGTCAGAGACATAGACAAAGTGTGAGAACAGAAACTCCTTTCTCTGGGAACATGCCATCTCCAGCCATGGCAGCTTATTTGGTCAGGCTGGGTTGTCTCGACAAAGCCTGCCCCATCAGTTCTTAACACTGGACAGAGACTGGGCATCTGATCCCTCACCCGCTGAGTGAGAAGGGCAGAATATACAGAAAACCTATAGGCTAGAGGCCCCCCAAAGCTGTTTAGCCTAAATGAGTCTTAGAGAGTTTAAGGGCAAACACCAAACCCAAGCTAGGTGCCTTTTTCCTAGTATGTTGCTAGTCCCCATATCAACTCATCAGTGACTTCTCTACTGTCTCCTTCCTGTTTTCCTTTCTCTTTGTGGAGGGGGCTAATATTTGAGGAATGCAAGATTTAGAGGCACAGGGGCTGAGACAGCAAACTAGAAAGAGGTCCAAGTGAAGAATTAAATGCCTAATCAGGCCCTGTGGCGTATGTTTGTCAAGGGAAAGGAGGAGGGAATGGTGATAACCAGAAAGGCCAAAGGAAGCCTTCTTGCAAATGCCTGGTAATGCATTTATAAGCCAAGCCAAATGCTACAGAGAGACATGTTTTCAGATAGAATGGGGTCAATGAGCATGGGTAACATAGATGTCATATTTGTTTGCGATGTTTCCATCATCTTCCCAGAATGTGCCCAGAGCTATAACCATTACAACTTCATGGAAACAGGAGCGCCCTGGAGTGCTCCACCCTCCACTTTAAGGGTTAGGTTTTGTGTATTAGCATACATTCCTGACACTTACGGACACTCCCTCCTTATGTATAAGATGCTTGGGCTCCACCATAATTGGTTTGCATTTAAATGCCCAAATGTGATTATATAACCTTGATTCAATTAACAAGTCTGACTTGATTCAAGGCTTGCTCAAGAATGAACCAAACCATCATCCAAATATTAATTAGAACAAGACTAACCTGTCCTACTGGTCTCCAATATTGGGGATGGAAGAAACTTCCAAGTCATCAGATAGAGTTGGTGCATCTAGAGGCCCAACTCCCGAGACTGTGCTCACTCCCCTTTGAGGTCCAAGGCTGTGGGTCTGGGTTCACTCACAGTGGCCAGAGGGGATTCTGATAACTGCTTCCTGCGTCCAACTTAGCAATGATAAAACGGAGCCCAAGAGAGGTGGTGTTGCCGGCCCCCATTTGTTCCATCCGCTAAAAGCAGAACGTAGACTTAAGTTCAGCACAAAGGGCTGTAACATTCATCTGATCCCACCTTCCACCAAGTTGGGGAACCCGTGACCGTCATTACCCCACTGCTTGGCCTGTCAGCACTGGAAGCCCACTACCTCCACCAGCCTTGGATGGCTCCAATTATAATAAACTCTTCTTTTTTTTTTAATCCCACACCTACTTTCCTATAACTTCCATACAAAGATTTTATTATCCTTAGACCTCTCAGTGTCATTTCTTAACTTTCTCAACGTCACTCCTGCAAAAAATTCTGGTTCTCAAAAAGTTTGCTGTGCTGAGGGAAGCTGACCAACAGTTTAGACTCATGGTTTCTTAGGAAACCCAATCGTGGGCTCTGCCTTGAGTTTTGAATGTTTCAGCTGCCCCACCATTGAACGCCACCAGAGCCCCAGACCTGGCGGGGGTCGGAAGAATTAAGGAATACAACGCATTGTTATACAAAGTCATCTTGAAGATTAGAACAAAACTGGAGAGGAAAATGAAATAGTTAATCAGAGATTTGTCAATATAGTGATACATATTGATGGGAAAAATCTACATTTTTTTTCTGCATTGATTTTTGTATCAAACTGACAGTGTCATTTCTGATTAGTTCATAAAGATATTGTGTGATTTTCATAATAATAGCCATGGATCCCACTGAGGGCCAGTTTGCAGAAGGGGAATCCTGATAACGTAGTATTTTGATTAGATGTTCAACATGGAGAGATTAGAACTAATCACAGTTTACACAATGCATGGACCCTGGGATGCTGTACAACAGAGAGTTGTGTAACTGTCTTTGCCGCTAAGCTGTGAGGTCCTTGGAGGCAGGAAACACGTCCCCTTTATCACTGTGTCCTCATGGTTGACACAGGCGTGTTCTCAGCAAATGTTTGTTGGTTGGACTGATTCATAAAAAGGTCTTCACTCACTGGATGGTCTGCCAGTTTGTAGGAGTTAATCAGAGGTATAGTCTGACTTTGACTGCACACTGTGCATCTCAGCACACTTGTATTCATAACTGAACACATCCTCTACCGGAAATCCCAACATCTAGATCAGGAAAAGATTATAAATACAAGAGAATTACTTACTTTAAAAAAGAATTGGCCACATAGCCCTTCTAAATAATGAACTCCCTGCAATATTTAAAATGATCTGGTTTACGAAACTTCAGTCAGCAGTTCTTGGGAGCATGCATCACAAAGGAATGACACCCCACATAGCTACTAAAGATACATCAGTACATATTGAATGATTATGCTTGCATTCAGCCCTGCCAAGTTCAGGGATCAACCTTGATACCATTTTGACCTTTCCCACACTTCTGCAGGCATATGCCATTAAATCAAAGGGCCTGGAGGAAAAGAAAGAAAGGACATTCAGCAATTTAAGGTAAGCTCCTTTTCATGTCCCTGAGTTCAAGGTTGGCAAAGCCTGGAGACTGTGACACATGAAGGCCCTGACCTTGGAAACATATCAACCATAATATTGTGACTCTAAATAGTCTCTAGAGTCAAGGAAAGGAGAGTGACACTTAAATGCTATTATTTAATCAGAACAGCCAACCTGTAGGGGTGTTTTCCAGATAATAAGGCTGAAGCTTAGAGAGATAAATGTCTGCCCAAGTCACACAGAGGTGAAGAGCTGGGCTTCCAGCCCAGGCCTACCCGTGTCCACAAAGGAGGACCCTAGTGTCCAGGGCCCTTCCCAGACCAAGTGCATCTGGCTCACCCAGCCTCCTGTGAGAGAAAGGGCTTTGGCTTTGGAGCAGGCAGCTGTTGCCTTCAGGTGTTGATTTCTCAGCACAAGTACACTGTCAACCCCGAATTCCTTCGTTTTTTTGTCTCTGTTTGTAAATTACTTAGAAAAACAAATCTGGAAATTACATTCTAATGTCAGGGGTATGGCGAAGCCATCTCTTGTGTGAAGAGGGTACTGGTGAATACCTGTTATGGATGGTGAACTGGGTTCTGACACCATTCCACTGTCGCCTCTCCCACCTTCTTCCCAGTGTCCCTCTGTCACCTTCTTCAATGGGAGAGGGGAGAAGCCACAGTGGTTCTGGCATGCCTAGGCTTCAGTGCTCTTTGCAGGTGTAAGATAGAGACACTGACTTCCAGATAACCAACTTGGGGTTCAACTTAGTCTGGCCCTATACACCAAAAAGAGGAGAGAAAGTCTATCACAAGTCCCTCATCACCTATAGACAAAGTGGGAAGTGTCATCATAGAAGCATGGTTGTGCTCAGGTCGGGTGACCCTCTTATGTAGCATCAGGAATTCCCACCTCAGGATGGCTGGGGTTTTACTGCCCTCTGGGAATGAGTGCGCTTAGAATAAAATGGGCTTAGTCAGTTGAGTTTCCCATTGTTCACCCCAGCCAGAGGAAGCTTTTTGTTAGATGGTCCTGGTGGTGTTAGCCCCCAATTAATAGTCTCCTTGCCTCTTTGTAAGGTATACAAATGCCTAATCATCGTGTTTTACCCCTGAAACTAATATCATATTGTATGTTAACTGTAATTGAAGATTACATATTTTTTCAAAAGGAAAAATAATAATAATCTCCCTGTCTCATCTGCAGAATCATAGCCCTTTACCCCTGGCCCCACCCAATCTACTGGAGTCTCTTCCCCCACCCTGTCTCTGCCCACAATTTTCCCTCACTGTACTTACTCTTTATCCTCAAACCACTTTGCTCTTTGACACCACTGAGACTTTCTGTGTAAAATAGCACTACCCCAGTCCTCCCTTAGCTGTCGACATCTAGCTCAGAAATCACCTTCTTGCTGTAACCTGACATAACATGTCAGGGAAAGCTGAGTACTCCCTTATCTGAATTCCCACAGCACTTTGTACGTCACTCTGTATCACTCATCACATGATGTGAGAGTATTTGTTCACGTGTCTGTCTCATTTGTTGGAGGATGCACTCTTTGGAAAGGGAAGATCATAATTATTCCTACTTATATCCCCGGGGCCTAAAACAAAGGAGGGGCTCCACAAATGTTGTTAGAAAGTGGCAGCAGCAGCGGCAATGGAAGATTTTTGTGTGTGTGCTCCAAAGGTCCTGGGGAGCTTTGGGAGGCAGGAGCATAGGAGAGGCTCCTGAGTGACAGGACCTCTTCTCCCTCCCTTTCCACATTCTCCATTGGGGCTCAGCTCAGGTCCTGGAGGGGACAGTCCACCAGCTCTAGTGCAAGGAGGCATTCAGGGGGCAGAGGTTGGTTTACAGCAGGGGTGTCCAAACTGCGGCCCGCGATCCATTTTTTATCGGCCCACAGCAAATTCCAAAAATATATTTAGTTTACTTAAATAAACCAGGTGACGCAATACGTACTTCACCTCGAGTGAGTGGCCTGGCTCTTTGTGTATTTTACCGCATGTGGCCCTTGGTGAAAAACGTTGAAAAAAGTTTGGACACCCCTGGTTTAGAGGCTCAAAGTGTCCTTTGCAGGATATCAAGGTTACTTTTTAACCCCATGATGACAACTCCCTAGGAGAGGGGGCTAGACAGAGAGATGGAGTCACCATTTATGTCTGGGTAACTTTGAACAAGTTATTTAATCTGTCAATACCCTCATCTATACAAATGGGGAAATAATGCGTACCTGTGTTGCTATGAAGATTAATGATTACTCTTTACTGAATTTATTGTAGTGTGTAGGGCTCTACAAATGCCAACCAATGAGAAAACGACAGAGACAGAAGCAGAACTTGAACCACTACCCCATATGAAAAGGACATGAAAAACTTCAAAACACTACATAGATGTTAGCTATAGTTATTTATCGACAATGCATTTAGACCTCAAAAATCTGTCCTATTAGGAGCTGAAATTGGGGAGGGAAGACATTTTTTCCTAGGCTATGGTAAATACAGGCTATGGTATTTTTTCCTATGGTATTTTTTTCCTAGGCTATGGTAGAACGTGATCAGAAATGTGTCATTTGCAGGTCAAGATGGTTAAGAGAAGGCTGTGAATAGCTTAAAGGTAGAAACAGATGCATGGATAAACAAAATGTATTATATGCATATAATGGGATATTATTCAGCCTTAAACAGGAAGGAAATTCTAACACATAAGACATCATGGATGAACCTTGAAGACATTATGCTAAGTGAAATGAGCCAATCACAAAGGGCAAATATTGCAGATTCCACTTATCTGAGTACCTGGAGTAGCCAAATTCATAGAGACAGAAAGTAGAAAGCTGATTGTCGGGGGCGAGAGGGGAGGAGGAATGGGGAGTTGGTGCTTAATGGGTAGAGTTTCGGTTTGGGAAAATGACAACATTCTGGACATGGATAACGGTGACAGTTGCACAATGTAAATGTACTTTTTATCGGATTAAAATTTTTATTGAATTCTCTCAAATGTTACCAAGAAATAGTTCTTATAACGTAAATGTGCTTTATGTCACTGAACTGTACGCTTAAAAATCGTTTAAATAGTAAATTTTATGTATATTTTACCACAATGAAAACAAGAGGGTGTGACTTCTCTACATCTGTCAGCTAGATTCAGAGAACTTTCAGGACCTAGGATCGAAAGAGCCACGCAAAGGAAGTAGCCACAGGACAAAAAGCCACTTGCTGCTAGGAACCTGGCCCTGGACACTTCTGTGAATGATAAGTAGACTTCTAATGTGTTAAACCACTAAATAAGGGTTTCATTTGTTACAGCAGCTAGTGAAACTCCAACACCACCTACAGCCAATACTCATGGCTGTTGTCACAGGATAATAACAGTGTAACACAGTCTCCTGAGAGTGGGGTACATAGGGGACAGTCGCAGAGCTTGGCTTGGTTTGAGGCTGAGGAGACAATTGTGCTAAGAGTCCACCTTCAAGTTCAGCAGTTCTCAAAGACTAAGTTATACCCACTTGGCTGCAAAATGGATTCCAAGGACTGTTACTAAGAAAACCCGGAGGAGTATGCCTTCTTGAAAGACACATCACCCATTCAGTAATAGGAACTGGGTGTGGGCCTGGGTTGCAGGAATGCAGAGGGAGAAGGGAACTGTGGTCCTCAGTCGCCCAACAGCAGACATGAGAACCTGTCCCCACATGCTCTCCTAGGCCGCCTGGGCCCAGGGGAAGTGGCTCCTTTGGTTCCAGTGGGGCAGCAGCCTTACCTGAGCATAGCATGGAAGGGGGCAGGGATTGTCCTGTCTTGTGCTCAAAGGACAATGGCCAGTGGTAACTGCACTAGGGGTGCTGACTGTACCCCAAACTCCAGGGTCGGCAACAAGAGGAATCCCAGCCTCAGGAGCGTAGAAGAGGTGGGAGCAACCAGGACAGACTCTGGGGCTCAAGTGGGGTCATGGAATTACAAACTGGCAGCAACTACAGCAATTGTGGGAGCTGGTTGTCCAGCCGCTGACCCCTCTGGCTTTGGCAGCCATCCAGAAGCCCTGGCTTTGGCAGTGACTAAGGAGTCCCCTAGCCTCAAGGCATGCCTCTGAGGTGGCTCCAGTGGCGCAAGAGACCAGGAGTGACCCTTGGGTTTCAGATAAGCATTCTGGGAACCTGGACTTCTTGGACTCATTACCAGTTAGTGACTGTGGGAAAGAGAGAAGGCCGTCCTTGCAGTATAGGGCTGAAGCTGGAGCCAAACTAATGGAACCGATAAAACAGATGCAATCTCATTTCATTCTCAATTTTGCAATGAATTAGAGTGATTCCAGGTGCGCTATAATGACAATACTCTTACATGCGTTCTTCTGTGATCCTAAGCTGGAGAGGAAGCAGTGGAGTTAACGCTTGGGAGCCAGAAATGGCGCACAAATTTGACCGTTGTGTCAAACTCTGGTAATGTCCATAGGAGTGAGTCATGCAGGTAAAAATCACGTGAGTTGCATTAAAATAAAGTTTGAAAATGAAAGATTGTTACAGATTTTTTTTTTCAGGGATTCAATGCTTATTAAATTCATGATTGCTTCCCTCTCCCTCATTCCAGCTTAAAATCTCCAGAATTCTCCCACAGTGGCCATCACACTGCTCTTGACTCTTACCTCTCTTTAGCATTCATTGTGTGATGTGACACCAGGCTCTGAGGCATTCACAGATGACAGGACAACATCCAAAGCAAAGAGTAAGTGCAGACCCTGCATTTGTTCATATCCTCTGTATCTGGTGTCTCTTGGCGTCAGTCCTTCTTCCTACAAGGTGGTGTGTCTTTCTTTATCCAACTCTGGACTAATGTTTGCATCTTCCTTCACAAGATCAGAGTGGAGTGTAAGCACCCTGCCTATGGTCTGAGCTCTATATAAAGAAAGCTGTTTTGGCTTCCCTGGCATTTTTCACATTCTCTTATGCAATCTTAGCCTAGGCCTTGTACGAAAGCCAGCTCGTGAGCATCAAAAGTCAGCCTTTGAAATAATGCCAAGGCCGCCTGCATCCCTTGCTGCTTCCCGGGAGCAGGTCCCAGGGCCCGTGCTGAGCCCCGGCCCCTTCCGCCCACCTGACCTGGGCAGGGTCCTGCTGGGAGTGGAAACTCTTAGGAAAGGGGAACCTGTCCCTCACCAATCACAGGCTGACTCAGAGCTGCCAATCCAGAATCCCAGTTCTCACAACATGACAATGCTCTGCTAGCCACTTGCTGCCAGGATGACCTGCCCCTCTCTGGCTGTCAGCGGAAAGCACTCAGTGGGTCACAGGAATATTTCCCCATTCCCTTCAGCGCCAGAGTAGGTGGGTGGTGTGGTGACTTGCGGTCATTCAGACACCTGCCTCCTCAAGATTCCTCTGTCCCTCCTGCCCTCTTGATGCCGCGGGGGAATGGGCGGAGCTGTTCTTGACTCCTAAGTTGAGCAATATTACAGGGAAGCCATGCTAGAGTGAGTATAACCAGCTGGGCTCATCTTGCCTTGCAAAATGCAAAGAGGAGGGAACTTAATCTCAGGTCCACTTCCATGGAAAGGCTGTCTGCATATTCTGGGGTGAGAGGGTGAGAGTGGACTAACGTTCTTAAGATCGCCTCTGGCTCCTTATTTTTGCTCCCACTGGATTCTTTCAGTTTGAGTCACTTTGCCATCTGTGCGCACTGTCCCAGGTCTGTATCCAGATGTGGAACTCAGGCCCTTGCCTGAATTCCATCAAAACCAAATCAAACTCCCATGTAAGACGTTGGTGTGTGTAGCAGACTCTGCCAAGGACTGCTCAGGCCCCGGGGATTTATGTTGTAGCAATACAAACAACTTCAAATGGAATTTTTGGTCTTTCATGATCTTCTTTGAGGCCACCCCCACCTCTGGAGATTTCTCACTTGCCAGACCACCCCACGTTGCTAACCAAGCTCATGTTTCTCAAAAGAATGGTTCATGAGCTGTCTGCACCGGAATCACCAGTGTAGGAGTGGGTGTCTCTTGGGGAGCAGTCTGTGTGTGTATAAGAGAGAGACAGGATGGGGGGTATTTTTGGCGTGTTTATTTAGATTTTGTTTTTTGTTAGAACCCTTGTTTGTAAGGGAAACTTTACATTTGGGGATGTTTTCCCATGATATGTAAAGTGCCCACTCACTAGAGCGACCTCTTAGACCATATCCACAAAATCCAAAGAGTTGAAAGGAACAATGAACGCCATTGGTTCGGTCGTCTTCAGGCCTGTTGCTTGCATATCCCTCATAAAAATTTTGAAACATTATGTACACCTTTCAAATATTTTTGTGTTGGTATCTAAAAATGTTCATCTTAAGTTGAAATACCTGCAAAAGATTAAATTTCACTGTAAATTTGAAATATTTTAACAGTTTAAACATTTTAAAATAACTAGTCAGTCATTTAGATGTAGCCAAATAGAATTGAAATGTTATAGCAATTGATATCCTCCATGATCAAAAATACCATGAATGAGCTTTTGTTCAACAGTCAGAAAGTTTACATTATTCTTTTTTCTCCTTGAATTTGTATTTCCATTTTCCATTTCTTACTCTATCAGACTTTATCTTTATATAATATACACTTCTGACGAAAATCTTTTGCTAATCATCATATCCTATTTCTCTTAAAAATGTAAACAAATTCAAATTTATTTTTTCCCCTTTTCTATGGCCACAAAGCTCTACAGCTATGCTGTCCAATACTAATAGCCAGTAGACACATGTGGCTATTTAAATTTTTTAATTAAATAAAATTTTAAATTCAGTTCCTCATTCACACTAGTCACATTTCAAATGCTCTGTAGCCAGCCACATGTGGCATATGGAACTATTTTGGACAGAACAAATAGAAAACATGTCCATCACTGCAGAAAGTTCTATTGAACAGCACTAGTCTACAGCGTGAAAAGAGTTTCTTCTGGAATTAGTTATCATTACAATTAGTAGTAGCATACAACGCATAAAACAACATGAATATATCACACATTTATTGAACATTTTGATATTATCATTCAAAAAAGTAACATGCTATTGGAAATATCTTTCTTAATGAGATGATCGGTGCTTTTAAAAAAAAATATATCCATGAATGAATATTATTTTCTCTAGAATGAGAGCAGGTTCAACATCAATTCTACCCTTAATTTTCACTTTTAAAAATATAAGTGCTGAGAAAACTTGTCCAAAATGAAAGGGTTTAATTGTAGTGGTATTATTTGATTCTTTGAACTCTTTCTGAGTGGTGTGCCAAAAATCACACATGATAACAAGATTATTAGTGATTTATAATCTGATATCAAATGTTCGTTAGTTCCTCCTTCACCTTTGTTAAAATGATCAGATAACATCTGATTTGCAAAAGGATTTGTAATCCAATCTTTAGAGTAATTTACTTTCTTGGCTAGAACCAAGAACTTTGAATTATTTCTTTGGAGTCCAGAGATTTTTACAAATGATAAGATGACAGGATGGGCCACATCTTTCTTCTGAAAAACATGGGAAAAGGACACTTGGACAAGAGGAAAGAGGAAGGGGGAACAGCCCAAACACAGGAACATTCTCAAGGAGACCAGTTCTAATAAAGAGGACATCTGGAAGTGAGCATCTAGAAATTGATTTTGCTATTATCTGTACTGCAACCCTTTAGAATGTCTTCATGGACCCTGGGAATATACTTAGCCAATTTAAAGACCACTGATCCAGGAATTCCAAATGTTTCTTAACTCAGCTCTCACCTGTTCTTCTCTTATTCACTACATTTTTTAAATTCAAATACATGAATTTACTCAGCACTATTAAGGGCCTATTCTTTTTTTCTCTCTTTTCTTTCTTTCCATTATTTTATACCTATACTATATACATATGTATGTGATATATATATATATAGTATATAACAATAAGCATAAATTTACCTATAAATAGTATATATAGTATATAATTAAGCAAAATCTATGAGCCCACCGCTCAACTTAAGAAGTAGAACAATACCTAGTGCCTCAGTTTCTTCCTGTCAGGACATGATCAAATTGTACTTCTCCAATCCCTTAAATTTACACATGGCCATGTGACTTGTTCTGGCCAATAGAATGTAAGTAGAAGCAACAAGGGCCACTTCTGGATGAACTTTAAGAGCCAGTGCACGACTTGTCATGTTCCCTCTCCCACCTCTTGGTATGGTACAAGAGACATACCAGTTGATGGAGGCCCTATTAGCTGGCCCATAATGAACCTTTGTAGTATTTAAGCCATTGAGATTTCAGGTGTTGTTTGCTACTGGAGCATAACTAGCCCGTCATAACTGAAACAGAAATATCTCTGAATCTTCACATATATCCCTCCTTGGCAATGATATTCCTTTCCCTCTGCCCCAGAGACAACCACTATCCTTGCTTTCTTTAAGGTTTTACCCTATACTTATACCCCTAAATTATATATTTTATGTGTTTCTGAACTCTATAAATATGAAATCACATTTTATTATTTTTATAAAGTATTGTTCGTTAAATTTATCAATACTGTGAACATTCTACAATTTATCCATTCTACTATTATTTATAAACATTTACGTTTTTTGGTGTGTTTTTTTTGTTTTTTGGGGGGTTTTTTTTGCTGTTATAAATAATACCACTCTGAGGCTACCTGTACACATCTGTTGAGAAAGAAGTATGATATTTTCTCTGGAATAGCACTTCCCAAAGAGTCATCTGGAAGCCTGTGGGAAGCTCTGAGACCCCCTCAGGGGGCAGTCTGTGAAGTGAAAACTATTTTCATAGTAATATTAAGATGTTATTTGCCCTTTTTACCCTCATTCTCTCACAAGTGAACAGTGGAGTTTTCCAGCAGCTACATGACATGAGCTATCACAACACACTGATGCAGAAGCAGATATGAGAATCCAGCTGACTGAATGTATTAAGTCAGATTTGCAAAACTATGAAAACAATGCCACTCTTCCCACTAAGTTGCTTTGTTGTGGAAAATACAGTTATTTTTCGTAAACATGTCATTTATATTAGTATGTAGTGGGTTTATTATTGTTTTTTTAGAATGTGAAAATGTTCAAAGAAACAGAACTAAAAAATGTAACCGCATCGTCATCATAATAATTAACATTCAGTGAGCCCTTGCTGCATACCAGACGTGACGATGTATAAAACTTCACTGAAGGCTTACAACAATCCTTTGATGTAGAACTATGGCCTTAATCTGTTTATTAGACAGTTAAGAGAGAAAATATAAAGGAGGTGAAGAATGTGGTTAACTTCCTTTTTTATGTTTGCTTTATTCACCTTATTTCTTAATAACCATTTAAACCATTTTTATTATTGTTACTTTCAAACGAGTTAATAATATTTTTTGAATTCTTAGTTTTAAGTTCTACTATTGGTCAGTATAACTCACCTAAGCAAAAGTTATTTGGGGTCCTCAATAATATTTCAGAGTGTGAAGGGGTCCTGAGACTAAAAGGCTTAAGCACTGCTGCTCTAGAATCCGTAACCAGGAATGGAATTGCTGGGTTGTAGGCTTCGCACATCTTCTACTTTCCTATGTAATGCAATAAGTCTCACTAAGTGTTTGTACCAAGTCACCCTCTCGCCAGCAACACACGAGAGTTCCTTTAGCAGCACAGATGATCCACCTTCTCAGAAAGGCTTGTGAAGGGACTGGGTTTTACAAGCATCCATTTCTCCCTTCTGTCTCCCCTGCATCACACGGGTTTTCCAGGTGAGCTTCCCAGGGGAACCAAATTCAGAGCCCACTTCCTGAGATAAGGGGCTTCCTCTGGGGGCCACAGTGAGGCCCTGAAGTTACAGTGATTGTGAAATGCCCCCAAACCCTCTGGAGAGCTGTGGGTTGGCGTTCTAGAAAGGAAAATGTCATTGCAGACTGATGCTCTGTTTATCCTCTTTGGGTCTCTTGAGACCATGTTGATTTTAGACCTTTTCACAATTTAAAATGTGTAACTACATACATCGCCCCTCCCAGAGCTTTCCTTCCCTGAGTTCACCTCACTGGAACCATCAGCTGGGAAGATTTTGAGCACATCTAGACCCTTTACCCTCTCCGGCCTAAAAAAGTCCTAAAGAGGTCATTATGGGTTGTGTGGTTCTACTGGTCTGAAAAAGAGCTTCCCAGGACAAAAAAAAATGTTTCCCACTTTTTTTCCCCTACCCTGGAAGAGAGAATCTAGAAGGCCTGTTCCTGCCTCAGAAACACAGAGACGTAGAGCCGATTTTTGCATTCCATTATCCAAAAGTATTCTCAGGCAGGGACCTGAATAACTTATAATATTCCTTCTCTGAAAACAAACACACACACCTGGGAATAATTGCACTCACAGGAAGTAGGCCAGCCATGTGCATAACAGCCAGAAAGAATAAAAACCTTCCTGATTTTCAGAAATATGTTTACTTCAGAGCGGGTTTTTACCAGGAGGGATGCTGCTGGGTTGTGCCTGCCCCTTTCTATGCCCTTGTCCCTCCTCCCTTCCCACAAAATTGGCAAGGACTTGCTGTTTCTCAGCCCTGGGAGGCCTGCCAGAGCCCTCCCATTTTCCGGAGAGGTTCTTTTCTATTTCTAAGTGGAGTTGTTTCAAACCGGATGTCACATGGAACCCCGGGCTCCTGGCCCTTTAACCCTCCCTCCCTAACTCCTGGCCCCAAGGAGTGGCCCCTCCTCCCTACACTATTCCTGACTTTGGAGCCTGACAGCCTGACAGCATAAACACAGCCAACCTCCTCTGTAGGCGAGGCAGGCATAGACTCCAGGCCAACGTGGGGGAAGTGTCCAGGGGAAAGTTCCCTGGGCAATTAGGCTCCCAAAAGATGATTCAGCCACCTCTTCACTCAGCCCCTCCCATTACCTTCTCCCCCTGCTTCAACGTCCTAGAATCCTTAGGCCAGAAGAATTAGACCAGCTCCTCTAGCCCTAGTCCCTCACTCAGACAGGGCCAGATTGAAAGCATCACAGATTACAGGGAGAGATCCTCATTGAAAAACAGCCAGAGGAATGTCTACAGCTCCCATTCATTTAGTTCAAATACACTGCTCCTTAGGCAGAAGGTGTTCATTTATTCAAACTTCCACCATTCATTCATTTTCTATTCAACAAGGTATCTACTATGTACCAGCTACTGTTCACAGTAGTGTGCCCTCATGGATCTTGTGTATTGATGGATGTTAGGAACTTAAACCAAGGAAGGAATAGGAAGTTGTTGGAAATATAATAATAAAGAGAGTAATTAGAAGGCTTCTCAGTTCCAGAGAATGACGATATCCTTTGACCTTGTGGCAATCTTTTAGGTTTGTCTAGGACTCATCCAGCCTGAAGCCCAGATCTGGCAATTGGGAAGGCCAGAACACCAGCCAAGAGTGTAATGGCTACTAGGAGTAAGAAATTGGAAATGTGGCTTTGGATTTCCCCCAACACATGTGTGCAAGGAGGTGAGCCATCTGAAGCTTCAGAGGGGTGGGCCCTGGACCCAGCAGCAGCAGGCCTCTCTGCTGATGTCTGGGGAGCAGCTGGCAGTCAGAGGGTGTCCCTCAGGCTGGGGGAGAGGCCCTTGGCCTTCTTGCTTGGTGCTACTAGTCTGGTTGTTGTGGAAGCTGTGACACCATTCTATGCACAGGTTATAGATGATGACAGTGGGGGAGGACCCAAAAAGAAACAGCCACTGCCTTCCTTAAGAGCTATAGTGATGTCCATATCTTTGCAAATCAAATTCAGTTTTCCACAGTGAACTAGTCATCTAATGAAGGGTTTTATCCCTGTTCCTGATGATTGTTTCTTGGGCAGCACATACAACATTTTGCTTTTAGTTGCTCTGCTTCCAGTTTATCTGTAGTGATCTATAAATACACATGCGTTCATTCGTTCAACAAACATACACTGGGTAGCAACCAAGTGCGAGGGCCTCTGCAGGGTCCTGAGAAAGCACTCGGGATGCATGAGGAGAGGCACAGGTCCGGCCCTGAGGATTGCAGTGGGAGAGACAGGTACTGCCAGGAACAGCACACTCCTGAGAAACGCTCTCACAGAGGGACCAGGGAGCTGAGTGGTCTGAGGGCAGAAGGGAGGGCATTCCTGACTCCATCGTGGGGAGTCCCTGAGAGTTCATTCAGTGTGGGTTGCATTGTGCTAGGCACTGGGACGGATCTCAAAGGGTTTAGCTCAGAAGGCACAGTGAACCCGTCCGAGATGAATGAATAAAATTTCCAAGTCAGGCACCTGATAGGGAGCGATTAGGGGAGTTTTGCAGTCAGAGTGAACAGCCTTTCGAAGGTTAAGGGGAGGGAAAGAGCAAGGTCCACGACAGGACTAAGGAGTGGTTCTCATTGTAGGAGCGTGAGTGTGGGGGTGGAAAGGTGGCCTGACTGGAGGGGAGCTTGGAACTGGGGGGCGGAGAGGCAGGAGCGTGCGGAGGCTGGGCCAAGGAGAGTTTGGACTTTATCCTTTAATGAGCAAGAAGGAACTATAGAAGGTTTTTAAAGCTGGGTGTGACATGATCAGATCTGAGAGATACACTCACCCATACATACATACATACATACACACGAATATAGTTATATATTATACACATTCTATATATACATGTGTATATCTATGTATACATATAGATATCATTAATTAAAATATCTAAATATTTCAAAGGTATACATACTTTAAATACATGTGCATGTATACATTTCACTCACATAAACCAAGGTAAATCAGTTACTATGCTTTTCGTCCTCTATTCCCTCTCCTCTAGCCAGTCAGAGGCCTGCACATTGCCCAGGAGAATTACAACTCTCTTTGCAGAAATATGAAAAAAGCATGGTTAATATTCGGTAGGTTTTTTTCCCCATTTCTCCCAAACGGTGCTCTTGAAAATCCAAAGGGAAGGATCTTAGAAAGTCGATTCAGAAGAGAACAGGAGAGAAGGGTGGGCAGGTGACACCCCTCCCCGGGAGGCCTCCTGTTCCCCCAACAGCTTGAAGGGGGAAGGGACGCAGCCCAGCTGTGGGAAGGAGGGGTCCCCGTGAGAGACTGCCAGTGTCTTGGATGCTGAGTACTAGGGTGCTGAGCAGATTGATGCCCATCCCTGCAGCCCACTTGCAGAACCTGGACCAATACACCGCTCCATTAACTGGCTCTTTCCGCCCATCTCCTCTCTTCTCAACAACTCCCTTCTCTGGCCTCTTACAGTGGAGGTCTCCCACCTCATTGAGACAATGGAAGGCATCCGATGGAGCCTAATCTATCAAAATCTCCTTCCATGCTAATATGCAGGGAAGAAGTCGCCCTCCTCCTGTCAAAGTCCAGTCTTTCCAAGGGCACCCAGAAACTCACCCCTTCGCTCCCAGGCAGTTCTTCACACCGTCAGATCTCTACCCGCTTCCCTGCAACACCAATCTCTTCCTCAGTCTCTGCTGTCCGACCCATCCAGCTATTGCCTCATCCTTTACTTCTCTCCTAAACCAAATTTTCAGGAGATGATATTTACACATCTTGTCTCCACTTAGTCAACTTCCTATTCTCACCTAATCCACTTAATTTCAGTCTCAGCAACCACCAACCTAGTACTCTTATCAAGGGCAGCATGACGTCCACATTGGCAAATTCATGGAATAGTCTCCTGTCTTCATCCCACTCCGCTGCTCAGCAGTATTTGGCCCAGTTGATCATTTTCTCATTTAAATCTTCTCTTTTGACTGACACCATAGACTCCTGGTTTTCCTCCTACATTGCTGGCTACGGTGTCAGCTTTTTCTGGCTCGTCCTCTTTGGGCAGATATCCAAGTGTGGGTATCTTCCAAAGCTCTCAGCTCTTTTCTTTATCCTTTCTCCCTAAGTGAGCTCATTCATTCCTTTGGCTTTCAATATCACAATGATATGCACATGCTGTCAACTTTCTATCTCCAGTTCTTCCACCCTGATCTTCATACTTGTTACAGCCATCTGCCTACTCCACATCCCCACTTAGCTATCTAATGGGCATCTCAAATTTAAGAGGTCACGAGCTTTTGATGTCTGTCCTCAAATATGCTCCTCCCCAACCCTCCTCTTCTCAGTACCTGACACCACCATCCACTCCGGTTGTATAAGTCTGAGATCTAGGGGTCACCCCTTAATTCCTTCCTCCTCCTCATTCTTCATGTTTAATTCATCTGTCAATTCTTTCTCAGAAATAGATCTCAAGTCCTTCTATCTCTCTTCATCTTCACTGTCACCCCCCTTGTCCAAGCCCCATCATCTCTCACTTGGCGTATTAGTTTGCTGGGGCAGCCATAACAAAGCACCACAGACCGGGTAGCTTAACATAAATCGATTTTCTCACAATTCTGCAGGCTAGAAGTCTGAGATCAAGGTGTCGGCAGAGTTGGTTTCTTCAGAGGCCTCTCTCCTAGGCTTATATTAGGTTGGTGCAAAAGTCATTGCAGTTTAAAAGGTTAAAAACAATTGCAAAAAACGCTATTACTTTTGCACCAACCTAACAGATGCCATTTTCTGCTTGTGTCTTCACATGGTCTTTTTCTCTGTGTATGTCAGTGTCCCAATAGCCTCTTCTTATAAGGAAACCAGTCATATGCGATTAGGGTCCACCCTAATGATGTCATTTAACCTTAATTACCCCTTTAAAGGGACAGAATTCAGCCCATATACTTGAACCACTACAAGAGTAAAGGGGGTGCAAAAGTCTTATAACCGGTCTCCCCACGTCTGTCCTTGCCCCTCTGCAATTCACTCTCCACCCAGAATCTAGAGTGAATTTTTTTTAAATGTAAATCTCATCATTTCACTCTTCTGAAACCTTTTAGTGCCTTCCTATTGCACTTAGACAATCTCATTTCAGTTCCTCGCCCCCTCGGTCACCACACTGCCAATACACCCAGCTGCTTTCAGTGCCTGGGACAATCCAAGCCTTTTTACATATCAGAGGCTTTGTATACACAAGGTGTATACAAAAGTATGTACCTCCCAGGAATGTTCTGAAATTAAATGCCATAATGTATATAAAGTGCCTAATATAGTTCCTGATAAATGGTGAATGTTAATAAGTGGTAGCCATTATTGTGGATCCAAGAAGCAAGGATGAAGGACTTTAGAGCAGAGTCATAGACGTGAAGAAGAAGACATAGATTAAACACAGGATGATGAGATGGCACTGATAGAATTTGTAATTATTTGGATTGGGCAAGAGAGATACGGCAACATTAATGAAACAGGACTTGACCTTTCTAGTTGGATGATGAGATGTACATTCGTGCCATCAACAAACACTTCCATGCAAAGGCTGCTGTGCAGAATAACTACGAGTCATTTTAAAATCAGATTTTGAGCTCAATGTTTAGCTCTGGAAATCCTTAAAATGGAGTTCACCTGTATTTAAGGAATCTTGGTGATACCTCTTTAGTTCCTGGCTGAGGGCGAGGTGGGGAAGAAATCTGAATCCATAGAGAAAGGGTGGAGTGTTTCACTTTTTGTGTATTTCTAAGTTTTATTCATCACCTGGCCTTTCTTTTCATAGTTGACTGAATCTTTCCATTTCCTCTGCACTGTAAGGGGAAAGACTTCTCTAAGAGTGGGGCTTGCCTCTGGCTGTCCTTCCAAGTTTACAGATTTAAGTTCCAGCCCCTTGGAGGGCTCCACATGCTTCTGTGGGGTCCTCTGTTGCCCAGCACTTCCAGATAAGGGCATGTTAAAACCAGGCACTGAGGAAAGCACAAAACGGGGTATCTCTCAGAACAGGAAACGTGTATCCTACTGAAACCAGATTAACAACTACAAAGCAGTCTCTCAAGTTTACGGTGGGTGGTTGCTGTTTTATGTTTTATTGGTTGCTGAAAGAAAAGGTGGAGGGGAGAGGAATCACCAGGAAAGCTTTCATAAAATAGGGATCCAATCACCATTACATCTGGCAAGGGGGGAGGAGGTGAATCATCATTGTCACGTCAAAAGAAACCCCTCTTTTGTCTTCCAGCCCGATCCCAAGTCATGACTTTTAACATTGCAACAAGAAGGGCTTAGTGTAAATAAGTGTTGAATGAATTAAATTAAAGAAAGGTGAAAAAAATGAAGCATGCTTAATCATATACCCCAGAGAAACAAATGCATATGTTCACCTAGAGACATGTACAACAATATTTATTTAAGACAGTTTTATTCATAACCAAAAACTAGAAACATCCCAAATATCCATCGGTAGTAGAATGGATAAATAAATTATGATCTAATCATGTGAAGAAGTGCTACACAACGATGAAAAGGAATGAACCATGGATATACTCATTAACATGGATGAATCTCACAGACCTCAGGTTGAACTGAAGAAACCAGACATAAAGTAGAATGTGGCAAACACACTCTACAGTGATTCTAACCTTCTTGATTCCCATGTGGGGGATGAGAGGAGAAGGAAGGAATACAAATGAACCCCACACCCCCACTACTGCATAGCACTCCACCCTAGAGGTATGTGCGCAAACCTTTCGAAGGACTCAGCATCCTCAGGGAAAGAATCTTAACGCTGTGATTTGATTCCCACAATCAACCCTGGTCTCTGTCCCAGCATCAGAACATGTAGATCTACTGAAGGTTTAAGATTCAGGGACCCACCTTGCACTGGCTCCCCCGTGGTTCTTGAAGAGGTCTAGCAATGGATTAATATGGCCATATATTTTTGTAAAATCGGCAATATATATGTGTGTATTTGTGTGTATGGTATATATATAGTATGATATATAATATTATATAATGCATAATACATAATATATAGTATATATATATAGTGTATCTATAATGTACAAATCAGAGTCCACCTATAATATATATCATACTGTGTATATTTTATTATAAATTATTATAAATAATAAAATATACATAAGTAAATATAATACATATACAGTTCACCCTTGAACAACATGGATTTGAACTGCACTGATCCACTTAATACTATATAGATTTTTTTCAATCAGCAATTTGAAAAAACTTGCAGGCAAACCATGTAACCTAGAAATAAGAAAAAATTAAGAAAAAGTTAGGTATGTCATGAGTGCATAAAATATATGTAGATTATTAGTCTACACATATTTACTCTGGTAGTAAATTAGACTACTCTTTACTACTGTAAAATATTCACAAATCTGTTATAAAAAGTTAAAATTCATCAAAACACTCACAAAAACACTTAACAGAACCTATATGGTACCATTCGCAGTCAAGATAAATGTAAAGATGCAGTATTAAATCATAATTGCATAAAATGAACATAGTGTACTGATGCAATAATTTCATTACCACCTCCTGTTGCTATTGCCAGGAGCTCCAGCGTGGCGACTATCCGCTTAAAATACCATGTTATGCTAATCACCTCCACGTGAGCAGTTCCTCTCTCCAGTAAATAGCCTATCGCGGTAAAAAGTGATCTCTTGTGTTTCTCGCATATTTTTCTTTGTGATAGTTCAATACCATAAACCTTGAATAACACCATGGGACCCATATAAAATGCCACTGGAAATGCTCCCAAGAAGCAGAGAAAAGTCATGACATTACAAGAAAAAGTGGAATTCCTTGATAGGTACTGTAAATTAAGGTCTGCCGCTGCATTGCCCGCCATTTCAAGATAAATGAATCCAGTGTAAGGACCATTGCAGAAAGAAAAAGCAAAGGAAATTCATGAAGTCATCTCTGCAGCTACGCCAGCAGGTCGGAAAACCTACTTTTTGTGAAATACTTTTTTATCTTGTATTGAAATGTGTATTTTATGTGAGTGAAGGACTGCTATAAGAAAGGCATACCTAGGGACTCTATATAATATGATTCGAGAAAAAGCCAAGTCATTATATGACAAAGCAAAAGGAAGGTGAGGCCTATCAAAGGTTTGATTAGAAAGAGGTTTGGCTTAAAAAATACCAAGATAACAGGGGAAGCAGCTTCCACTGACCAAGAGGAGGCAGACCAGTTACATGAAGAAAATTGTTGAGGAGAAAGGATACCTGCCTGAACAGGTTTTTAATGCAGACCAAAGTGCCCTATTCTAGAAAAAAATGACACAAAGGACATTTATCAGTAAGGAAGAAAAGTGAGCACCAGGATTTAAGGCAGGGAGGGGTAGGCTAACTCTTCTGTCTTGTGCAAATGCAGTCAGATTTATGTTCGGGACTGCGCTTATATATAAAGCTGCTAACTCCGAAGCTTGAAGGGAAAAGATAAACACTGGCTGCCAGTCTTTGGGTTGTATCACAAGAAGATCTGGACAATGAGAACCCTTTCGCTGATTGGATCCATTGATGCTTTGTCCCTGAAGTCAGGAAGTACCTGGCCAGTAAGAGACAGCCTTTCGAAGTTCTTTTGATAGTCAACAATGCCCTGGCCACCCAGAGCCCAACCCATGAGTTCAACACCACAAGCATCGAAGTGTTCTATTTGCCCCCAAACAAAATGTCTCTAATTCAAGGGGTCATAAGAACCTTTAAAACTTATTACACACGGCACTCTATGGAAAAAATTGTCAACACTATGGAAGAGAACCCTGATAGAGACAACAGCATGAAAGTCTGGAAGGATTACACCATGGAAGATGCCATCTTTGATATAGAAAAAGCTGTGAGAGCCATCAAGCCTGAAACAATAAATTCCTGCTGGAGAAAACTATGTCCAGATGTTGTACATGACTTCACAGGATTCATGACAGAGCCAATTAAGGAAATCATGAAAGGGAGTGTGGATATGGCACAAAAAAAAAGGTGGGGGATAAAGGGTTTCAAGATCTGGATCTTGCAGAAATTCAAGAGCTAATAGACACCACACCACAGGGATTAACAGAAGACAAGTCAATGGACGTGAGTGGTTCGCAACCGTTGCCAGACGATGAGGAAGAAGATGTAGAAGTGCCAGAAAACAAATGGACATTAGGCAATCTGGCAGAAGGGTTCCAATTATTCAAGACTGCTTTTAACTTCTTTTATGACATGGATGCTTCTGTATAATACACGCACTTAAACTAAAGCCAATGGTGGAAGAAGGATTGGTACCACATAGGAACATGTTTAGAGAGGTGAAAAAAGCAAAAAAAAGTTAGACAGAAATTATGACGTAGTTCCATAAAGTTACACCAAATGTGCCTGCCTCTCCTGCCTCCCTTTCCCTGTCCGCCTCCCTTTCACCCCTTCCGCCTCTGCCATCGCTGAGACAAGACCAATCCGTCCTCGTCCACCTCAGCCGCAGCCTGCTCAATGTGACGAGGATGAAGACCTTTATGATGACCCACTGCCACTGAATGAAGAGTAAATAATCATCAGCCTGTACGGTTAAGAATCTTATAAGTTGTGTATGTGTGTGAGTGTCTTCGTGTGAAAATCTAATAACTGTAGGGAAAAAACTGTGTGAGACATTTTTGTGTCATCATCATCATCATCATGACCTAAGTGTTTAATGTGTAGCACTTGTGTGCAAGACATGTATGGAAGTGGATAAGAATTACATCACTGTACAGGATGCCTCTCTCTCTCATGATTGAGGAAACTGCATATCAGCCTATCATCACAGGTAAATCGTGTTTTTAAAAAGTAACAATGTTTCCAATACTGTGTTACGAATATAACTATAATACTGCATGCCATAAAAATTTTGTAATGATTCGTTTATCAGTGTAGAGGCTAGGCCACCACGAAGCAATTGTGTCAATTAGAGGAGGCTGCCATAAACCAATTATATTGCTGCTGCTTTATTTGCAGCCCATGAATCATTATTCCTGTAACTAAATATGAATTGCTTCTACATATTATCTTTTCATTTTTGATGTTTAGTGTTAGTAATACATATAACATCTACAGCGTTTTGTGTCATATAAGACTATATTGATGTAGGTACTGACAGACGATTCATCTTGTAAACAGACGACGTAAACTTACAGGACTGATAAACACAATGCAACACTGTAAATGTATTTTCTCTTTTTTATGATTTCCTTAATAACATTTTCTTTAATTTAGCTTACTTTTTTGTGGCAATATTGTATATAATACATATAACTTACAAAATACATGTTGAGTTTATATTATCAGTAGGCTTCTGGTCAATACTAGGCTATTTGTAGGTAAGTTTTTGGGGAGTCAAAGGTTATATGCAAATTTTTGACTGGGCACCCCTAACCCCTGCAGTGTTCAAAGATCAACTATATTTCTAACAGCAATAGTTTAAGATCACAGCCTCCTTCCATTCTCCCTCCTCCTCTATCCTGCGTTTCCGCGGGCAGCCCTATCAAGGTCATGGGCACTTTGAGAATCTGGGTAAGAAGAATTCAAGTTGGGGATGCATTTGATGTGGGCTTAAGGGAATATTTGTGGTCTTTTCCACATGCAGTTCAGTGATGTTAGCCGTCCCACTTAGGAATGGCTTGGACAGCCAGCTCTGCCAGCTCACCCAGTGTCCTGACGTGAAGGCACAGAGGGAATGTTGTGCTGTGAGTGTGACTTGTGGCACCCAGCACCAGAACAATTCAGGGAATGGAGGGAAAACAAACAAATAAATGAGGATTAAAGTCTAAAAGCCAGAAGTTAGTATATGGAAAAATTCTTCCAACTCTTATAGCTCTAATATTAAAGAAACTCGATTCAGGTTTTCCCAGACATGACTACAATCCTAAAAATGCAAACATTACTAATAATGTGTTGTGAAGTGGGAAAAGAAACGTTACTAAACTATCAACAGCTTAGAGAAACAAATTTCAAACATGTTGGAGGAAAGGCTGAATAATTGCTTTTCTATTCTCTCCAAAGAAAGTGATAGTAAAAAAATGTCACATGAAGAGAAAATCACAGTGTATGCAGAGTAAAGCTGTAGGAAAAAAAGTATTATAAAGGTATAGCAGGCAACAAATTAATAAAAATATTATACTATTTTTCTGAATTCTGTACTTATGATTTTTTTTTATAAAATATATACTTTGTTGAGATTTCTTCTCTAAATAAATGTTCATTTTTATACTTAATTTTTAATGATAACTTTGTATTCTTTTCCTTAAAGAGGACCCATCAAATTGTATATGTCAGGCCCCACAAAACCATGATCCACCTTGACGGAGAGGCCACTTGTTTCAGATTCTTTCCCTACTTGCCTCTCACAGCCATGCCTTTCTTCCCTGCACTGGCATAGAGATCATCACAGAATCTCTAAGTGGCTCCAGAAATGTATGTCATAGTTTGAATTACAATGTGGTGATGGATGGAATGTTGCACTTCTTTGGTTCACCACTCATTTTATAGATGAGGAAACTGAGACCCAGAGAGGCAAAGCAATTTTCACAAAGTCACATAGCAAGCAGGTGGCAGACCTTAACATAGCTCCCTGACTCCTAGTCCAGTGTTCTTTACACTGTTGCTTGCAGTCTGTTATTTGTTATTCCAGCCATTTGCAAACCAATTAGTGCATCAAAATTACCCAGTTGTTTGAAAAGCAGATTTCTGAGTCCAACACCCAGAGGCTGAAATCCCCCTTTTTTTTTTTAAACCTCTCCAAGTAAAGCTAAGGCAGAGATGAATTGGCCTAACTCACTTATCCCAACCTTCTTACTTCTCAAATCCTACATCCCCCCTTTCACTTAGACCCTCCACCACCTCCCAATACAACTGGAGAAGGGAGTGGCAGATACCAGCTCTCTTCTTAGCTTCTTACTGTCCTACCATCCTCCGGACACACACACACACACACACACACACACACACACACACACACACACACACTACTGCAGTCTTTTCCTCTAACACATTTAGCTTGCAAGCCATTTATAAGGATAAATACCCTGTGAGCTCCAAGGAATGTCTAGTCTAAATAGCAAGTAGATCACAGATCCCATACCAGGATTTTTGGAAAATAACTCCTCATAGATTTCACAAATGCTTATTTGTCCTCCGTAGGAAATGTAAAATCTGGACCTGTCACATCCAGTTTCACTATTGACCCTGACGATAACCACAGGACAAACCAGAGGATGGTTGGTGTGGTTAATAGCTAACTCAGATTTGAACACCATCTTGATGCTGACTAGTAGTGATCTGATCTGTTGGCTCCAGATGTGCGGGGCCTCGTGGCCACCAGAACAGGACAACACTTAACTTCCAAAGCGGATGCCATTTGAGGCCTTGCCAATCATGGTCCCTGAGTTTCATCTGCCCCTAGTAGCCCAAATTAGGAGAGGACAGCTTTTGCCTATTCTCAGGTGCAGTGAGATAACGCACATGAAACTGCAAATTCTCAGGAGCAATATAAATGTAGTGTTTCTGCTCACTGTTTTTATAAGTCCCAGGTCTGGAAGTCCTCAAAAGATGTTCTTGAGCCCAGAGTAATCAGCTGGAGTTTCCCTAAAGCACATAATCATGGACCTGACTAATAACTTGGCCCCAAAAGAATTCCTAACGGCACTACAATTCTATTTTCATAAGAGCTGCAGAGAAGATTATTAATGGAATGATTTTTGTTATTAATCATCAAGCTTGCCAAAAACAGTTTCCTATGGTGTGCAGTCCTGAGGCACGACTCCATGTGGGGTTCCCTGAGACACGAGGTACCTCCTGGAGCTCAAACCCATCTGCCCCCAGGAGCTGCTGGCTTCTTTTGCTACAAAAGTTTTGCCACAAAAGTTTTGCCATCCTAAAAGCATGACTATTTTATGTTCTTTACCTTTCTGCTTCCTCTATATTCAGTGTCCCAAACCTAGATTCAAAAGAGGAGCTTGTTTCTCTAAATATACTTGTATTTAGTACTCCAAGAAGAAATTGCTTCCCTACATTCGTGAACACAATGATTCTGATTCTAGAAGTAATCGTTAAATAGCAGCTTGTCCCAGTGGTTTAGGAAATTCTTTTCTCCATTTTCAGGATAAAAATAAAGATCACTCAGATCTGTGATTCTGTCTTGGCAGAAAGTTTAAGAGTTTGGGAACCAGAATCTGTCTTGGCTGAGAGTTTCAGAGTTTGGGAACCAGAATCTATTGGATGAACATTGCTAGGTTTAATTTCAGAGTCTCAAATGACAGAAACATTCTCACTGACTACAGATGAGGACCAGAATGCTTAGCTAGTTTTGATATTTTAAGCTAGCACCCTTAATACACAATAGTGGAGACACAATAGTGGAGACCATCTCTCTTGCTTTTCCTGATATCAAAATATATTCATAAACTGCCTCAACAAATAAAAATTCTAGTTCTATCATTGAGAAAATTACCTAATAGATTATCCATAAACTTTTGTTGATATGCAAAGAATTATGCTAAGTACCTCGGTGCCAGAAAAATAATGGGATACCATTTCTATCCAGAGGACCTTACAATGCAGTCAGGGAGACTAAACATATACACCAATAAGTATAAGCAGAATATGAGAAGTACTGCAAAGAGGTACAAACAAAGCTATAGGGTTTCAGATGCAGGAGATTACTTCTAGCTGAAGGGAATCCATGAAGATCTTAAAGGAGGTGACATTTGAGCTGGGTCTTAAAGCGTGTGCACAGTCTCACTAATGGATCTGCCATGTATTTCTTCAGTTACTCAGTTTTCTTGCCAAGGGAGTTCATGGTTATGACTTGTGTTAGTATTCTATTACCACAAACTTAAAACCATACACATTTATCATTTCATAGTTTTGTTGGTCAGGAACCCAGGCATAGAATAGCTAGTTTCTCTGCTCAGGGTCTCACAAAGCTGAAATCAAAATGGCAGCCAGCCTCAAGAACTCATCTGGAGTTCTTCTGAGTTCATTCAGGTTGTTGGCAGAATTTTCTTGCAGTCGAAGTTCTGAGGTCCCCATTTTGCTGCTGGCTGTTGTTTAGGGGTTGCTTTTAGATCCTAGAGGCCACCCTTATATTGTAGCCACATGTTTTCCCACAACATGGCAGCTTACTTCTTCAAAGCCAGTAGGAGAATCTCTTTCTTTAGGGAAGGCCTGAACCTTTCTTTAAAGAACTCACCTGATTATGTCAGCCTCACCCAAGATAGTCTCCCTTTTTGTACCCCAAAGTAACTGATTACCCCAAAGTAACTGATTAGGGGCCTTAATTACACCTGCAAAATCCATTCACCTTTGCCATCTCATGTAACCTAAACACCCATCTTGTTGACAGTTCCCACACTTAAGGAGAAGGGATTATACACAGTGTGTACACCAAGGGGACAGAGATCTTGGGGTCCATCTTGAGGTCATTCTGCCTACCACAGGACTCAATCAAAAGTGTACGCCTAAGCACCCATGTGGTAACAGCAATCATCACAAATTCCATTTCTGCCTATAAATTTAGACCAATAGGATTATAGGTATACATGTGCATTTACAATACAGCACATGTAGTATACTACATGCACACACACCACACATGCTATTCTTATAATGTGACATTGAACCCTCCTCCCATTGAGTAGTGCGGTGTATGTCACCCCCTCTTGGACTTGAACAGAACTTTGTAACTCAGCCAACAGAGTATGGCAGAAGTGATGCTGAATGGCTTCTGAGACTAAGGCATATAAATAACATGCACTTCCACCTTGTCTCTTGAGACACTCATTTTTGGAATCCAGCCATCATGCAGTGAGAACACCAGCCACATAGAAAAGGCACATATAGGTGTTCAAGCAGACGGTCCCAGCCAACAGCCAGCAACAAACACCAAACGTGTGAGTAAATAAGTTTCCGATGACTCCAGCCCCCAACGGTGGAGTCACCCCTCACCTTTAAGCCACCCCAGCAAGTGCCATGTGGGAGAAGAGCCCCGCCTAACCTGAAGATTCATGAGCAAAATAAATAAATGTGGTTTCAAGCCACTTAATTTGTTGATTTGTTAAGTTGAGATACATGACTGCAACAGATGTGGAATTGCAAGCTGGACCCTGGCATCTCTGTAGTCCCAAGAATCAAGAAGAAACCTTCCCATAACCAGGAAGGTAGAAGTATTGAAGATTCAGAGGCCTGGCATCCTAGCAATTGCACAGCATTCTAATCTTCCCTGCTTTAATCTGGGGCTCCGTCCATGCAGTGGATCAAAACCCTGAACTACTGTCCACAGGAGCTTAACGCATGGTTGTGAGGCAAAAGAGAAAGCAAGGGGCCCAGAGAAATGAATGAAGAGCGATAGAATCAGAGAAAGAGATGCAGAGGAAAGAAGGGGTTGACTTTAAAATTGGAGTCTAAAATGCAAATAGACGTGTAAATGGGGAAACACTAGAGAAGACAGAGATTTTAATGAAAGGTACTCCCTAGATACACACACACACACACACACACACACACACACACACACACCCTTAGATATGGGCAACAGACAACCCAGCCTCTATCCTCTCTTGCCCTCTCAGGTTTGGGAATAGGAATTTGACTTCCAAATATAAACTGAATTTCCCATTGCTATGCCACGTCTCTGATTCTCTACAAAGCATGTAATTCCAGTTGTTTGGCTGCATCTCAAGAGGCACTAGAATAAGAAAGGTTTTCACATGTGTTCTTGTTTATTTGACTGGGTATGGGTGGGAAGATTTCTGAAGAATCCAGAAAATCAGCATAGGTGGGGCCATGTGGGGGGTTGCTCTGGATAGCAAGGGTAAAGAGTGTATGACACACCAAACACACACGCATACTATACACACAGCACATACACATTGCACACGTATACCACACACACATACAACATATATACACTGCGTGTATGTGAATACACTATGCCTCTACCACACATGTACACACACACTATACATACATACATACTATACACACACGCACACACATATACAGCCATCTAACCTTCAAAAAAAGGAACCTAGTGACAGGGAGGGTTTGACTTAAACACTTTTAAAGATTGAAGTAAAATAATAAATCCTCCATTTGTAATATTTTGCAATAATTCAGTCCAATCTCTCTACTTTATAGGTAAAGAAGTTGAGTTTGGCTGAAAATGGAGTGTGTGTTCTCATTCCCAGGCTGGAGCTTTTTCCTCACATCTCAGTGCTAAGTAAGCCCTCACTTTGCCTCTCCTTAAGTTTTAGAAATATTCACGTTGGTTAAGACTTCAGCCTCAGGCGCTCTCTCTCTCTCTCTCTCTCTCTCTCTCTCTCTCTCTCTCTCTCTCTCTCTCTCTCTCTCTCTTACACAGAATACACTCTCTTCATCATCTATGCAACTGTTGTTTGACTTAAGTTTAAAAAAAAAAAGGAAAGGAAGGAGTTTGTTGCTTCCTCTCATTGCCAATGCATAAAACCATGGGCTTCCTTTTGCTCTAACATATACAATCTTGTTGTTTATTTTTCAATTTGAGCACCAAATCCAGATCTAAAGACTCCAAGGATAAGGCTCCACTCTTTGTTGTGGTAGCTGAGACTCAGAGCAAAGTGAGAAAATGCAGGCTACAACAAAGCCTCTGTTGTCACTCAGATGTCCCTCACTTCCCCACACTCAGAGGTCACCCTCCCCTATGGCACCTGAAAGTGTGTCTGACCCCTGAACCACATACCCCAGGAGGCCAGCCTTTCACTGGATGCTCTACCCAAGGCTTTCTGGGACTCCTCAGGAATGCAAACCCATAGGTCTCTCTGTGGATGGTTGCTGCCAGGAGCCGTGCTGGTCACTGGTCATTTCATGCCTCCAGGCCACCTTGAGTCTGCTGAGACAAAGCATGTCCCCACCAACTCAACTGAGAGAACGTTTGAATCTTGGGCCCAGTGAGAGAAAGAAACCAATGTCCCCTCACCCTTGTCTCCCAAGGGCTTGGCCACTCCACAGTCAGGTTAATCATAACTTGCAGAGATGCAGCTCTGCCCACCACGAGGAACTTCTATACCTGTAACCAGGAAGGCTTTCCCCATGGTCCAGCCCACCAGGGTCCTCTGCTGGGTCTTCCCTTCCATACCATCCCCACTCCTCTTGGGGCAAGGACCCTCTGTAGTGGAGGGGTTTAAAAGTGCCCGGGACTGTTGTTGAAGGAGTCAGTCAAGGATGGTGGATGGAGCTCATCAAAATTACAGGTCATGGAAAGGCATCTTTCCATGGTTGATGGGAGACCCTGGCCAGTTGGCAGGTGTGTTTGTCGTAACAAAATACCACAGACTGGGTGGTTTAAACAACAGAGATTTATTTTCTCACAATTCTGGAGGCCAGAAGTGTAAGATCAAGGTATCAGCAGGTTTAGTTTCTCCTGGGACCTCACTTCTTGGCCTATAGATGTCTGTCTGCCTTCTTGCTGTGTCCCCAGGTGGCCCTTCCTCTGAATACACACATCCCTTGTGTATCTTTGTGTGTCCCAATTACTTCTTCTTATAAGGACACTGATCAGATTGGATTAGGGCTTGCCCCCAGGGCCTCATTTTAACTTAATTACCTCTTTAAAGGCTCTACTTTCAAATGCAGTTATATTCTGAGGTACTGGGCTTTGACATATGAATTTGGGGTGAGGGGGGCATAATTAAGCCCATAAAGCAGAAGAACTGCCACCTGGCTTCTTTGCTTGGCACACAGTGACGTTCTCAGTCAAATGGTGCACGATGGCCCTTGTAACAAGGTTGCCCAGATCTTTCCCCTCTAGTACAGGAGACCCCTGAAGAGTCTCCCTGGAATAGAGGGCTGGGCAAAGCACAGCTTCCCCTTTCTCTCCTCTTTCCTGTCTTTGCTATGGCATATGCTCTGTGCCCTGGGGCGCTTGATGCCTTGTCTTTTAATTCAAATTATCTATTTCATATCCGGTGAGTTGTGGTAGTATATGTTTTTTCAAGGAATCAGTCCATTTCATTTAAGTTGTCAAATTTATGTGCATGGATTTGTGAATAATATTCCCTTATTATCCTTTTGATGTCATTAGGATCTGTTGTGCTATTCCCTATTTCATTCCTGATATTGGTAACTTGTGCCTTCTCTTTCCTTTTTCTTTGTTCATTTTGATAGAAGTTTGTCAATTTTGTTGATCCTTTTGAAAAAAACAGCTCTTTGTTGTGTTGATTTTCTCTATTGTCTTTCTGTTTTCATGGTCATTGTTCTCTTCACTATTTTATTCCTTGTGCTCACTTTGGGATTATTGTGATCTTCTTATCCTAGGTTCCAGTGGTGAGAGCTTAGATAATTGATTTGACACTTGTCCTCAGCAAGAAGGGGAAGGGGCGCTGCTGGGTGGGGGTAGAAGTCCAGAGTCCCCATATGGTCTTAACCTCAGATCACATAGTCAGTCGTGGAGTTGGAACTCAGGCCAAAGCCCAAGGTCTTAAGTACTCCACCAGAATGCTATGAACTGTGATTATAACTTCATCCAAATATTTATTTTTATGGCCAAAAACTGGGAAGTTATGGAGATGGAGAAAAGTAACTGCTAGAGTGAAATAGAGTTACCCTTTTTATTTTAAAAATATTTTAAAGTACTTCTGCCTCCAGGAAGATGAAGTAGACATATTTTTCTCTATTCCTCCCACTAGGTACTACTGAAAACTCTGGATATTACATATAAAACAAATATAAGAAAACTGAAAGATAGAGAAAAGAAGGCAAATAGGCTAGAACCCTCAGGGCCTGAAGAGCAACGCAGTGGTGAGTTCTCTGGTTTATGCTTCATCTTCGGGAGCCTCAATTTCCTCCTTTATAAAATGTGGATACTAATAATACCACATGAGGTTATCGAGAGGCTTCGGGGAGATTAAGCTTGTTAAATACTTGTCCCAGGGCTCGACCTAAGGAGGTGCCTAATGTTAGAACCATCATTGTTATTAGCTGTCATATACAGTTGGGCTCCACACACTGGATTTTAAAACAAGGGAATCCCTGTCCCCAGTGAGTTGTTTTATATTCTTCAAGTTTGGCATTTCCATTTGGGTTGATTCACTCATGTCTGTGAGGTTGCAGATATTGAAGCTTCTTTTTAAAGATTGTTTTGTCCAATTGCTCCAAATGACAGTCCACTGGCTCCCTCGGAATGAAATCCTTGTTACGAATACAGATTTCCAGGACCTACCCAACCTCCTGAATCAGAAAGTCTGGGGTAGACTCACTATAATCCCTTTCATTCTTAATAATCCTGGACTTTTCCCCCTTTGCTTCTCCTTTTGCCTTCTTACTGACTTCTGAGATTTGTACTGCTTCTTTCTTACTTGCTTCTGGGATTCTGACACTACAAAAGTTCCTTCAAGCAAGGAATAAATTCTACAATCCAGATTCCTAAAAAAGAAGTAATGGTACATCCTGTTTTGTTTTTATTTGAAGGTTAAATTACGTAAATTAAATAGCTTTTGATAATATTCAAAAGTTGAATTAAGAGAGACCTTAGATCTATAATCTTGAATCCAGTTGTGAAGGCTCATATTATCCAGCCACTCTAAAATATATTCATGCCAAAAAATATGTGCTGAATATTTTCCATTTGTTCTTCTAAATACATTCACTTCTCTTTTCCATCCTGCTTAGGACTTCAGGACATTGAACTTTATGGATTACGTTAACCGCCCTCTGACAGTAGTGCTCAGCCAATGGAAGTCACCCCAGGAGATCAGAGAAATCCTCAAGGTCAGGATATTCATTTCCTGTTCCCTCCCTCCTGAGTCACCAGGGGTTGACTGTGTCTCATTCAAAGAGCTACAGCTCCTCTCAGGGAGCCCTTTGCTATCTATAACCGTTGCTCAGAGTTTCCTTACCTAGGCCCTGTCTTTACCACTTCAGGCCTAGAAATGGTACCATTATTGCTAACTATGGGTACTGCACCATCCCTTGTTAGCTTCGCTTAACATTACCACATTTACCTTTGCAAATATCACCTTTATTGAAACATTTCTCACCATGTTCAAGACTAAGACCTTGACTGACGGAATATCCTACTCAAGTCTTCATTTTCTTTCAACATTCCAAGAGCAACTTCCATGGGCCTTTAATTTTTAAAGTGAACAAATGTGTCATCAACAAGTTTACCTTTGTACTAATATCAATAGGACTTTTCTACAGGAGGAGATACAATTAGTAAAACAAGCATATGAGAAAATATTAAATATTTAGCTCTAATTGGTATCAAAACACAAATTAAGCAACAATGAACGTTTTTTCTGTGAGTCAGTTCCCATTATGCTGGCAAAAACATAAAAAATAGTAAGATTACTGGTTCTGGTGAGGATATAGTAAGACTGGTACACTCATACTTTGTTAACAGGTGTAACCCGTGGAAAATATTACAACTCTTGAAAAGCCATTCAGGAATACATTTTTTAAATCATTCACTGTTCATAAACTTTGACTCAATAAGTCTTCTGCTGATAGTTCATCCAAGAGGAAATAGTTTATAAAAATTAAAGGACTATATTAAGGGTTAAATTAATTAGATTATCATTTAAAATAAAGCAAAAACCAACATTGGAAAAAAACTAAATGTCCACTGATAAGAAATGTGTTGAGAAAAAAGAAAGAAAACAAAATTGCTAAGTAAATCAAATGATCATTAAGAAAATTAAGTAACAATGAGAGGAAATTCTTAGAATATGATGCTAAGTTCAAAAGCATTCAAAATTACAGTGATGGGAAACTATGTAAAATGATTTATGCATGTGTTCAAGGACTAAAATAGAACCATTAAAATAAAAAACTGACTTTTAATATGATAGAATTATGGTTATTTCTTTTTTATTTATTTTGTCTATACAATTAATTTTTAATGGGGTCAAGGGACACATGTAGTATATATATATATATATATATATATATATATATATATATATATATATATATAATATTAGTACATATTATATGCCATTTTATAATACATGGTATTACATTAGGCACTTACCAAACCATGGAAGCAATATAATCCCCATTTTATACATGAAGAAACTGAGCCTCTGAGAGGTTAAGTAAACTTGCTCAAGAACACAATGTAAATAAGAAGTAGAGCTGGTAGTCAGGCCCAAAGCCTGTAGCTGATGGCTTTCTGCCTAAGATCTGACCGAAAGGAGAAGACTCTGAACCAACGCACACTTCTAGATCCTTTCCTCCCCTGACATTCATAATACAGTTCTTCACTGTTCTGCTCCTCTGACCATCCTGATTGAATCCCTAAGAGCTCCAGCCTGGGATGTGGCTTCCCCCTGGTTTATACTTCATCCCTTGGAACACTGAGCTGTCCTAAGTCATAACCACCATTTCCCTGTGAATCTAGACCACTTAATTCTCTTACATTTGAAACTTGTATTTCCAAGTGCCTGGTAAGCCTTCACATATATGGCATCTCAATCAAAACATGTCCAAGACCAAAGCATCCTCTTCCCCTCAAAATACTACCTTGCCCCCAAAATACTAACTTTAGCTTCCATTCGTGATACCATCATCCTCCCTAATAACCCACGCTTAAAACCTCTGATTTCCTCCCTGTTCTATGTCACCTTCACATTCAATCACTTGCCAAGGCATGTAGATTCTTGTCTCACTTTGTTTATTGCATCCTTTCCATCTTTTCCATTCCTGCTGCCTCTGTCCAAGTACTAGTCTCATTAACTTTTAACTAGACTGTCATAATCCTCACAATTAATTTGGGCTCGTAAACTCCCAACACTAGCTTTTGCATTAAATCTTACACACACACTCCCAGACCCAACCCACACCTACTGATCAGAATCTCTAGAAGTGCAATGAAGTCT
This sequence comes from Rhinolophus ferrumequinum, assembly GCF_004115265.2. NCBI lineage: Eukaryota > Metazoa > Chordata > Mammalia > Chiroptera > Rhinolophidae > Rhinolophus > Rhinolophus ferrumequinum. Next base: position 25,495,875 of record NC_046296.1, on the reverse strand, counting down.
GGAAATTTTTTTAATCCCCAAGTGATTTCAATATGTAGCCAGATTGAAGAGCCCCTGACCTAATGATTCCTTGCCCTGTAATTTTTTCTATAAGCACCTTCTCCCCCAAATCTTCATCCAGGTTATACATTGCTTTCAGAAATCTTTCTAAAGCATCTCCTTCATTACTCTTTTCAAAGACTTCCAATGGCTCCCCACTGTCCCGTAGCACCTTCTAAAGTATATACCTCTTAACAGGTACTATGGGGATGGAAGTGGGAGACCCTGGATTAAGTTTAACCAGTTCTTTTAATGCAGAACTCAGCCTTTAAAATGCAATTATAAGCGTGGATTTTCAGAGGGAGGGATATAGCACATACAGTTCCCAAATTTAACTGACCATGGAACCCTTCTTTTGTGAAACATCTCCTTGCTCCAGGCTTCTAAAGAAGCCATTGGGAAAGGCCAGCCTACAGGATAAATTCCAAACTCCTGAACCTAGCACCAAGATACCAGTCTGTCAATCATGCACAGGTCCCAAAAACCCCACTCAGACTGAACTATTCACTGTGGAGAGGGCTTTATTATGAGAGTCAAACAGGAGTCCACTGTGGATCCACCACTGTGGATTCTTGTCCTCTCAATGCAGAGGCCCATTTCCATTTATCAACCTAAAATGTATGTTTACATGATTTAAACTAGATCTTTCACTGTACGAAAAAAAGTCTCGGTGTCCCTTCTATGATAAAGAATGATATCCATGTTGTACATACATGCACAAGTTCACATGCACATTCACAGATGCTTACACACTAAGGAAGTCTTGATTATTTGGTGCTGCAGGGTAGAAAACTGATTTTTGTTCCTGATGTTTTTATTTGTTTACTAAAGAAACTTATTGGAATGTTGGGAGGGGAGGAACCTGTGACATATATATGACCAGACATAGCCAGACTCCATAAAGGTATCTTCTTCCACTACATCTCTACAAAGTTGAGACCATCAGACAAATATCTTCTTGCCTTTTGGGTCACAGTGACCACTGAATGAAGAGACGAATTTCAGAATTTTCTTTCTTTCTTTTGGTTAATCCAATCCTTGGGATGTTTGAAAATTGATCTTCCTCAAACCCTAAGTGCAGTTACTTCTTGGGACAATTAAGCTACTCTTATTTAGAACCAGGACTCATTAGGTAAACACCCCACTCTGAGGAAATTAGGCAGTGTGCACCAGCACTTCAGTTTCATGAAACAGAAATCTGACTCATTGGCTGAAAAATGGCTTATTTCTCTTGCTTAAGAATTGTGGAGGTGGCACCCTAGGGTTAGCCATCTAAGGGTCCTCAATATCATCAAAGACCAGATTCCTCTAATTTTCTGTGCTGCCCTCATTAGCATGCAGCGATGTCTGTGTTTCAGTAAGAAATAAGGAGAAGAACAAGAAACAAAAGGCACAGGCCAGCTTTTTATGGGGAAAACAGTGACTTTTCTGAAAGTCCCATCAACTAGGCTTCCATTTAAATCTTATCGGCCAGAACTACATTACATGACTTCCTTGAACAGCAAGGAAGTATGGGGAATAGAGCTTTTTAGCTGGCAAGTAGCCAGTCACCCCAAAATAGGTTCTGTTTGTAAGGAAGAAGGGGGGATTGGATATTAGGTAATCACCTGGAAGTGTCTGATGTAATGGAAGCACCAAGCTACCTGCACAGGCAGGCAGACAGAGCATTTGTAGCTTCTATATGGATGTAACCCCAAGATCAGGCATGCAAAAGCCATCTAAATAAATGTCTCTGCTCTATTTACCTATTTAGTTAGAAAATGTATTTAGTTGGTCCAGCCTGTATTGATATAATTATATCTTTGGGAGTTCCTTCTATATGTACACCATTTAGCAAACTGCTTACACAGGGACTACCCAACATTCCTGAGACCTTCTAAGTATTCAGCATTTAAAGCAAATTTTCAGCATATGAGATAAATCATGGTGTATTCTGAAAATTGCAGTTGATATAAAAGCTGATTTAGAAGAACTGCTTTTACCCAGGGACAAAAAGATTGATAGACATTTGAGTGACAAATTTTTTAGAGAACTCCACTAATTAATGCCTTTACACAAGGCTAAAGAGGGAAGGACTATCTTCCTCAGCTTGGGGTTGCTGAATCCACTAGTTTGTTTGTTTGTTTGTTTGTTTGTTTGTTTAGCAGAAATTGTTCCCAAAGAGTCCAGTGTGAGTTTACTATGTATTCAATAACTTGGATTTAAGAAGCTGCACAAGCTTCAGACATGACCTTCCCAACAAAACAGACAAAAGAAATGTTAACAGCAAGTAACGGGGCCAGTGAAAAAGAACAACACATTCCTTCTATAAAGATTCAAAAGAAATAATCATGAAAGATCCAATCATTTTCCAAAGAGCTTTATTGCAGTTTCATGCGAGGCTTTCAGGAGCTTTCTACTCGTGTGATGTGACAGCAAAGCTAAGAGAATTGGGCTGGCAACCTTCTCTGTGACTCAGGCTTCGTAGCTCTTTTCAACTGCACTTGTTAATCTTGTTAAATCATAAGTGCCTCTTGGTTTTATGAACCAGGCTCACTTTCCTTTCCAGCCCTCACTGACCTTGCTGTCTTTGTGTGACTTGAATTTCATCTCATGAAAGAAGTATACATTTAATTCTAGGACAACACCCAGCTGAAGAGTATGTGTGTGGCCTGCATCACAGGGGAGAAGCACTGGGACGAGGACCCGTATCAAACGCCCATCAAATTTGTTTTAGATCCATCTGTGACCAAACATCTTTTCGAGATTGAATTTTGGTGAGCTGGGTGTTGCATTTTTGTCTTTGTTTTTCAGAAGGGGAAAATGAGTTTGTCCTAAGGTTGGTTCAGTTGAGTGAAGATGCATCACACATGAGACTCGAAAATGTATTTAGTTGGTCCAGCCATGCTATACAGAAACCTATCTGTAAAACTATTTGATGTGGATAGCCTATCTATAATCCAGAAATTTCACCTTTAAGTAGTCAAATGCTTTGATTTTTCACAAGAACGTGTCCTGATTTTGCTGGTACACATAGCATTCTGTGAAAGAGTTCACTTTGTGATACTTAATCCAGCTCTTGGAAGAGACAAATGTCCTAGGAGCAGCAGTGACTTCTGAAGGCAGTGCCCAAGGATTAAATGTAGGCACTTCAAAGTCCTGAAATAAGCCACCTTCGAAGTACTCCCTGAAATAAGGCTTATTTTCATTGGGTCCCATGCACTATGCCCAGCTGAGAAGTGACTGCAGAAAGTCAGGTCAGAATTGGCAAAGGGTCAATAAGGAGCATGAAGGATTCCAAGATATCTCCTCTCCCTTCCACCATTGCTCCAATCCCTACCACTAGACAATGACCCTCCACACTTATTCCTGCTTCTGCCTTCATAAGGCCTGTCCATGTTTGGTAAAACATTCTTCATTAGAATCCTAGAGTTCAGAAAGAATTGGTTTGTCTCCCACCCCAAATACAAACCATTTACTACAGGAAGCAGCTGTGTTCCTCTGAAACCATGCTCCTTTTCAAGAGGATGGCATTAGAAATGTTCTACGCTCCAGATACACAAATGGCTCTACTCATTCTCCCGATTTGGTTCAGTGAATTCATTGAGTTTGAGTATCTACTCTAAGCAAGAGCTGTATGCAGCATCATGAATTCTCTTGGAGTTCTAAATTAGTTTTTAACATCTACATATTTGCATTGCTTTGTGAATTATTTAGAGCATTGTTATTCAGTGGGCTTATAGGGCAAGTTTCTAAGACACCTTTATGTGGTATGAAAATGGACAAACCATGTTGAAACATCCAATGTGACAGAATATGTGACAAGGGAAAGACCCTGTTAACATAAGGGTCAATGATGGTGACAATCAGTTCATAGCAAGAATGACCTTTATCCGGATCCCAAGTAGAATCCTCTCATCCCTCTGGCTCACAGAACATATTTGGTCTGCTGGGAAGTTTACATGTCATGTTCCTGAATTTTATCCCTGCTGACTATTTTTGCAAAGAGCCCTCCCTACCAAGATTTTTCCCCCAGCCTTTTGGACCATGTTTTCCTATATAAATAAAGGTAAAGAGGGATTAAAACAGAAGTTCTCTATTGGGCTCAAAAAAGATTTCACCACACTCTAGAAAAAGATTGTGAAACCAGTTAATCCCACTGGAGCTGAAGATCTTAAAGATAATGACTTCTATTGCATGAACTCTTCTAGACAAAAGTAGAATTGCAAAATAGAGGGAAATGTGTATTCTGAATCACCCAAAATAAAACTTGTCATCCTTGGATTTCCTCCTTACCTAAGCCTCGTCTTCAGACACAAGAAATCTAATTCCATAATATAGGAAATGATTTTAAAATATCTTTAAAAGATTATGTGTATGTATAATTCCAAAAAAGGTGACGGAAAAATGTTCTGCTGCCACTGGATTTCCTCTTTCCTCCACACTTCTGTCCAAGTCCACACATTTCCCCGCTGAGGAGAAGCCCAAACCCCTTTTACCTACTCTGTGCCCTCCTGGTTCTTCACAGTGTTGTATGGTCTTATACGCCCTCTAGAGAGTGCTTAGGGTCCACCATGCTCACACCTGCTGAAGCCTCTTCTCCTTCTCTTCTCCTCTTCCCATGGTGCCACCTGCTTTTCCCTCGGGTCCTTTTATCTACCATCTCATTCCTGTGACTGGCAGAGCACAGAACCAGTTGGGATTGCCCTGCGTTTTATAGCCTTTCTTCCACCTACTCGCTCCTTGCCCTAAACGCCAAGGGGGCTCTTCCTTCTTCACGCGCCATCTTGTGCAGGATTTCAAGCCCAATCATTGCCCCTCAGCATCTAGTCCCGATTCTCAAATTTTTACAGGCAGGATTAATATTTGAGTGCAGTACACAACCCCAAATTCTCACCCTTTGATATTGGTTTTAGTAAATGCACCAGTACAAGGCAAGGTGCTCGTGAGCGTGCACAGATGCACACACACACACACACACACACGCACATACACACATATGCACATACACACATATATGCACACATTACCTTAGAAAGAACTAAATCAAAAACTAAAACACTAATGTGGAAGCACTTCATAATGTCAAAGTGCAATGCCAGTATTATTTTTGTTATTATTAGGCTATCCTCAACCCTCTCTCTGAAGTAATAGCAAAGACAGCAGAGCTTAGTAGTTAGGAGCTCTGATTCTGGAGCCACACTGCCTGAGTCATATCTCAGCTCTGCTCCCTGACCTAGTTTGGCAAATTACCTCATTTCTCCAGGCCTCAGTTTTCTCATCTGTAAAATGTGACTTATAAAAGGACCTACCTCGGAGGGTTGTCATGTAAATGAATTAATATTTGAGTAGACACAGAAGTGTGCTGCCACATCCCTCTTCCAGGGAGAACTTGCTGCCCAGATGCAGAGAGGATAGTCAGCAGACAAATTCCAGCTCTGGGCAACTCCAGTCTGTCCCAGCTGCAGAGAGCTGACTTGCCTGAGGCCATGCCCTCCCTCGGGGAGCTCACCTATGGTGACTGAGCAAGCTGGGGGTATAAAGGCAGGCCATTCTGGTCTGAGGCAGGACACCTGGACAGGCAGCGATCACCCCATTTCCTGCCTGGTTGGTCGAGGCTTTGTCGAACCTGCATTGCAGTTTGACTTCTTTCTCCCTGCTTTCTCTCCCTTCTCTTCAAAGGTGTTAATCTCTAATAACTCTCTAATCACACCCCAAACTCTGTCTGAACTACTGCTTCCAGAGAACTTAACCTACGAGGGCATTTGTCAAGTGTTCAGAGAAGTGAACCCTATGTTAGTGCTTGTTAGTTAAAATTAAATAAGTAATCTGGAAAGGCATCACCTTGATTGCTCATCCCTCATAGAGAAGATGTTGTAGTTAATTTTCACTATCAGGTTACTTTACAGAGTATGAGATTCCACTAATCAGGATGAAGAAGCAATAACACTGTTAATATAGCTATTATATTGCTATGCTTGCACTTTGGGATTTTTTCACCCCCACTATTACCTTTTCTGTGCTTGATCTTACCCATTCAATTTGTCATCGCTTACAAGGGTCTTTTCTAACATTTTAAACTTAGGTTCAATTGGGTTAGACAACTTTGGCTAATGTGTAACATAAACTTATATATAACCCATATGGCACCTAGAATCCATACTTCTCAGTGGTGAGATGGACACCTCAGAGCAGAGTCTTCACATGTCACCCCAAGGAAGACTGACTGGTGTCACGCTATGTAACAGGAGGGAAATGAGTGGACTCTGGCCTCAGGACCCTGGAGTCTTCAATAACTCTGACAGTCCTCAACAGCAGTTCATTTGCAGATCTGTGGCTATGCATTGTTCATCAATTCATTCATTCACTCATTCATTCAATCAGTAAATCTTCATGCCCACTTCTCACAGCCACAAAGAAGAAAGACAAGATCGTGCTCTCAAGGTTCTTACCCTCTGGTGTGGAAAGGCCACATCAGGTAATAAACAAAACAATTAAGATGGAGGTAAATGCTGTGGAGAGGATGAGTACACAGTAAAGAGCCCTGGCTAGGCCTCTCTTAGGAGGTGACATTTGAGTTAACAATTTAATGATGAGAAACCAGAAAAGTGCCTCCAGGCAGGAGGAACAGCAAACAAAAAATGAGGTTTTGAGGAATGAGTGGGCTTGGTTGATGGAAGAACACCAGGGAGGCCAGTTTGGCTGAAGAATAGTAAGCTGGGGAGAGTGTGGCCCCCCAGGTGAAGTCAGAGAGCTAGGGCCAGATTCTGTAGGGCCTTAAAAGCCATGGAAAGGAATTAGGGGTTCATTGTAAATAACATGAGAACCCACCAAATGATTTTAAGAAGGGGTGACATTACACAATTTATGTTTCTAAAAGATCACACTGACCGAACACAAGCTCGACCTTGAAAAAGGGAACTGAATTACAATTTACTAAAAGGTGTGGGTACTCAGATTCCTGAGAGGCGCTCTATGTTAGCATTGTGTAAAACTTTCTAAGGGATTTTGGGTGAACCTGTGGCTCTTTTATGAGATGCTGATAGGACGCCAAGAATGAACAACATTGTACATTGACTGAAAGCATCTCTAACCTGGAAAAGACACTCAACCTGCCCCTACTCTGAAATTCTACCCATCCTCTCTTCTCACACAGCTCATTCGTTCTTAATTCTATTTAAAGCTTATCACCTGGCATTGGATAATCTGTATAAATTATCTGCAGCCAACCCTTAATTGTAACTTCTCTAGAATAATTGTTACCTACGTTGTTTTGGCTTGCAATGGGATGATAGTCATTTTTCAGCCTGTCCTGAGGGCTGGAGCATCAGTCTGTCAATGAGTAAGAGAGAAAAGGGTGAGTATTGGCCTCTTGAAAGACAAGAGCTCCTGCCTTCCCAGGAGTTTACACACACATGTAAATGAGACGTGTTTGTTGTTTTAACTTGCCAAAGACAAGCTGTGGAGAAAGAATCTCCCCAGGAGGAGAGCTCAGAGTTAATGGGAGGAGTAGGGAGGAGTCTGAAGGGGCAGGAACGAAGTGGACAGATTTGTCCAGGGGAGAAACTGGGATTACTGTGAAAATGAGCTAGTTGGTATCATTAAGTGCCATTCGACTGATGTATAATAAAGTGGGCAGAATGGGCTAGGAATTCAGTTATGTGTGGAAAGATTCCAGATCAGTGTCAAGGAAATCATCTGTTAGCAGAGAAAGCTTCAAAACATACAGATATTTAATGTGTCTCTGCTTCCGTCATCTTTAAAAAAAAAAAAAGTTTTCATGACATTAAATTGATGAGATTGGGGGAAAAAAAAGCACAAACAGCTTCGTACTTTGTTTCCTCTTCCCAAGTTACTTTTGCTTATTCCTGGTGATTAAAATGAGGACTGCCTTTGAAGAAAAGCAGAAAATTTCCCTCCCTCCCCATTCCACCCTGCCTTCACATACACACACACATACACACCAGGCAATCTTGAAAAGTCTTGCCCCTCCTGAATGTATAGAATTCCAACTAATTTATAGGTTTGGGAGCAGCACTGAGCGAACCAAGGCCAAAGTTTTGAATGAATGAAATGTAATCACCAATCAATGTAGACTGACAATCTGAACTTCTTCTGCAATTTAAAATATTTCTTCAACTCTTCACTTAATCTTTCTCTATGGGATAAATTAATCACTTGAACAATTTAGGCCTAAAATCAACACATACCAGGTAAACTAAATTGAGATACAAAACATGTTATCTGATTGGCGGTAGCATGGAATTAGCCTCTGAATTCAAAACATTTCATTTTTATTTTCTGGGCTACGTTGCCACGTTGCTGGGGGAGCTCTTAGACCCGTTCTGAGTATCATCAGACGGAAGAGGCAATGTGCAGGGGAGGAATCTATAACATGAGGAGAGTCGAGATATCCTTAAGAAACATATTGAAAAGGACGACAAGTATTTTAAGTAGGAGTGTGTGTCTGTGTTTTTTTTTAAGGATGTGAACAAGGATCATAATGGCAACTAAAATGGAGCCCAGCTCAATAAATAGTTATCGAATAAATACATGAAGTCTGTTTTCTCTGAATCACCTGAGTTAGTCAAGTTTGATGCCAAGTTTAAATTTCTAGGTGTCTCCTGGCTGGTGGTTTGTTCAGAAGCTGTGCCATACTAATCCCTACTCTGTGCAGTTCACCTTTTAAGAAGTCCAGAAATCTGTGCCACCTAAACACGGTTCCTCTGAAAATCAAGTGACCATCTGGCAGCATGCCTTCTGAGTTTTCCTCCCCATTAGTCAGGATTTCCAAATGACTGCTAGATCTGAATCTTGCTCTCCCTCCACCCAGCAAGTTGCCATGAAACTACAAAACTAAGAAACCCTTTATGCCACTTGACAACCAGAAAATAAAATCACAGAGGCAATAAAAAGGAGGACTGTAAATGAGCAAATGAAAACAGAAACATCCAGAATAATGAGAAGAGTGAAATTAGTCCCAGGGCACCGCCACACAGGCTTGTCACATTCCTGATTGGTAAAGGCTCGCAGAAGAACAGATCCGCCTCTTGTAATTGCCGAAAGGTGAGGCTGGAGAGAAGGCGCAGAAGCATGTCCTTGGCTCTCAGTAGATGCACAGAGTCCTGCTGGGAAAAATCTTCAAGTATCTTTCATTCATGCTGCCCATTCAGAAGGCTGGAAGCAGTGTTCTTTCTGTCTCCCTGGGCAGAATGCTTTCTGCTTCCCCATCATCCAGGGCTCTTGTTACCTTTCACAGGCATGACTCTCCGGAGGGGGGTGTGTACTCTTGTGACATCTCAGCCTTTCGGTCTCAGGTAGAAAGGCCCACAGTGACATCTCTGGGGGCAGGAAGCAGCATGGACCTTTGAAGCCTTGAACTCCTCCTGGGAATGGGCTCATTACTCTTTAGCGTGGAGGTTTTCTGAAATCAATCCTTCCTGCGCTAATTAAAACACAAGCAGGAGGCTGGTTCTAGTTTCCTCATAAATAAACCGAAAATAATGAAATGTTAGGAACTGGCATTGACTGCCAAGTTTTATGGTTGTCCCCTAATTACTTTGCTCAACTCAAATTAGCGTGTGTGTCTAACATAATTATTTGATAACCGTGACCAGAGTTCTCAAAATAATTACGAACTTTAATCATGTATTGAAAGATAGAAAAATAGCTTGATAAATGTTTGCCTTCCAACCTAAACAGGTAAACAAAAGAGTGCTGAGTTTGTATAATTTGCTGCCTACATGAATATTTATTATGAGCAGAGAGTGGCCTGACAAAAACAATTATGGAGAGCTGAAAGCCTGACTGACCCATAAAACTGTGCAGTGTCTTCTTCCTCAAAGTGGACTGCAACCACCCTTTAGGGTCTGGGTTGGGGAGAGAGAGAATCAAGCCACGGGAGAAAGAAGGTAAACATTTGGGATGCTTGGGTTTTACTGTACGTACGGGACTACAGAGAACATTGTATCAAAAATAAACATGGAATATTGTGGAACAGAATGCAAAATTCACACAGATTTCTCAATATTACAAAGACATTACATCCATCAGAGCCCTCACAGGTCCTCCTTCGTGTTAGGGCTCTTTGTGGACCCATTTGTGAAGTGCTCCTGTCGTGCCAGGAAGCGATGACTTACCAAATAAAAATGGAAGGTATTTCTGATGTGCAACTTTCTACTCTAGATTAGATTGGATCAATTTCATAATATATATATATGAACATGAATAATAGGAATCTTAAAGCACCCTCTAGATAACTGGTTCTCAACTGGGGACAATTTTGCCCCCTTCCCCCTAACCCCCACCCCGGGACATTTGCCAGTGTCTGAGGATGTTTTTGGTTGGCACAACTAGGAGGGGGGATGCTACTGGCATCTAGTGCTCAATATCCTAAATGTATAGGACAGCCCCCCACATCAAAGAATTTCCCAGCCTAAAATGTCAATAGTGCTATGGTTGAGAAACCCTCCCCTAGCCAAGGTATAGATACACAGATAGAAAACAAGTGTCTGAAGGTCAGGCCTAGGGGATCAGGGCCCAGTGGAAGCCTAAGAAGGCAATTGAGAGTACCCGGGAAGGAGGCACATGTCTACGTGGACCAGGGCAGGAGAGCAAAGGCAGTCTTTAGGAACAAGGCCCTAAAGACTGGTTGCCAGATCACAGAGAGGAGTGGATTTAGAATTCAGGCCATGCATCCAACTTGGAAATGAAGAAGTTAAATTGTCACTTTTTGCAGATGACATTATTCCCTATATAGAAAACCCTAAAGATTGCACCAAAAAACTATTAGAAACAATAAATGAACACACTAAAGTTGCAGGATGCAAAATCAATGTACAAATATCCAATGCATTCCTGTATACTAACAATGAAATTTCAGAAAAAGAAATGAAAAAAACAAAAGTTCCTTTTGCAATTGCAACAAAAAGAATAGAATACTTAGGAATAAACTTAACAAAGGATGTGAAGGACATATACACCGAAAACTATATAAGACATTAAAACTATATAAGACCGAAGACTATAAGACATTATTAAGAGAAATTGAAGAAGACACAAAGAAACGGAAAGATATTCCATGTTCATAAATTGGAAGAATAAACATAGTTAAAATGGCCATGTTACCCAAAGCAATATACAGATTTAATGCAATCCCCATCAAAATCCCAATGGCATTTTTTCAAGAAATAGAACCAAAAAAAATCACCAGATTTGTATGGAATCACAAAAGACCTCAAATAGCCAAAGCAATCCTAAGGAAAAAGAACAAGGCTGGAGGTATCACACTTCCTGACTTCAATTTGTACTACAAAACAACAGTAATCAAAACAGCATGGTATTGGCAGAAAAACAGAAACACAGACCAATGGAATAGAATTAAAAACCCAGAAATAAACCCATATGTATATGGCAGATAATTTTCGACAAAGGAGCCAAAAATACACTCCTACAAAGGAGAAAAGAAAGCCTCAATGACTGGTGCTGGAAAAATTAGTAAGCCACGTGCAAAAGAATGAAACTAGACTGCTATCTGTCACCATGTACCAAAATTAACTCAAAATAGATCAGAGACCTAAACATAAGACCTGAAATAATAAACTGCATAGAAGAAAGCATAGTTACTCAATTTACAGACCTTGCGTTCAGAGAGGATTTTATGAATGTGACCTCAAAGGCAAGGGAAGTAAAAGCAAAAATAAATGAATGGGACTATATCAAACTAAAAAGCTTCTGTAAAGCAGAAGAAACTATCAACAAAACAGAGGCGACCGACTGAATGGGAGAAAGTATTTGCAAACAGTGCCTCTGATAAGGGGCTAATATCAGAATATATAAACAACTCGTACAACTCAATAACAAAAAGAAAACAAACAATCCCATTAAAAAATGTGCAGAGGACCTGAACAGACACTTTTCCCAAGAAGACACACAACGGCCAAAAGATACATGAAAACATGCTCGACTTCACTATTTATTAGGGAAATGCAAATCAAAACCACAATGAGATATCACCTCACACCTGTTAGAATGGCTATCATCAACAAGACAAATAATAACAAGCGTTGGAGAGGCTGTGGAGAAAAAGGAACCTTCATACATCACTGGTGGGAATGTAAATTAGTACAGCCACTACGGAAAACAGTATGGAGTTTCCTCAAATAATTAAGAATAGAATTACCATAAGACCCAGCAATCCCTCTTCTGGGTATCTACCCCAAAAATCTGAAAACATTTATCCATAAAGATGTACCTACCCCAATGTTCACTGTAGCATTATTCATGGTGGCCAAGACACAGAAACCACCAAAGTGCCCTTCGATAGATGATTGGATAAAGAAGATGTGGCATATATACACAATGGAATATTGCTCAGCCATAAGAAAAGATGAAATACTGTCATTTGGGACAACGTGGATGGATCTTGAGATTATCATGCTAAGCAAAATAAGTCCGCCAGAAAAAGTCAAGAACCATATGACTTCACTCATATCTGGGATATGAAACTGAAAGCAACAAAGGAACAAGACAAACAAACAAAGAAACAAAAACTCATAGACACAGACAACAGTTTAATGGTTACCAGAGGGTAAGAGAGGAGGAAGGTTGGTAAAAGAGGGAAAAGGGGGTCAAATATATGGTGATGGAAGAAGAACTGACCCTGGGTGGTGAACACACAATGTGATATATAGATGATATATCATTGAAAAGCACACTTGAAACCTATATAATTTTACTAACCAACATTATCCCCCAATAAATTTAATAAATTATGAAAAAAATAATTCAGACCATGAATATAGCTACCATGCAGTCTTTGAAGACTTGCTTGTGTGGGACTATGGAAGTTGCTACTATGCATGTGGTCAGAGATATGCCATCTCCTCCAGAGAGCTGTCTTAACCCTCCGAATGGAGTGAATCTCCCCAACTCTCAGGTTATAGGTTATAGGTCTAAGGCCTTTATTATCTTACCCACCACTACATTTTGCCTTGGTCCCCAGACAGAGCTGTAAGCTCCTCGAGGACCAGACTCCCACATGGACAAGACTCATGCATTTTCAAATATCTCTTTTTGGTCCCAGGTATCACAGCACATAGCAATACTCATAAAAGGGCTGCTGAATTGACGTCAACGCTGTATTCTCCTCCCAATATGAGAAATTCTGCACGTAAACCTTTGAATAAAACATATTACATGGAAGGAAAAAAAGAAACTGATCTACTGTTTTTCATCTGGGTAGATCATTTAGCAAAATCTATCTTCACAGACCTTTCTATATCCCTTTTTGATACTAATCATCTGTTTAACTGCTCCCTCCTTTTTTTTTTTTTTTACCTTTTTACTAGTTTCCATTAGGTAATGCAGTTCATCATGAAATATCACTGTTGCATTTCATAAGAATCAGAATCTCAGTTAATGAGTTTTAGACACAAGTAAATGCTTGTAATCAAAGCACAGAGCAAAGTTTGCCTATCCTTCACTATACAACTAAAAAATAAAATGTTTTTAACTTCTAGAATTCATTAATTTGCTAATGACTTTTCCCTGTAAGGGGTAGTTTGACACTGCTCAGCTGTAGTTATAACAAAAATCTCATTTAGGCTTTCTCCCTGCTCTCCATATTCAAAATGAATCGTTCCATATATTGATTGAGAAGGAATCAAGCATTTTTTTTGAATAAAAGGCAATTTTCCCTGCTGCAATGTTGTGGGCAGGTTCAGTACTTTCCTATTCTTTATATTCCCGAAATGTAAAAAACTCATCTCCCACAATCCAAATATCTTCAACTCCACTTACAAAATAAATCAAAGGGTTATTCTTCACCCCCACAAAACCTCTTATCAAAAGATTCAACCCAAGATTATTTTTATTCAGCAGCACCTACTCTCAAACCCATTTAAAATGAGATGCTACTTACACAGCTTTTCAGGAACCAGAATTTTCTAAGAGCTAAGAAGGAATGATGAATGAACCCAACCCTTTAATTTTGCAGTGAGGAAACTGAGGCTTAGAAGTCGATATGGACTCTCAAAGCTACCTAATGACAACAGCTGGGACTTAGCAAGGCCCCACGGCTTCTCACCTCTTCACCACTTCCACTGTGCCAAAGCCGCCATTATATCTTGCTTGGACTGGTGCAGAAGCCTCCTAAGCCCTGCTTCTGCGCAGCCCCCTACACCGTACCATCCTCACAACGGCCACTCCATATAGTAGCCAGAGGGATGCACCTACAACAGAAGGCAAACTATGTCATTCCTTGGCTCAGAAACGTCCAGTGTCCTTCCATCTCTCCTAAGTAAAAGTCAATCCTCACGTCGTCTATATGGTCTATTCCATTTCTAGTTACTTGTATCTTCAGTTGCTGCACCCTCACTGCACCCAACATGTACTTCACCCTGGGGACTTTGCCCTTGGACTTCCCTCTGCCAGCAACTTCTTCCAGATTTCCAAATGACTCCCTCCCTCCATTTAGGGGTCTCTCTCTCTCTCCCACTTTATTATTTTTTCTAACCCTTTTACCAGCTGACATATATGTGTTTATTGACTACACTTCCCTCCTATAATGTAAGCTCAACAAAAAAGTCCATACTGGATCCCTACTATCTGGTACATGGCAGGCACTCAGTATTTTTGTAGAATAAGTGCTTGCTATGGGCCAGGTACCATTCTAAGGAAGGTACAGGAACCAATTTACTTCATCTTCCCAATAACACGAGACAGACATTATTGTCATCACCATTGCCCTCCTGTTTCACAGATGAAGAAACTGAGGCACAGAGAAGTTTAGTAATTTGTCCAAGATCAGCCAGCTAGTCAATGGTAGAGCCAGGATTTGAACCGAGGGCACAGGCTCTTTACTCACCATGATGTATTGTGTCACTCTTAGTTAGCTTAGCTAAAGACAACTTCAATGGGTTTCCCCTATACCAGACTCAGAAATTGAAGTATACCAAAGTGCACTTTCAAAATATCAACAGTTTCCTATAGATGCCTAATACTTTAAAATAATCAGCAAGGTGTGATTTTGACCTAAGATTGGAAAACAAAATGTGAGAAAATGTGAGCCACAACTGTGCTGCATCAGTGTCTAACTCAGAGAACACACAAACGACTGTGGCTTACAGGGAGTGTGCAGGTAATTCTCCCTACTCAACTGAGATTAACACAATTAGCTCTGGTCCATAAAGGGAAAGCTAAGACACAAAAGCTGCAGTGACGTTCCAGCAACAGTGGCTGGAAGGGAGCCTCTGCGGGCCCCTCTAGAATTGCAGTAGGTCACACGTGCTCTCTGCTTATTAGTGTAAAACACCCTGGTGATTCACATAATGGAATTTTTAAGCCAAGATGTCACCTAATAGAGGGTATGTTGATATAGCTTTATCTGAGAAGCTGCATAATCATCTTAATGTGGAAAATGCCATAAAGCAATTTGTGCCTTGGAATAAAGAGAGGTGCACCCTCCTGGGAATTACTCCACAAAGGATATCAGGAGATTTTCAGTGACAAACTTACAAGACAACTGGGCAGATGTCTTGTTAAAAAACAGGGTCCAATGGAGACTCTTTGAGGACAGTGGCTGTGCCCAGTTCAATTTGGTAAGACTTAGCCGGACCCCTGCCTGAAAGAGCCTCTGGGGACCCACAGGCTTGCCCATGCTTCCACAGGGGAGAGACACCTGGTCTGTATCTAATCTCCTGGGATATAAAAGTTCCTACCGGGAATCCTCTCTGCCTCTGGCTTTTGGGCCAAATATTTACTTATGCAAGCCCAGAGACCTTTCGTTATCTTTCTACCCCAGATAGCCGAAAGACTCTTTCCTCCCACTTTTTTGGAATTCTCTGAAAGAAATCATTCTCTGAAAGAAATCTCGAGTTCTGGAATACCACCCCCAGCCCCAGTCTTCCTTTGACTTGGGACTGTACCATCCTACCTGTCCCAGGCCTTAGCCCGAGAAGGAAGGGGGTTGGCTGGAAGGGAGGGGCAGGGATGTCACAAGCATCTGTCACCTGGCATGCCCCCTCACTTCCCTATTCCCCAGCCCCACCCACCCTCACTCCGAGGAGGTCCTGCAAGGCCCTCGCCCTCACGCACGCCCCGACCCGGCCAGGCCCGTTCCTCCCGCCCCAGTCTCCTTCCACTGTCCAATGGCCGAGGGGCAGGGCAAGCTGAGCAAGCCGCGGCAGCCCAGCCGGGTCTCCGCCCTATTCCCGGTTCCCGAGCCGGGCCCCGGCGGCCTTTAAATGCCGCCCAGGGCCGGCTCAGTGCGGCCCTCGCCACCTTTCTTCTTCGGGTGGCGACAGCAGCACCCTGAGGCAGAAAGCAGCACGGACTCGACAGCCGCGGTCCGGGCAGCTGCAGCCACCTCCGACCTCACGGCCGGCGCCGCCTCCCTCCCCCCGCCCCCTCCCCCTCCTCCTCCTCCTGGGCCTGCCAGCCCGGTTGGCGCCGGGGCCCAAGGCGTGCGCGCGCGCGTGCCCGCGCGTGTGTGCGCGCCCGAGCCATTCTCGGACCCGCGCTCCCGACCCGCGCAGGACCGCCCCGGGATCACCGCCCGCGCGCCGCGTCCCACGTCCCCCGCGGACGGGCGCCCAGCAGGGCACCCCGCCGTGCTGTGCAAGAAGATGGCGGGATCGGTGGCCGACAGTGATGCCGTAGTGGTGAGTGTGGCGGGGTGCACGCGAGGCGCCCCCTTCCCGCCGTCCCGCACGCCGTGCCGCTTGCTCCAGCTGAGCTGCGGTGGAGAGGAGCTGAGGCCCTGCCCTGCGCCCCCGCGTGGGAAGGCGCCCGGGTACCTGTTAGCAGGAGCCACTGTGCACGGCCGGCTGGGGGGGTGGGAGGGAGGCGGGAAGGGTGCCCCGGGGTGGCGGTCCGCTGGCCCGAGGGACGGTGTTTGCGGCGGACGGCGGGGTGGGGGTGAGAGCCCACTCCGTGCTGTGCGGCCCCCGGCCCGGTGTGTGCACGTTGCACGTGTGAGGGTGCGCGTGTTGGGGCGCGCGCCCCGCGTCCGCCCTAGGCGTCCCGGGGATTCCCCCTTGGAAATGGGTCCGCGCCGGCGGCTCCCGAGAGAAGTTGAGCTCGGCAGCTCGACTTCAGCCACGAACCGGAGGACAGGCCTGGGTGACAGCGGGTCCAGAAGCGTTTACGGTTGGAGAGGTGCCTGCCCTCCTACGTCGCGGGGCTCTGGCTCCCCGGTGTGTCTCGACCTTGATTTTGATCTAGATCTGACGAGTCTAGGGATCTTCAGAGGCTTAGATCCCGGGTACAAAGGACGGGTTTTGTTCCAGAGGTTTTTGGACTGGGAGGCGGCAGCATCTGCAGACACTGCCTGTATTCTGCTGGATGTCGCCAGATTTGTGTAGATTCTTACCGGCTCCCTCCCTTACCCTCCACCGCACCCCCAAAATAAGAGCCTTTGGAAAACCAATCTGTGTGCTTCTATTTTTAGAAACTAGATGATGGACATTTAAACAACTCCTTGGGCTCTCCAGTTCAAGACGACTTGTACTTCCCACGACTGGTAACTGATTTTGTCTGTGTCTCTGCCTGCACCCTCTTCCTTTCTAATTGTATTTTCTAGTGGGTCAGGTCCTCAGGATCTGAAGGTTTGGCTCTTCCCTTCCAGGCTGTAAACTTCCTGTTTCTTCTCTCATCCTTTGCAGATAGTTCCATTTTGTGGGCATATTAAAGGTGGCATGAGACCAGGCAAGAAGGTGTTAGTGATGGGCATCGTTCACCTCAACCCTGAGAGGTAAAGCAGAGGCGGAGTCCTCCTCACCCCGAGACCTGTGAGGCAGTGGCAAGGGCCTGCTCACTCCTGTTTACTGGGCCTGCTCACTCCTCTTCCTCTCCCTGTGGCCAGTGTTGTTGCTAGTTGAAAGTGCCAAGAAAGTACCATGTTCCCATGAAAAGAATGTGTATGAATCCCAGCCATCATTTCTCCAGACAGCTATTTATATCAGAGATTATAAATATAGGCCCACATCATTTTCTCTTTGACCCTTAGGGAGGCCAAAGGATTTTTTTTTTTAATGGTTTTTAAACATGGTGCTTGGAACAAGAACTATCAGTATAAATGAGAACTAAACTTTACAGGGTATTATTTCCCCTGGTCAATTTCTGTGGTTGTTTTTGAGAATTCTGAAATGGATTAAGACACAGATGTTTGGGTGGTTTGGAGTATCTGAAATCCTTAATGTTAGTCATTTTCAACTCCACCAGAATCTCCTTTAGGTAACAAAATTGACTAGTTTGATTGTAATCCTACTTCTCCATACATAGTTTCACCTCCTGTGTAAAGAGCCGTGTCCCATTAAAAGCAGACAAACCCTGAGAAGAAGGAGGAAATGCGGGAGCCTGGGTCGTTATTAAATGTTGTTATATCCAACCCTGAATAAATGAGACAATTCCCTTATCAGCTTTGCCATCAGCTTGACCTGTGGTGAGTCAGAAGATCCTCCAGCCGATGTGGCAATTGAACTCAGAGCTGTGTTCTCAGAACGGCAGCTCCTCAGAAATTCATGTGTGTCTGGTCAAAAGGGTGAAGAACAATCAGCAATCCCTTACTTTCCATTCATCCCAGAACAGCCATTCAGGGTGAGTACTCGAGTGTTTCAGCTCTAACCCTGGCAGGGTGATGATGTTCTACTCCTCCAGTGTGCCAAGAGCACTTGAAGCAGCCAGAATTTTTGCATGTCCAGGAAATTTGTCACTCGGTGGTAAAAAAAACAAAAAAAGATCAAAAGCACTGTGTTTGCTGATACGAATTAATACTTGCCATAGTAGCTCTGGGCTCTATTTAGCAGATACATTTAGTAAATAAATCCATATTTACATGTCCAGATTGTTAAGAATATTTTTCTATGTAGTACTCAACATAGTACTAGGTATATAATAGATACCTGTCCCAGAATATCTGATTGATTAATAAATATGAATTTTTCTCATATTTTGCTCAACCTTTAGGTAGAACTAACCCTTATTAGGTATGACCTTTTAAAGAATATAGTGATTATCGTTTTCATTTTCTCTTGATCCCTTTGCTAATGAGTACTGGCCATGTTATTATTTCCCTCTCTGGGTTAAGTCTACTGTGTGACTGACTGACGGATTCCTTCCCTTGGGCCTGAATCAGTACAGATTTGCTCCCCACTGTCTATAGGGCAGGAAGCATAGCCCAAACTTCCCATCCAATTAAGCAGCATTAGCAGCACTTTCCTCTATGAAGGGCAATGCCAAATACTAGATGCAAGTCAGTAATGTGTTAGGAAAAGATTTACTGAAATGTCAGACCTGGTGATAAAGTTGTCTACATTACAACTTGTTCACAAAAATCACAATAATGACAACTCAGCTCCGCCTTGCATACATACCTAATAAAACAGAACTACGCTTTATCTGTTGCTCTTCATCTAGATATTTACAAGTGCCTTATGAAGAGTAATTATTTTTCTTCCCATCTTACATTCTGGGGGGAAAAAGAATCCATGACTTTTCACATCAGTGATGGAATTAAGATTGTTGCCCTTCTAAATCATAGTCTCAGGAAAGCATCCCTACCCATTACCCCGGCCTTCCTTCTTTAGGATTCTAATGGCCCCTTAGGCTCCTCTTGACTGACAGTTTCTTAATTATGAATCTTAATGCATAGCTCATGAGTGTGAGTAATCAGAGCTTCTGACTGCCAAGAGAAATATAATGTTCCCCAACAACAAAATTGAAATGAAGCCGACCCTTCTTGGTGATAATTTTAGTAATAATATGAAATGAAATGTAACTAATATCACACATGGAGTCTCTCCTTATGTGGTGAATACCAATGCTTTTAATGAATACATAGCACAGAACCAATGATTAATCTCTATGGTGAATTACTTAAGGAAAAGAAGAAGAAAAAGCTTTTACCATAAGATATTTCTGTTTGGCCCAACAAAGCATTGTTAATTACACATCCTTGGTCCAATGGTAATTACTGTGTAACCTTCTGTCTGCTTTAGTGTTTAACAGGTTTTAGTGTCTAGACTATTATTACATGCTACTCATGGGTACCAGTTCTGTTTTGTGAGGGGCTACTCTGAAGGTGGCATAGAATTGTTCAGAGGATGAAAGGGGAGGCATTAAATGCCATATAAACAAATCTATGCTACTTGACATCACTTTCTGGAGTGCAAGGTGAAGGGAGAAATGTTAAAGCATAAGCAATTTTAAATCTTTAAAGAATATTGAATAGTGTAGAACAGTGATTCAACAAAGTGTGTTCCTTGTTCCAGCAACAGCAGCATAACCTTGGAACTTGGTGGAAATGCAGATTCCTAGACCTGACCCTAGACCTACTAAATTGAAACATTTGGGGGCGGAGCACAGTGATTATGTTCTAACAAGCCTTCTGTATGATTCCAATGCACTCCAACATGTGAGAACCAATGAAGATATTGCCTTTCTTTCTCTAAAATGAAGTTTGTTTGTTTTCCCCAACAAGGTTCGTTGAAATTGTGAACTAAGATTATTATTTTGAATTCTCCCAGGTGGAAATTCTCTGTGAACACCCACGTTTCAGAGTGTTTGTGGATGGACATCAACTTTTTGATTTTTACCACCGCATTCAAACATTATCTGCAATTGACACCATAAAGATAAATGGGGACCTCCAGATCACTAAGCTTGGCTGATGTTGTTTAAACCACCTCTATTTCATATAGGACCAGGTGCCACAACTATCTGACTGTTAGTCTGGAAGAAGTGTCTTAACAAGATCTGGAGACTTAAAAAGAAAACAAAAGGCAGGCTTCACTGTCTCTTCTCTCTGTGTTTAGTTTAAACCCAAAATGACAACTTCAACTGTGGTTTGCCCTTAGGAAGCTGTCCGAACAGACACCGAGCCATTATTCCTAGAACAAAGTAATACATTTATGCTGGATTTTATTCAGACTAAACGGAAATGGATTTGTGATGATTTGTGATTTGGTAGCAAGCTCTTCATCTTTTCAAAGCAAGGTGATCTTTAGAAACAAAAGTGCTAAAGACTTACAACAGCAACAAGAGACGGTACGCCGACATCAACTCATTTCTGCACTGAAGTGGAATTGCGGAGCACAACCAACATTTTAGTCAGGGTATTTACATAGAATGTAGGTTGTTCAAGGTTTGTTTGATTGTTTTTTGTTTTGGGGGGATTTTTTGCACAGCATAATGTTAATTCAAATTTTTAAAGCTTTCTCATATTTATTTATACTCAACATATGTATTAGACAATGATTAATGTCTCAAGAACAGCAAGTTATGAACTTTGAATGTACAAATGTCTTAGGCCCGAGGGGGAAAAATACATATTACAATTATGAAACAGAGGAATTTCTACCTTAAAGAATTGAATTATATCCTCCAGGCCCTTAATCTTAGGGTCTCTTGATATAAATTGCTGTAAGTGCTTTTGGGAAGGCTTTGCAACATTTCGATAAAAAACTGCTTATCAAGTTATTGAGAGTTACATAAAATTCTATTTACATTGTTTTTTTCTCCTTACTGTGAATTAGCACAGTATTGGCTTCCATAAGACTGACTAGCTACTTTTCCCTAGATTTACATAATAGCTCATTAAGTTGCTATTAAACTAATTGACAACATACGAGGTGATTGCATAGACAATTTTTAAATGACTATTATATAAACTGTTAAGAGTATAATATGAAAATGATTCTGGAGTGTCGTGTAAAGCAGAAGCAAATAGCCCCAAATAACTTACTTGCAAATAATTTACATCAATTTAAGCTGTTAGCTCATGTATCACTTTTATTATGTGACCCTCACCAGTATCCGTAAGTAATGCCTTTGCAGCTTCAGAGTAGAGGATGCTTCCTACTTTGTGGGCTCTGCTGAGAAACTAGGATAAGATGGGCTCCAGATTAGGAAGTGATCCGTTAGTTTATCTGAAAGGTTAACGCCCAGAACTCCAGGTCTTTGAGTCCAGCCAATAGTGTAAATGCTTCCAATTAAGCTGTAGGCGTTTCCCTGCACTAAATGTGACCACAAGGCCCAGGATGGTTGGAGTTCTGGGTGCTGGACTCCCCAAATTGCACTGGCCCTAGAGAGAAGGACTCGGCATTGCTTTGGTCAGGAAGTGTGGGTTGGAGGGGAAGGGGTGCTGGGGTAAGGGTGTATTTATCTATAATTTAGGTTTTGTTTGTACAGCATACTGTGTCTTGTTATGACACGTCCTTGTCCTTTGCTTTTGAGTTTTTTTATATAACATGCAGAGGCACTGAAGTGACCACGTCATATTCACGTGTCAAGAATGTAGATAGTGTTTCAGTACCAAAGTCTAAGAAGCGGCAAACTAAAATTGTGAATTTTTTATAGGTGATATATTTGGATTCTTCTCAACTTTGAAACTGTTTAGCACAGTTCCATTGTGTTATATAAGAAGATTCTTTGCCCAACAAGACTGGCTGAGCATTGAAAAGCTTTACGGACCAGCTGACTTAATCAGCCGTATTCCGTGAAGTATTCAGCTCTTCTGTGGCTCCCGGTATTTTCAAGCCTGTGATTAACTTCTCGTGACTTGTAAAGCCACTAGATTTTGAGGAGGAGTGTTTGTAGCGAGAGAGAGGGCACCCTGAACTATACTGCTCATAGGGGTTTTGATTCTACTTGTGGTGGAAGACTCCCCGTGGAGGTTTCCTTTGGGTGGCCATCCATTCCCATGCACTGCATAATTCAGCAGAAACTGGAGGAGGTGGGAGTGTAACTGGTTGGAATTGACACTGTACTCTACCTATCAGCAGACTGGTTAGCAGCCAAGCCCTTAGGCAGCTTAGTGTAAAGACACACTGTTAACCCTTCCTTTCTCGGTGAGGTCAGTGGGAACCTCTTGGTTAAGCCTATTGGACTTCATCTAAATGATGTGCTGGTCTGATTCAGATACAACTAAATCAGCAGGGGCCTAATCTAGCTGTACTAATCGTTAGCTGTAAACTGGAAACAATTTCGTATCCTCTCATTGGCTTGTGAGGTCTAAGGTGGGAATTCAGGATGGAAAGTGCAATTTAAAGCTTCACAGGAAAGCATTTGGGTATGTAAGGAGTTATTTCTAACCAGAGCCCTCATTTTGCAATATGACCAAAACCAAGGAGTGTAACTAACAATCAGGCTCTGGGGGAATAAAAAGCAGCTTTAGACAATCCGTCCATTTCTGCATCAAAATTGGAATGAGTGTGTATATCTCCTTAAAAGTTAATAGAAGTGACTTCTACTTCCTGGGCTACCCCAGAATTGTCTTAAAATTATTATTTTTTTAAATTTGAAACCCCATCTCAAATCTTGCCAACCCCAGTTCAAAACCCCCTAACAGATCACTCTTAGAATTGATGGTGATTTGTTAAAATGGCAAATCCTTTCATTTGTATTGAAAAGAAAATATCCAAAAGAGGGAGGAAGCTCTGTTGCCTTGAGAGAAACAGCTTTGGCGTTTTCTGGCGTTAATGTAGAAATAATATTCCTCTGAGGGGATATTTTCAAAGAAACACTTTCTTATTTACTGCGTGGTGTAAAATGTGCTAAATGTGTTCTTACATTATTATGTCACTGCTGAAAGTTATTTGCACTATAATAAAGGAATTTTCTACAAAATGGTTTCCAGTTGATAACATGCTAAATTTGGCACCAGGTACAATGTCCTTAGCATAGACCTTATGGTACAGCCATGTTCCCTGACTTTCACACTCATACTTCAAGACCACGTGTTCCTATGTGATAAACTGATCAAAGGAAGGAAATTGTCTCAGGGCCCTCAGAGACCTGATGAGTTTATGTTATGTATGCAATGGGTTATTTTCAAATATGATTCACATACAGTAAATTCACTGGTTTTGGGTGATACAGTTCTGAATTTCAACACATGCATAGGTTCATGTAACTACCAACTCAATCAGTGTACAGAACTGTTCCGTCACCCCAAAGAATTCACTTGTGCTACATACATCCTTGTAATTAAACTTGTCCCCTACTCCTAACCCTAGTCAGGTAGCCACAGATCCATTCCCCACTCCCTATCGTTTTTCTGGATGTCACAAAGAGGATTCTAAGGTATGTCATCTTTTGAGGTTGCCTTTTTCCATTTGCATGATGCATTTGAGATTCATGTGTGTATCATTTTTCCTTAGTATTACTAAGTAGTATTTCTATGTTGTATAGATCTACCAGTTTCTTTATCCTTTCATCTATTAAGGATGCAGTGGGTTCTTAAGAAATCATAAAATTCAGTTTTAGCACACTGTACACACAAGAGAAATATTGCATTTCCTTTGCCTTCTCTTTCCTGTGGTTTGAATGCTTAGGAAGGACACTTGATCCCTTGGCTGTTCTGCCTACAAGTAAAACTGTCTTACAGAAGTTTGCCTAGCTTCAGTTAGGGTGGTGAGCAGAGAGGTATGAACTCCCATGCTGGATCTAGGGTCCTACTTATACCTTAATTGGTTTTATTAATCCCTTTATTTTTTTTTTCTTTTTCAGTTTTTTAAGGATGCAAAGCTGTGAGGCCGATCTCTGTCACAGCTTTTGCGGTTAAGTACAGGCAGAGAGAGCCCTGTTAAGGGGGAGACAATTTGCCGAGGCTGTTGGACAGTTAGGAGAGCTTCCCGTCCCCTTTCCCCCCATAGCTAGGAAGGTCCCTTAGGGCATATGACATTTATGGAGGCACAAAAAATAATTTTTGCTCTTACCTTCCAAGTTCTAGCTGGGTTAATCAAATTAACATGAGACCGATTAATAAGAGAAAATGTCCAAAATTCATTATGGATGTACCTGAGGGAGTGCCATAAGACATTGGGCACTTGACGTTTACATGCCATTTTGGACAAAGTAGAAGGAGGTAGGGGTCAGGAATTTCAAAGGGAAAGTAGTTAACAGACATGTAGATAAGAGCAAATAGGTGGTAAACAAATTCTTGCTGGGCCATCCAGAAACAATGGGACAAGGAAATAAAATGAATAGTATTTGCTAGATTTCTCCCAGTTTGCCGTATTTCGTTTTTATTATAATGCGAAGGTGATGTTCCAGTCTTTAAGCAGGTTTTTCCATCTGAATTCCTTTAGGCAGGAAGGTAAAACTTTCTGAGTCTTTTGTTTTTGAATAACCAGCTTAAAATCAATATCCCAAAAGGCATACTTTGGGGTGGCAAAACTTCGGTCCCCTTCACGTTATACTTGTTTTATGACGGCATTTTGGATAAGATGGTGTGGAAGATACCCACGTAATTGGAGCCTCCAAGTGCCTCAGTCACTTAGGCCCTTGACTCAACAGGTATTTATTGAGCTGTGTCAATTGCTATTCTAGGCATCTGGATACATTAATGAGTAAAACAGACAAAGGTCTCAGGTGGTTTAAACTTTCGTGTGCTTAAAAATCACCCAGAAAGCCTCCTTACAGAGTAGAAGATTCTGTTTCAGGAGATCTGGAGTCGGTCTCAGGAGTTTGTATTTTTAAGAAACATCCTGGATGGTGCGGGTGGTCCTGGATCCCAAATCAAGCCGCTCTCTGCCTTCGGGAATTCCATAAGCATTCACTGAATCAAACTGTGCGGGGCTGTGAATTCTGATCTGTGGATATCTTTCTGTGAAAACTTCAACACTGGGGTGTCTGAATCTGCGCCCCCCCCCAATCATGTAACTGTCATTACAGTATTACAACTATGTCATCTTGATTGAACCTTGTCTTCTCACTCCTGCCCCTGCCTCAAATACAAAAACACTGTAGTAAAAGAAAATGCCTTTCAACCAAGTTTTGTAAAAATCCTCCTGACCTGGGGTGGTTTAGGACCTCAGTGTCACCCTGATACCTACTTGAACAATGGCTGTTCCAGGAAAGATTGAGGTTCTGAGAGGGAAGCCCGCTTTCCTTCTTGGTGGACATTTCGATTAGTTATGCATTGCCAGGGAGAATCATCAGAGTGGGGCC
Source organism: Rhinolophus ferrumequinum (assembly GCF_004115265.2). NCBI lineage: Eukaryota > Metazoa > Chordata > Mammalia > Chiroptera > Rhinolophidae > Rhinolophus > Rhinolophus ferrumequinum. The sequence goes on along the minus strand of NC_046296.1, from coordinate 25,469,907 downwards.
CAATTGTGCTATGAGGCAAATACACAGAGTGGCTGATAACTTGTAAGGAGGGCAGAAGGCAAGTAATAATGGCCCAAATGAGCTCATCATAGCATTTTGGAAATGAATTTAAAGTCTTCCTTTCCTTTCACACGAAAATGCAGCTGAGTGTGTACACAATACTGCTTGCTTGCCTTATTTCCTCATCACCATGTTAATTTTACAATGATTTTCCCCTAAAAAAAGGTTTCCTGCAAAAGGCAAAGAACTGCCTTGCAAGGCATATCGTTCATAATTAATTAAAATGGGTGTATACACAAGGTGCCAAAACAATGAGAGAGAGAAAAAGAGAGAGAGAGAGAGAGAAGAAATAGCTTCTGACGCTTTCTCTTGCTTTGATACACCCTTCCATCTCCCAGGGAAAGAAAGACTCTACAGAAACAAACACAGAAGGTGAGGAAGGACCACCATGGTTTGATATGGCTACACAGACAGTCTCTAAATAATAGGCCCTGGGAAGTGGCACGCCTGTCCCAGGCCTTGGAGATGCAGTGAGGTTTTTGGGGGCCTTCCAAGCTTTCATGAGTAAGAATGATAAACATTTGCTAATAACTCCAACACCTCCCTTTCTGTCGCTATTCTGTCATTAATTCTAAAAAGACAGATGTAAATAATCAAAGCTTACCTAAACAATTGGTCTGGAAACAGTTGGAAGAGAAGCGGTGAGGCTTTCATCCTTTGTGAGATGTGAGAATGACGCCTGGACCTCAGGGATTTTGTTGTGTGTGCTCAGGCAGGCGGGTGCTTTATACTTCCAGCCTTAACTCGTCTCTGGTGGGAAGTGGAAATAATGACACTTGTGACATTGTGTTTGGAGAGCCAGAGGTGACAACAGGTTGTATGGGAATCAAACATTTCTCATAGCTGATAAGGCCAGAGTTAAAATAATCATGATACTGTAACCGAGTGAAACGTTCCGTCTCTCTGACTCCTTCTGGTTCAACTTTGTGTGGTTCCCGTGGCCTTCACGCTAAGAGCTCCTGCTTTAGACATGCTACTTATTAGAGGAATTCTGGCTGGGGCTTAAGTTTTTACAAAAACAGCCCCTCCCATTTCCCCTTCCCTTGATCTAAAAGAAGCCTGAACGTTGTACTTTCTTAAGATGAATTTGAGGTACTACTGGGACCCCCATCTTCTGGGTTGGCCCCTTCTTGATCAGTAAACCTTTCCTTACTCCAAACCCTGACGTTTTGAGTTTTGGTCTTTTCGAAGAGTCGGGCACGCGGACTTTGGACCAGTAACAATTCCAATTTCTATAATAATCTACAATTTTGTAAAGAAACAGTATCAAAAGTGCTAATCCTGACACTGTGTGTATTCCATTGGAATATGCTTTTCCTATCATTTCATTCAAGTATTTTACTTAAATGAGAGCCAAAATTAGCAGTGGATTAGGTAATATTTAGAATGATGTTTGTAAAATAGGTTTAGGACTTGTTTTTTACTCTGAATTATTATGGCTGTTCCAATATGAGAAAACACAGGTTTCTCCAAATGCAATAAAAATGATCTTTAGTTCAGCATAAAATAGTTTTTCATGTTATTTTTAAAAGTGAACGAGGGAAGAAATGTGCAAAATGATGACGAACTACTGAAAACAATTTTTTTCCAATGACAATCTTCATGGAGTAGTGTGGTCTGTAACTCTAAGATTCAAATTAACTATTGCCTCACATTTTTAAATCCTCAAAAAAAAAAAAAAAAAAAAAACCTCCTACACAATATGGAGCACACAACCACAGTTTCTTTATTTGAGAAGATTGGAAATAAACCCGCTTTCGTAAGGTTCTGAATGAAGTCAAATATTGGGGTTACCTCACAGTTTGAGTTTGTTTTTTTAAGGCAACTAACATTTTCTTTGCTTTTGTAGTTAATGTATATTCCTGACTTGAGAGTCCCCTTACAATCCTCAGTAACTTCAAAATGAAGTAAATGATTTTGAAAATTCAGCTTGCTTAGTTGAAAGAGCAAATATTGGCTTTTTTTATATAGATTGTGCTTTTAAATCATGTCTATATAAGTAGTTTGTGTCCATGGTTCCTGTCTCCGATAAGAAAATTGCTCATAACTGAAGTTCGATGTGAGGGGAGCACTTTTATATGAAGACACAATGTTAGACATTGTGGATTATAAAAAGAGATAAAAGACACATGCCATCAGCTCTTGAAGAATTTATGATCTAACTGGAAAGACAGGTCATGTATACATAAAATATACATAAAGATGAATGTCAACAAATAGGGCCAGACTAAGTGGGCAGAACATTGCATGTTACAGGAGTTCCAGAAGGCAGAGCTTGCTGATCACCGGGGTGACGCAGGAGGGTGTCTGGGTCTAAAGAACTTCAGCTGTGTTTCCGAGGGCCTGAAAGCCCTTTGTACCCCTGTGCTGCACTAAAACTCCCCAGTATACACCGACTTCAGGTTTTATCTGCGGGGCCAGTGGGGTGTTTTCCAAAGCTAAGTGACATAGCTGAAATTCTAGTCTCCCAAAGGAAGAGTTCAAGAAGGAACTTGGTGTTCTTTCATTACAAAATACATGGGTCTGTAGTAGAGAGGAGACCCTTCCTTTAGTGAAGCCCCAAGCAAAGAAGAGGACTGCTTCATGGAATATCTGGGGGAAATCGTATCGTAAATATATTTAATGTACTCAACTTCAGCTCCACACATTTGGCACCAAAACACAAACCAAAACAAAAAACACCACGTATAGAAAAAGAACCATTAAATACTGTGAGCAATTCTACCTGCCATCCCATGGAGAGAGCAGACAGCCTGAGAATAGGGATGTGATGCAGATGTGCCTTCAGTTGATTCTGCTGCCTGGGTCTCACATTGCTGAACCCTATCTCTCCCTGCAGTGTTACACTAGTGCTTAATGATTTTGTTGATAGGTTTTGTGCATGGCTCCTAATTACGCACCAGCTCCAACGCTGGATGAAAACCTGTAGTGTTGTGTATATTGAAAGCTAGTCTCCAAAGTGACCCCTTCCTAAGTAACTATTCAAGAGAAATTTTGATGGTAAGCTATTTTTGCCTCCTATGCTGACTTTTGTGCCGAACCTATGTGTGTTTATCCTGAGTGGATAGTTTTCTTGTTTATACGTAATAGCCAGCTCCTTGATAGTAGAATCCATTTTATAAGCTCTGACTCTAGACACAGGGCTGTCCAATAAAACGGGTGTTGGAGAGGCTCCATCATCTGCAGTGTCCGGGATGGTAGCCACTAGCTCCCTGTGGCATTTTTGAGGGGAATCAGATACTATGCAAAGGAAAAGAGCATGAGGTTAGACAAAGTGGGGTTCCAATCTTGCCGCTTGCCAGCTCCGTGATTTCTGTGTCTAAGTTTTGACCAGTCTGAGTGTCCTTTTTCTCTTCCGTAATCTAAGGTGGTAAAAATTTTTGCTAGATTATTGTCAAGATTAAGCAAAAGAAGGTCCATAAGGCTCTTAGCAGAGTGCCTGGTGTGGAATCAGCGTTCAATAAATAGTTGCTGTAAGAACTACATCAGAATGACGACACCCTCACCTGGCATCTTATATTCTAGACCTCAACTTAGCAGTTCTGAGGTGACCTGAATAGTAGAGCTTGCAAGGTTCTCATGTTGCTGATGAGAAAAACAAGTCCAGAGAGCTTAGGTCACGTCCACAGTGTGACTTTGCTCCTCACTGCTTGTCAGGATTCTGAGCAGGGCTCCCTGAGGAGACACAACGGGAACCAGCCTGGGAGGGTGCCGAGTGGCCTGAGATGGCAGTGTCCTGTCTGCGCTCCCAAGGCCATTCTGGGGGAAGTTGGCATTCTGGTTATGGTCTTGGTTGATTCTTCAGGGGAGGCTCATGTGCCTGACCTACCTCCCAGCGATGGTTCGACTAAGGCATTAATTAGTGGCTGGTAAAACAGTAGTGACAGGGCATGCTTATTGCAGTAAGCCATCCAAGTATATCTAGCAGCTATCACCAGATGGAAAACAACCATTAGGCCTTAACAAGCTTGCTCAACTGTAATTCTGGGGAGTCCTGAGAGGCTTACTAATTATCCCATGTTTCTGTTGTTGTTTGGGTTTTTTGTTTTGTTTTATTTTTTGTTTGTTATTTATTTATTTATTTTTAAGGTTTTCCTCTCTGGATAGGCTTCTGCTTTGATTTGTCATCCATACCGTCACATACTACTTTCTGGGTAGATTTTCAGTCATTTGCAAATGCGAGGGTATGAAACTATGTATTTGCCTGGTTTCAAGCTCTCTTCAGTGCATCTGAATGGTTTCCATCCTTAACTCAAAGAGCACACTTCTTTTTATAATCCATTCTGAACCTATTATAACCTACCCAGGGCTCTAAAGGAGAAAAGGGCCAGATTTTCTTTTTTTCACAAAAGGTGACTTCCTAGTTCAGCCATGAACAAAGCACCTGGCCCTTTTTAGGTCAGGAGGGTGGGATGTAGTGCCCTGCCACAGGCTTTTATGAAAAACTCTGTGTATGAGATACCACCTGCCACCCCCACCATGAAAGTTAAGTGGAAAGTTGATCTGTGTTCATACTTCAATAGGTTCAAGGTATACCCCACCCCATGGCCTAAAAGAGGGGAAACTCCAACTTTGCTATAAGTTTGCTACTAGTGAAGTCTCTGGGCACAAGGGAAAACCAATTAGACAAGCCAGTTCTCAGTTTGTTTGCAATGCGTAGTGGACACCACAAATTCATGCTCCAGAATATCACTCTGGATCATGCTTGATACAGGGTGTGGTGTTCTGTTCCCACCAGGGGTGTCACTCTCTGGAGATAAGGCCCTACCTCTAGAAGGCCCCTGTGAAGAATTCAAAGAAAATATCTGGAAGAACAGTTCTTTGGCTCTGCAGAACTGGGACTTGGAAGGCAGGACTAAAGTGAGAGAGGGAACTGACAGAGGCACAGAGCTCATTCTTGAGGTGATCTAATGTTGCCATTTTACAGATGAGCAAACTGCGGCTCAGAAAAATGAGGTTCAGCTGCTTAAAATCACAGTTTGCCAAAGGTAGATGTAGAGATGGAATCCAGATCTCCTGCTTCCTAGGTCAGGACTCTTTGCAGGAGGAAAGCCAGGAGCAGGAGGAGGCAGCATGAGAAGCAGAGGTGAAATGAGAGTTTCCAAGTGTTTGCTGGAGAGGCACTGAAAGGAAAGGAGTTGGTACTCCAGACACTTCACTTGTTTTCCAGGGATTATCCCAGCTTAGCGAGTAATGAAAGAGACCCTCCAAGAAATTGAATTTTGCTTCAAGGGTAAGGAAAACAGATACAGAAAGAGAGAAGGGCCTGTTCAGTTTAGTTAGATGCCCTACAAAAGAGAAGTGCTGAGGTGAAGGTGAACTTGGAAAGCTTTGTGCAAATACAGTAGTCTGCTGGCAGCATTGTGGATGGTTCAGATCTATAGAGATGCTTCCAGCAGAAAGTCTGTTGAAAGAGAACAGAGATAAATGCATCATCTGTGGTACCCAAGAATGACATAGTTATCCAAAGACAGGTGCCAAGGGCCAACTTTGCCAAGCGAGCCCACTGCCCACCCTCCAGAGGCATTGGCTTGTAAGGACAGCTCACCCAAGGGTCCTAGGCTCTGCACCTCGTGGAGGACTGTTCATCCCTATGACATGGCCAGGGCAAGGGTTCCTGAGTGGCTTTCCAAATTCGAAAGTGGAAATATGGACCCAGAGAGGCCATGGGGAGGGGACAATGAGGAAGATAACCGCACTCCAAGTTTCCCTAAGTGTATCGAGGCCCCCACTCGCACCCTTCAAGACAGCCCTGAACAGTCCCTGTTGGGGAGGGACGGCACACGTATTTGGCTCCTCAGTGGGAGGCAGACCAAAGTGCAGAGCCCAGCACGTAGGAGCCTGCTGCACTGAATGTGTCGCTGAGGCAGAGGAGAACAGAGAGCACTGGATGCTGCAGTTCCACACACCTTCTATTGCAGCATCTGTGATTCTGTGAGGTGGACGTTGGTTCCCACACCTCCACTTTCTGGGCTTCTCTTTACCACCACACTCCCAGGAAGATGAGCTTTTCAGTTGTCCTTCCAATAACTGACCGATCACTTCATGTGGGAGTTGCGGGTGATAGTAGACACCAAGGCCAAGTGTAACCTGGGTCTTGCGAGAAAAGGTGCTAAGAAGGGCCTGGCCTCGCTGCTGGGTGACGTTCTGACCATGACATCCATCAACCGCTCCATCCCTCCTCACTTTGGATAGTATGCCAAAGTCATGAACAACCCTTGCCATTTAGTGACTGAAAACAGCAAAGGTTTCTTTCTTGCTCATTGTCCCATCTCTCTCTCAGGTTGGTGGAGGGTGTTAAGCTCCACATCATCCTCACTCAAAGATCCAGGCTGATGGAGCCTCCATCATTTAGAAAGTCACCAGTCCCCTGGGCAGTAGGCACTTAATAAACGGACTTAGTGTTTTTGTTCTAGAGTCGGTTTTCCCCCATGGTATGGTTCTGTTGAGGGCGGTGTACCCAGGGATGGAGAGGATGAACACAATCATCGCAGATCAGTGGAAAAAATCAAACAGTAAAAATCCAGGAAACTGCTGAGTCCCAAGTTTAAAACTGCCGGTAACTCGCTGTGTGATCTAGGGCACTTCATATGTATTATGAACAGTTTCTCTTACCTCGATTTTGGTCGTTGTGATGATTAAATTAGCCTCAATGTGAATGTGCTTTAAGCTGTAGTCTTTGTCATCAGGCCTAATACATTTCGGTTCTCAGTTCATTGAGGATTCTCAGGTCATTGATAATGAGCCTGGTCGTATAGGGCGTGGGCCCAAGCAGGACTCAGGGCGATTTCGATGCCCAGGCCTGGTGTGGTCCTTGGACTCATGCTGTACTGCGCTTGGCCAATGTTCCTGCACGTTTCTGCAGCTATCATCATATCCTGTGGCCTCTGGTCTCAAAAGGGCTCAGTTTCTGGTGCAAACATTGTAAGAAAAAGTCCCTGTGCTTGTCAAACAACACTTTGCAAGCTTCAAAGTGTGTGAACACTGAGACTTCCTTTATTCTGCTCCTTGTCTGAACTGCATGGGCCAAGAGGCTGTTCCAGATCAAAACACTCCGGTCATGCTCCTCATGGACCTGCCAGCACAGCACCTCCTGAAGCACTGAGATGTCCAGGCCAGTCTTTCCCGTCAGGAGGCTCACCTGGACAGGAAGAACCAACAGGCTTCCTAAAAGCATTTGATAAAGCAGAAGAGAACACTTTTTAAAAATCAGACCTTTGTAAATAGAAACTCTCAAACAGTGCCGGAGCAGCCTTGCCAACAAGACATTTGGCAAAATGGATCAAATTAGTCTTTACTTCACTTCGATTTTATTCTTGAAAATAAAGTCTGAAGAAATGCCCCTCTACTTTTATCGTAAATTCCCCAATTTTGCCTATGCTACTTTAAGTGGTCTCTGCTTCTCATAACTAAAGGGTTCTAACGAATACCTTTCTTCACAAAGTTTCTCTGAGAATCAAATAGACTCATTTTATATGAAACATTTGAAAACTCCTTTAGAAAGGCCGTCGTCCCCTGACTTTGCAGAGGTAGGGTAGGACTTCAGTGTCTGATTGGTTTATTCTCCCCAAATTCAAGCAGTTCTACCAATTTCAACCCCACCTGCACCCTACATTAAAAAGTATATAGTTGCATCCAATTCCTGGGCTTTTGGGGGAGCGGTCTGAGACACAAAGTAACGTGATCCTTAAAATCTATGTTGGTTACAGAAGTAACCCTGGATGCTGTAACAAACAAATCCTCAATTCTCAGTGACTTCAGGAAATGATAACTTAAATGCCTTGCTCATGTCAAAGTCTGATGCATTGGCAGGGAGGCAATGCTCAACCCCACTATCTGAGAACCCAGCTTCCTTCTACCAAATGGCTTTGCAATTTCCAAGGCCTCAGAGTTCTCCCCTGGATCCTCTGTACCCAACCAGCACAAAAAGGCTTCTTCTTCTCAAGTTAGAACACGGAGATCTCCTGGGAAGTTTTTAAGGGACCAAGCCTAAAAGTGGGCCAGGTCTTATTTCTGCCCATATTCCACTATTCAGAGCTCAGTTGAATGGCCCCAGCTTAACTACGAGAGAGGCTGGAAAAATATAGGCTACCTACATGTCCATAAGGAAAAGGAAATGGGGTTTAGTGAATATATAGCAGCCCTTGACTCCATTTTCCAGCCCAATTTTCCCCACTCCTGTTTTTAGTTATCTCTGGCCTGCTGTCATTTAACCAATAACACAGGAGTAGCAAACAACCCACTGTGGGCCAAATCCAACCCAAGGCCTGTTTTTGTAAGTAAAGGTTTATTGAAACAGCCACGCCCATTTGTTTACTTGCTGTCTATGGATGCTTTTCATGCTGTAATGGCAGAGTTGAATAGTTTTGGCAGAGACACTGTGGCCTGCAAAGCCTTAACTATTTACTACCTGGACCTTTAAAGAAAAAAATGTGATGACTCCTGCAAAGAGGCATCAGCTTCCCAAATTCCAAAAGTGTGTTGTTCTCTCTTGATTGTGTCTTTTCCTCTCCTGTTCCTTTGCCATGCTACACTAGGCAAACTAGCAGATGAGACTACCTCTAGAGAAGGTTTCAATCTGCTGGGGAAGAACTTGGATGCTTGCTTATTCCTGGGTTCATTTTGGTGTTTTTCATATATTGCTGAAGTTTTTCATGGTTTTAGGTTTAAGGAAACTTTCTGAATTTAATTCCTTTCTCTTATTCAACGTCCAAATGAAGTTCCCATATCACGTGGAAATGCCGTATGTTTTCAACTAATAGAACACAAAGCAAACAGTATATGTGTGGTCGTTAAAGGACTAAGAATGGTTTAAAGGAAGAGCGAAAATTGAGAAATGTTATGACAAGTCTCACAATCTATGGCCCCAACTCTACCCCTCTAATATTATCTTATTGTTATCACTGAAAAAAAGACTAATATGATTTATTACCTAAATTGTACGATCTTTGTAAATTCAGAAACTATTGTGTCACTTAGATCATTTTTAATTACCAATGACTATATGTTGCTTCATTGTCCTTATTACCGAGTCTCCCTGAAAATAAGACCTAGATGGGCAATCAGCTCTAATGTGTCTTTTGGAACAAAAATTAATATAAGACCCAGTCTTATTTTACTATAATATAAGACCGATTCATAATATAATATAATATAATATAATATAACATAATATAATATATAGTAATATGATATAGTATAATACTGGGTCTTATATTAATTTTTGCTCCAAAAGACACATTAGAGCTAATTGTCCGGCTAGGTCTTATTTTCGGGGAAACACGGTATGTATATATGTTATTAAATTTTGCTGTATGATCAAGGCTTCCCAGATCCTTTTCAAGTAAAGATTTTGAGACTTCGAAAGAACCTGCATTCCCCTCTCAGATGGCCTCTGCTCGCCTGGGGTTCATGTGATTCACACCGGCACCATCCAACTCCCAGGGCCTCTGCCAAGTCCTTCTGCGGTGTTTCTATGGACATAGGTTTGGTTTCAGAAAGCACTGATACCTCCCCACCCGTCCCAGCGCTCAGAAAATGAGTTTCCAATCTCGGTTTGCTGGCTTTGGCCGGAGCCCACTCCACGAGGTGTGGAAGAGAGTTCAGAGCTCTAGTGGAGGCGCTCTCCTCTCTGCCCACTGGTGTCGCTGGTGGGGAAGTGGTATGGATGCTACCATGTCAAGTCTCAGAGAGACTCTGGGGTGGGGCTGGAAGATTTGCAAGCCCTTATCCCGGGCCACCACCTGAAAGAGTATGTCTAATCTCCGAAGTATGTAAGAACTTTTGCTTTCTACTTTCTGAGCCCTTTTCACGAATCCCAGTGAGCCCATCTAAGAAGAGAGGTTCCAGTTGCTCCTACTGAAAGCAGTGGAAATCCCCCACCTCCCAACTTCGCCTTTCACACAGTCCTGCTAGAATGTAAGCTCCTGAAGACAGGGATTTTATCTCTTCACTGATGGATCCTAGAACAGTCCTGGTACATATTAGGTGCTGAATAAATATTTGTTGAATGAATGGCTGCTAGATAGATTATTTGCCTCTATGACACTTGGAAATGCCTCAGTATCTGCTAACCGGTGTTCCTTTAGAACTATGCCTTTTTAAATTTCTTAGTCAAAAAAGTTTTTATTTAAGTACAATTTATACACAGAGAAATGCACAGGTCTTCAGTGCACAATTTGATGAGCTTTGAAAAATATATTTCTTATGCAATCAATATTCCAATCAAGGTTTATAATATTTCCATCACCCCAGGAAAGAACAATGCCTTTTATTAATCAAGTTGGGGTTCTACCTCACTTTATTTTATTTTTTTAAACTACTTCTATAATAATACTGAGATGTTTTGTGCCTTTTTTTTTTTATTATTGGGGAATATTGGGGAACAGTGTGCTTCTCCAGAGCCCATCAGCTCCAAGTCGTTGTCCTTTGATCTAGTTGTGGAGGGCGCAGCTCAGCTCCAAGTCCAGTCGCTGTTTTCAATCTTTAGTTGCAGGGGGTGCAGCCCACCATGCAGGAATTGAACCGGCAACCCTTGTTGTTGAGAGCTCACGGTCTAACCAGCTGAGTCATCTGGCCACCCCTCTGGAAGCTCAGCGGCAGCTCATTGTCTTCAATCTAGTTGTGGAGGATATAGCTCACTGGCCCATGTGAGAATCGAACCGGCAACCCTGTTGTTCAGAGCTCCTGCTCTAACCAACTGAGGCATCCGGCCGCCCCTCTACCTCACTATATGTATTCATTTTCAGAGTTCTTATTTTATTTTACCCTGTTATAAGGACTCATGTCTGCCTTCACGTACCAAAGTATAAGCTCAGTGAGGCTGGGGATACTGTGACCTGTCATGGCCTCTCTAGAGCGAGATGACTAAATAAATGTCAAAGTATGCATTCCTGGGTAATCTGAAGAAAAAGCTTATATCAAAAATGCTCTGAGGTGCACATGACCTACTTCTGAGTGCAGTGCTGGGTGCAGAAGCCTGGGGAGAAGACCCTGGGTGGAGGAAACAGAAAAGCTTCCCAAGTTGAAGAAAGAACAGAACAGGGGCCAGACAATGGGACACGGACACCTCACAATCTTACCTCGGATCAGATTTGCTACTCTTGCAAGCCAAAGGATTTCCTTCCCAATCACTCAATGAATGTTCTTTTTAAAATATTCTTTCTTGCCTCTTATACCCAACTCAAATATCAACTGTCCCACAGACCCTCCCAATTGCCCTCCACCTCCTCCTCAGTATTCCCATAGCACTTTACTCCTGCGTGCTTTGCTAGCCCTATGGCCCTGCATTACGTTGACCTGCTCACGGGGGCTCACCATTACGTTGGTCTGCTCCTGGCCGACCATACCTTATTTATCTTTGCGTTCCCGAAGACTAGATCAATGCCACATGCACAGTAGGATCTCAAGAAAGCTACATAGATTGATAAACACAATACTTATCAGTCTCTCAAGAAGAAGAGCTGACAACCTAATTGGTACATGGCCACACCTTTTGGTTTCACTGCCTCATTGGGCATTAGGATTTTTGTCAGGCGAAACTCTGATGTGTGTTTATAAAACTGCTCCTCAGATGAAACCACCAATTGCTCAAGTTAAAAGTAATAAATTCCTCACAACTGGCAGGCCAGCCCATCAGTAACCAGTGTGGAGGCCTGTGCTAACGGGTGCGGTGCTGCTGGTTTGGAAGCTGACCAAAGAGACAGTAAATATGACGGTTGCCTGGGTGCGTAAACATCAAGCCAGCTTTTCATCGCCACATCCCTGAGACACTCCAGTCACAGCATCAGTGATATCCACAAGTGATTACTTGTCGGCTTCTGTCAAGTACAGGGCAAGGAACAGCCACCCCCAAAATGCAAATATTAAGAATGAAAACACAGTAACAGCAGTTTTTATAAGAAACTAACCAGTGCATGAATGTTCAGAAAAAGATGTTTTTCTAAGGTGAGTATAAGACAAGGGGCTATGTTAAAAGGAAATGTATCTCCACATTCTTTTCTCCAGCTAGAGGCTGGGTAGTGCTAGAAGGGAAAATTGGTTGAAAGTACTCACCCAGCTGACTACAGAAAGGCCTTTGGGGGGACACTCTACTATCTGCATGGGGCTGACCATGCGACATCTCATTTCTCATTAGTGTAAATCTTAGGAAAATAGGGCAAAGTGCCTTCAGAATCTATATGGAGGGTGGGAAAGGAAATGAGAAGCACGCCTGGCTGGGGTGGCATGAATAGTGAAATAAAAGATTTTAAATATAATTTTTATTCATTCTCCTTTGTTGATTGGAATTCAACTCTAGGGCATGATCGGGCCTTCAGGGTCACAGTGGGTCATCTCCCAGGTGACAGGAATTCAAAAAACTCTCTTATCCCCAATTCCTCTTCTCCATCAGTTTGTTTCAATTTACTCACTCATTTGTTGATCCATACCCTGCCTGGTTCCTGAAAGCAATGCAGCCTCATACTCTATAGGCATTGAGGAGCTCTCAGTGGTTTTTTAAGCAGGGAAACTCCATGTTCAAATATGATTTTCAGATCATCTGGAATCAGTGTTGAGGATGCAATTAGAGAAGACATGGCTAGTAGCCATCCAGATGAGTCCTAACTAGTGGCCATGGAGGGGAGAAGATAGAAATTAAGAGGTAGAATCATCAGAATTTCTTGGCTGGCTGAATGTGGATGGTAGAGATAGAGTAAAAAATAACTAGAAAGTTCTTTGTTTAGATGACTTTGTGAATGATAACACTACTAAAAGCAGACTGACAACACAGGAAGAAGACTAGTTTTGGAGAAGGGTGATAAAAAGCTCGAGGAACTTCTTTAGTGACGTGCCATATAATGATGCTAAGATTTTATGTCAATTATGTGTCCAGTTACCAGTGTAGGGGCAGTTACTGTTGCTAAGAAGGGTCAGTTCTTGCTCCAATGGTCTGATGCAGGTTGATTTCCAGTTGCATGACTTGAAGTTGCTCTGTGCTACATCCATAGTGTGTCTTACATGCTGATCACGCCCCATGGCGTGATCACTAAGGTCACTAGAGGAACTTTGAGATTGTCTGGGAATGGAGCAGTATAAGCCTAGGGTCACCCGTAGAGACCCAACCTGCAGGCCTCTCCTACTGATAGTGGGCCCGTGTGGTACCACTTTCACATCTAAATATCTAGAGGTTGGACAGTGATCTGCTGGTAGTGGAAAACTGAATACACTAAGGTAGGCAATCTGACTGTTGTGATTGTCCTCAGGCCCTGCTTGGAGTCTCTGGCCAAATCTGACCTCCTGGCCTGAGGGGTGGAGGGGTGGAGGAATCCTTTCCAATCAGCCTAGTCTTCTCTCTTTTCCTCCACAACACCTTCTGCACAGCTCAGAGCCTCTAATGCTCCTTCCATGTCACCAGAATGCCCTTCTTTTCCACACTGGGCAAGTCTATTTACCTAGAAGCTTCCTGAATGGGAGAGTTGTCGTCTATTGGAGTAGACTACCTTTAAACTGGGTACACTGACTATCTCTGATTGCTGCATAAATAGAAGGCTTTCGTTCAGTTTGGGAATATTTTGTTTGCTGCTTATTCAGTCTCACCTTGTTTTAAATAAAGGTTTAGGCATCTTGCAACACCACAGGATTTTTTTGTTTTTCTTTTTAATATTAATAGAGTGACTGGGGGATGCCTCGCTTGGGGCTAAGAGCCTAGGGAGTACAGGTATAAGCTCCCCCTGCTGGCTGGTTTTGCTCCTGCAGCCTCCGCCTGTCGGACCACTTTAGACTTGGTGGAGTCGTGGTTTCACCGGGGAGAATCACCCAGCGTCAGAAGATATTCTTCCTTTCAGAAATAATCGTCAGTGTTCCTGGTAGATTGACCATGTTTAAAACTCATTCCATCACGTCCTGCCCTTCTCTTTCACTAGCTCTTGCACAAATATTCAGGGTCTGAATTTGTTTGAGCAACATTTACAGGCCCTGACGCTGAGCCAGCACTTTGCCAGCTGTGAGAACACTAATGCTATGAGACACACTCCCTGCCCTTGGGAAGCCAGCATCAGCAAAGCTGCCCTCTTTCGTGTAGCAAAGCCCTAGCCAGCCCAGGTTGAGACCACTCAGCCTAAAGGGGCTCTTCAGCCCAGGACCCAGACCCAGAGCTGTGAGGTAACCTTAGCATCTACCTAGGATTTTCAGAAAATAGGAGTTAACGTCACGAGTTAACTGCACGGTTAACCCAGTTCTTCCTCTAGGCTGAGGCAGAACCAGGCTGCCCCCTACAGGTAGGGCTCCACCCAGGTGATCCTCATGTCAGAGGGCTCCTCCCACTGGGTGGGAGAGGACTAGAGCAGGGGTTCTCAACCTGTGATCCCCAGGTTCAGCAGCGGCAGCATCCCTTGGGAACTATTAGAAATGTAAATTCTCAGGCTCCACCCCAGCCCTACTGAAAGGCCGCTCTGGGGATGGGGCCAGCAGTCTGTGTTTTAGCAAGCCCTTCAGGGGATTCTGATGTACCCTCAAGTTTGAGAACTGCTGGTCGAGAGAGAGAGAGAGAGAGAGAGAGAGAGAGAGAGAGAGAGAGAGAGAGAGAGAGAGAGAGAGAGAGAGAGAGAGAGAAAGGAGGAGGAGAAGGAGGAGGAGGAGGAGGAGGAGGAGGAGGAGGAGGAGGAGGAGGAGGAGGAAGGAGGAGGAGGAGGAGGAGGGAGGGAGGGAGGGAGGGAGGGAGAGGTGTGGCCACCTCTGTGAGTCCTATCTGAAGGCTTGGCTTCTAGAGACGCTTCTCCTTCTGCTTCCTACCAGCCTGAGAAGCACGTCATTTCAGAGGAACTTGTGGCATACCCCTTCCCTCTTTACAAATGAGAAGAGTGAGGTGCAAGGATGTGTGGTTTGACGGAGGCTATCCTGTTGGGAAATTTCTCCTCAAGCATCACAAATTACCTGAGAGGAAAAGAGGGGCCAGTAAAAGTGAGCCTCCAAGGGTGCCTCAGACCTACCCGCTCTGGTTTTCAGGGCTCTGCACAGCCTATCATGCGGGGCCAACTCTCCCAGTCTTGTGACTGGGGTACCTCAGAGCTCTGGGCCCACAGCACAGGCTCTCTTGGCGCCTTGCCTTGGCTTGCTCTTCTCCAGGGTGATGTTGCATTCAGCTTTCTCCTCTGCCCGCCTCTCACTCAGAGATGGACCCTGAAGGGGCCAGCTGTGAAAGGATCACAACAGGATTTGGTTTTGTTTTTAATCAGTCCCTGGCATGTAAAACTACTTGTCAATCACAGAGAAAATCACAGGCGTCACTAGAAAGACAGGAAATGTTCAAGGATGGAAATGCATCCTCATCTTCCTGGTCATATGACACAGTTGTCCTTTCAGATAATTCCAGGGGCTTTTTGGCACGCTGGAATTAAGGGAATGCTCTCCCTCTCCCTCTGCATAATACTCCCGAGTGTTGATTTTCTAGAAGGGAAGTGGGAGGGGAGAAGGAAAGAATAGCATCTTTATTAATATTAGTGTCTGTGAACATCATCAAAGGGGTTGAGTCCCAAAGGGGAGACTGTACTTTGAAGAAGACACAGCTTTCTCTCTAAGAGCGGAAAACCCACTGGCCTCACCTTTCTGAGCACCGTGCATGTAGCGCTGCACTCAGCCACAAAAGGTCTTTCCATCCCTCTCCACTTGTGCTGGCCTTTGCAACAGGTCCAGTGCGCCTTTGTTTCAAAACATCACTACACACATTCTTCCATCCCTTACCTAGTGGGCAGGGTGGGCAGCGGAGAGGACTTTACACAAAGGAAAATCTATCCTTTCTCGCCAAATTGGCAGGAGGCTTTCATCAATTGCTGCAGCTGAAGGTATTGAGGAGCAGGGGGGAAATCATCCAATGATAGGAAAATCCTTTTTCACATTTGCAGTGGGAGCTCCATTCCCTCCAGCCCTCTTGGGAGGTGGGCTTTGTGCAAGCCTGTTCCATCCAAAGGTGTTTCAGAAGGTAGTGGTAGCATTGCTGGATTTCAGGACTGGAATTAAAAAGAGAGAAAGAGAGGACCTTGCAACTGGTGTAGGAATGGGAGCTCAGGGTATAAAAGGCATGCTAATTCTATGCGTGCATGCACGTACACACACACGCACACGCACACGCACGCACATACACACGCACATACACACAAAGCTAATTCTGTTTTGTTTTCTGGATATACCACCTCCTCATTCTAAGAAAGTGACCGATTCTTGTATTTCTTAGCCTTAGGAATGCTTGTGTGGTGGGAAGCTGTGTTTCTAGAAGATACACTCTTTTTTCCTGGCCTAAATGAAAGTTTAACTTCATTGAGGATATTATATTATTCTGGAAGTGAATGGTACTTGGGAAAGGTATGGGGTTGAGCTGAAGGAAGAGGAAGATTCATGGCTTCGTTGAGGATTGGGATCTGTAGGCTGTGCTCTCTCGGTGTCCCAGGGATATGCTAGGGCCTCCGGGAAGAGTGACGTGCTTAGGGAGGCTAGATCTGGGTCTGGGCCTACCCAGTTCACGCACAGACTGTAGTAGTTCAAAGAAATCAGATGGCCTGGGTTTGAACCCAAGCTCTGCCACCTGCTGGCTATGTGGCATTGGCTAGTTACCGCCCTTTGTATGCCCTGGTGACCTCATCTGTAAAATGAGGATTTCTGTGTATTCCACAAGCATTTATTGAACTACATGCCAACTGTTCTAGGGGCTTAGGAGACAGAGGTAAACAAAATAAAGGTCCTACCCTTGTGGAGCTTGTGTTCTAGTGTGGCAGGCAGACAGAAAACACTGTTAGTACATAATTCATATAGCATAGTATGTTAGAAGGTAAGTGCTATGGGTACAAAAGAAGAGCAGGGAAAAGGAATGGGGAGTGGTGGCAGATGAAGCACAGATGCAGGTAGTCAGGATAGGCCTTGCTGAGAAGTTAATATTTGGGCAAAGACTTGAAGGAGATAAGGGAGAACTGTGAGTTGTGTGGGGAAAGTATGTTCTAGATCAAAGAGTGGTTAGCTCATATGACATTATTTATGTAACAAGTCCATCCCTGACACTTCAATAACATTCCATAAACATTAGTTGTTGTTATTTTCATGCCTAAGTGTGCCCAGCAGGGTACCATGTGGGCTAGGAAGGAAGCATATCCACAGTAACCAGCATGCTTTGTACTGGGGTCCCTCTCCAAAGGTTTGGCTCTGGATAAGATTCCCCAAGACCTTTGTCTGACTCTGGGGTAAAGGGAGGAATCCTTAATGTCTCAGACTGAATTTCCCTCCAGCCCTGCCAAATGGGGACTTAGAGTCAGAGTCTATTACAAGAAAATAATGTGGCTTCTAACCTGAGTTGATACAGTAAGATTCCTACCCATGCCAGAGAAAAATGGAAGGAGATAGAGAAGGGAAGAACAATCTAGATACCTAATAGGGTCCTGGAATCAAAGATGTAAAAATGTCTAAATGCTGCCGATTAGCAAGTAAATATGATTTTAGCGAGACATGGAACAAGGGCTGATGGGGGAGGCAAAAAGCAAGTGAAAAAAGAAGAATTGCCGACAAGGAGGACATATCTGGACATAGCAGAAGTGAAATGCCAGTGGCTCTGTCAATAGTGGCAGGTCCTGAACATGGGGCCACAACAACCAACCCCCCCAAAGGAGGTGGGAGCAGTAGACCCCATTAACTCAGAAGGGCTGGTAGTGAAAAGGGCAGAGCATGGCTCCAGGGAACCAGGTTCACCCATAGTCAAAAATGTTTGGGTTCCATAGATCAGGGGTCTTACACATGTTAGAATTCTGAAGTGTTAAAATCCTGGAAAAAGCGTTAGTGCTTATCTAATCTGACCCCCTCTTTTTTATAAGTGAGGACACTGAGACTCAGAAATATGAAACAGCTTGTCCCAAATCATATTAAACTTGTCACGATGCTTTCCTTCACAGTGATAGAAACCCGACTCAAACCACCTCAATAAGAAACAAGGGAAATGTATTGGCTCATGTAATTGTGAAGACCAGGACCGGTCCACATGCCAGGATGGAGACAGAAATTTGGGTGTGAACAAATCCAGGACTTTTAGCAGAGACAAGATAAAAAGTAGACTGCTGTTCCCCTGTTCTGTGAAGACACAGGCAGTTATGTGAGCTCCCTGGAATTTAGAGGACTTTTCTTAAATCTCATTGTGGTCCACTTTCAGAACAAAATAAATCAACTGTCTGTTTTGTGGGAGGCAGGAAACTGCTTGCAACCTTTTCTCCAAGGTCTGCTCAATAACAATCTAAAACAGAAGTTGTAAACCGATGGCCCATGAACCGAATCAAAGCGCCAGCTGTGCTTTGTCTGACCCACGTAGTGAGATGTTTTAAAAAATTCATTTACTTAACAAATAAATAAACACTGAGCACTTTCTATGTGCCAGACACTATTCTAGGCATGTGGCATAAAAAGTGAATAAAACAGGACCAAAAAATCTTGCCCTCACATACTTTGATTATAGTGGTAGGAAATGAGCAGGTCAATCAATACGTTTTTTAAAATATTTATTTAGAAGGTGATAAATAGTATAGATAAAGAAAACAGAGAAGGGGAGAGAGTATAAGGTGGAACGGAGAGCGTGTTGTGATTTTAAGCGGGGAGGTCAGGAAAGGCTTCTCTGAGAAGGTGACATTTGGGCAAAGACCTGAAGAGAAGAAAGAGCAAGCTTTCCAGGCAGAAAGACAAGCAAGTGCAAAAATCTTGAGGCAGAAACATACCCGTGATGCTCAAAAAATTGTAATGGTACCAGATAAATTCACTATAGCCTACACTTTCCAGAAAGACAGGTTAGCAATCTGATAAATTTAAAAATTTTAAAAGACAGGTTAGCAATCTGATAAATTTTTAAATTTTAGCTTTTTACTGATGAATCTTGCCTGAAACAATTATTACTGTGGTGGTGGCCAAATGGTAATTTTCTAATGCCATCATTCTTTCTATATTTCCTCATTAGTTATCATTACATATCAGTGCATCTTGAGCTTCTCACAGGAATAGGCCCCCTGGCATAGGACTAGGAGACTTGCCATTAAATTAAAGGGCATGAACAATGACAGAATGTAGCAACATCAAGGGACCTAGAAAATGAACACTATTGTTTCTATAGGAACTGCTAATATAACTCCACCATTATGTATGTATGGAGCCACCGTCACCAGCCATAGCCTTCCAAATTGATGAATTAAGGTGGGCTAGCTTCATGCATATTTGCACACCTTTCAAAATTATCCAAAATAAACTGCCTCCGAGGATCTAATATATTCTTGGTCACATCAAGGACAGCTTTACCAGGCTTTCAGAAAGCATGGAAATGAAAGAGAAATCAAGGGTAGATGAAGTGAGAGAAAAGGAATCGGCCTGAAGGGGAACCTTGGTGTTATTTTGACTTTTATAGCACATGCAACAGGTGAGCCAGTGACAGAGAAAGGCCAGAGAGGAAGGATTAGCATGGTATTATGAAAACTTTGGTAAGAATCTGCAGAAAGAGAGAGCATCCAAGGTTGTCTTCCACTTCTAAGTATAGTCTTGGGTTTGGAGTGACTTGGGTTCTTAAGATTAGAAAATCTTGCAGTGAGCATTAGCAATATGCTTCCACAAGAAAGAACAAAGCCCAAGGTCCTGGTGTGTTTGACTCAGCTTTACCACTTCAGTGGCTGCTTGCAAAAACTGCGCTTCCCTTCCAGAATCTCATGGACCTCCTCTCTCTAATCCCCACTGTCCACCTTTTCTAAGCAGGAGCCATAGTCAGGAGTGTTGAGGGTTACAGAAATCAGCAAGATAATATCATTGAAAGTGGTGTTTAAGCAGTTCATTGGTGACTTTTGAAAGGCCAGTTTTAATAAAAAATTGTGATGGTTCCAGATAAATTCACTATAGCCTACACTTTCCAGAAAGACAGGTTAGCAATCTGATAGGGAAACGTAGTCATGGTATAGATTTCTGATCAAGACATTAGGGTATGTTTTCAAGGAGCTAGAGGAAGGAACTAGAAGAGAACATATTTGAAGATGCCAGAAATAGGGAGAGAATGGTCAGTGGAGGTGGAGATGGAGAATTTTTAGTAAAATAAAGAACTCCCAAAAAAGGTTAGCTTCCGGAACAAAGATAGGATGTGGCTTTTTGGAAATAGGTAGTAGAAAGAATGAAGGACAAAGGGGAAGGATGAATGATCATGCAGACAAAATTGAGACAGTGGAGAGGAGAGCGGAGGCTTTGACTTTCTCAGGTCATCTGTGGGAGGCAGGGAAGTGAGACGGTTTTTTGAGAAGAGTGAAAAGGATTTGAAAGAGCTGCCTTGAAGAATTCAATAGAGGAGTAAAGAGGCTGCTCTGACAACAAAATGACTTATGAATCTAAAAAACAAACATGCCTGGATAATGCATTGGGTACAGATTGAGTTCCTCCAGAAAAGTCTTTACATGTCTCTGCTGATTGTAGTGCTTGTTGGAACATCTATCTGAACGTCTAAGTATGATAGAAATCTTTGGCAGACTAACTAATGGCTGGGATAACTATTAGCATGCACTTCTCAATACTTAGAAAAATTAAATTTTCCACTCATAGTGGGCTGTTAAAATCCTAATTACCCCTTGGAGACTGGCCCTCTCAATTTAAGAAAATAGCTCCTTTACAACGGAAGGAAATCACACACACACACACACACACACACACATCTCCATTCATACACACCGTGAATAAAATCGATCTTCATTTCCTCATCCAGTAAATACTCTAAGTCACTCCCTGACACATTGACTTTCTGGTAATCCCATCATTGATCATTCTAAACAAAGTAAGCTTTCTACCCATTCCAGTGACAGCAACAGCTGGTTATTGTTGGAAGATTCATTTATGTCAGCTCTGGAGAACATTTACCTACTCCCACTGCTTCCCATACCACATTGGGGCCAATTGTTACTGAAAGGCCAATTCCTTTCCTCCTGGGCTTTTGTGGAGAGAGTGAAAAAATCATTTCCTGTGGAAGACGGCTGAAAACCCTGGCAGGGAAGGGGCCAGTCCCCCAGAGAGGGGTAGGAAAAGGTTGGCAGGGAGAGCGATGTAAGGAACTGATACCAGAGGCAAGGTACTAAATATTGATGACCCCTTCTTCCAGCCCATTAAAAGGCTTCTCCATGGACTCAAACTCTCAGCACATAGCAGCCTGTGTGAAGCCGTGAGGAGAGTTCCCCTCACTTGGTCCTGAGAACAAAGACTAAGTAACTCAACCTTGGAAGCTCCAGGTCGAGCAGACGCCCTGTGGCAGTTTACCCAACGGGGACCCCAAGAACAGAGTGGAGATGGGTGGAGGTTTGGAAGCAGAGCCATGCTTCGACCAAAGGGTGAGCAACAATAGAAGGGAAGGGAATAAAAGCCTTCCTGGGCAGTCATCCCTGCATAGAAGCAGAATTAAATTGAGAGACTCATATATGCCCTACAAAATTGAGAATTTGCAGCATTTTGTTATTTGGGGGCTGGTGTTCGATTGCAGTCAGATGTGTAGTTAGTACATGCAGATCATATCATATTACATATTGCTGTCATTGTTAGAGTTACTTTGCCGTTTGCAAAATGTGCTTTGTAGGAAATGATCATCTCCCCAAATAAGTGATGGCTGAGGAGTGATTCTGTGAAGGAAAAAAAAAAAAATAACTGTAAAGTGAAATGCTTCAGAAAAAGTCAGGCTTGGGGGCCCAGTTGTATTTATCTCTAGAAGTGATGTTCGATGCTGCAAGTGTTCATGATGAACCTACCAATGGTAAAAATAAATGAAAATAAATAAAAAATAAAAGTAAATTGAAAAACGAGAGAGAGAAGAAGGAAGCAGCTGGCCTACGAGGATGGGATGCCGTGGGCATACAGTGATGGACAGTTAAACAGTACAAAGAGCATGGAGTTAAGTGAATAGAATGGGGCCGCCCTTGGGAGATAAACGTAAACTATTCAGTGGAAGCACAACCAGACAGGTGATATATCGTGTTCTTTTCCAAGGTTGGCTGCTCTTTAATTGTGCTGTTAATCTCCTAAGAACACTTGAGTAGCTGCAGAGCAAACTTTTGCGCTGACAACTGAAGTCTCAACTCAGGCACGATCTACTTACAGCCTCCCTATTGCTATAGACCCCTTGCTGAGGAATTAAAAACCCTCCAATTGGTCTCAGCCTAGCTTCCCAAACTAAAGCACAGAAGAGCCCGTTATTAAGGTATTAGGTTGGGAAAAGATGAGTTCACATTGGGTCTCTAACACCATGTTGGTAATAGAAGTTACTGGCTGCCTAAAAAGGAGTGGGGTGTAGGACGAACATTGCCCATCCGCCCAGGCATTGTCCCATCTCCTCTGCTGCCCTCGCCACTTTCTTCCTCCTTCACTCTCACCCCATTTCCAGAGCATCTAGTTGCACTCTGGAGGAGCTTTCTGCCGAGCTGGAGTTATTATTACATATAAAACCAGGCTGGCAGCACTTTGACATCCTCCGAACATACTGTCATCCTTTCCTTCCCCTTTCTACTCCACTCCCCAGACAAAACCACCAAGAAACCACAGCATTATTTGTCACAGCAAAACACAGGAGCGATACATTAATGTTAACCAATATGAGAACTGGTTTTAAAAAATTATGGTCAGCACCTTATGGAGTACTATGCAACCATAAAAAAAGAATGGAAAAGAACGGTATGAGTTGATAAAGAGAATTGTCCATAATATAATGTTGAGTTTTAAAAAAAGGAATTTGCCCAAAACCAGGTGTGGAGTCAGATGATTCCATCTTTGTAAAATAAATAATACAAAACAAAAAACTCACAGATGTCTTGAGACCACAAGGGTATGCTTGAGGAAAACAGGCAGTCTGTTTGGCTAAGGCCTATGACTCACCTTGCTGGGTCAGGTTGAATATACACACACTGAGTGGAGAATCAGAGCCAGTTCTGGCTCAGAGAGGTTGGAAGAAGGCAGGTCTGGGAGAAGGATGGGCAGGAGAAAAGAAAAAGTAATAGAGGTGCCATAGGGAAAGGAACTATTTGGGGGATGTCCTGCCAGCTGCTCTGCAAGTTGTGTAGGGCTGTGGTGTGACAGTCACTTGCTATAGCCAGTTTTTCAGTTCAGAATATATATACGTATATATGCACACTCTGGAAAAACAAAATTCCTAGTGAGTTTTAGGTTTATAAATTATCAGAAAAACTTTTATTTGTTTACTTTTAAACCACTGCAGAAGGAAGATAACAGAGTTGGTATCTGCTGCCTCTAACACCAGAAATCACACTGTATGATCTTAAAGAAGAAAAATCCAGAGAAAGGAGAAGACAAATGCTTTGAATTTAATGGACGTTTATATATATATATAATGTTTCACCGAAAATGAGACCTAGTCAGAAAATCAGCTCTAATACATCTTTTGGAGCAAACATTAATATAAGACCCGGTCTTGTTTTACTATAAGACTGAGTCTTATATAATATAATATAAGACTGGGTCTTATATTAATGTTTGGTCCAAAAGATGCATTAGAGCTGATTGCCTGGCTAGGTCTTATTTTCGGGGAAACAGGGTATATATGTATGTATGTATATATATATCCATGTGATTAATAATAGGTAAGTTGTGGACCAACATCATCTCCTACAATTATTTTACTATCTTCCAGGACTACCTAAGCCTTCATCACAAGTCTTTATGTCCACCCAAATGTAACAGGGGTTACATTTGACATGGATAAGGCTCTGTAGTAAAACCACTTAACAACAATGGTGTTTTTTTCCCTTTAAATTAATGAGAAAAATCTGTACCCTGTTGGATATCAGTGTACAGATGAATTTATTCTAATTTGAGACCTTTGTCACTATCCCAGTAGTCAGCTAACAAAGATTTTTTGTTTAGTTCATTAGGTTCTCATTTCAGTTTCCTTATCAGCAAAGAGCAGGGCATTTAAAACATAGCACTGAATAAACAAAATACTTTAGATCCATGTGATTTGTGTTACAGACTCCATTTAATAAAAACAGATTCCCTTCTTAATAGAAAAAAATACTTCCAGGGTGTTCTTTTGGTTTCATTTTTAGATATAGTATTTTCTGAATTATCCAAAATGTTTACAATAAATGTGCTTTAATTTGTAACCATAAAAATTATTTTAACAGTAATAGAGACCGATAGCAAAAAGAAACTGCTTTAGAAACTTTAGTCCATATCCTGATTCCTCATTGCTGTGTCTTCCCAAGAAGAATCTGGGTGTATCCTCAAACAAGAAAGCTGATATTAATGGTGGGGTCACCTTTGATGAATGCGTCTGCCTGGCTGAACCAATAGCAGTTGTTGACATCCCTGGAAGAAGCCACGTCATCCCAGCAGTTTCCACCGTTTGTAAAAACAAAACAAAACAAAACAAAATGATCTCAGTTGGAGATTCAGTTGCTTCTAGCTCCTATTCTTTTTGTCACTGTAGCCTCTGTTGCCCACAGAAAACAGAGTGTGAAGCATCCAAAAAGTTTATGTATCAGTCAGGGTCCCATCAGTAGATCAAGAGGGAGCATTTAATACAGAGCACTAGTTACCAAGGTGCTGGAAGAGCTGACATACCAAGCAGGGGCAGTGCTGCAACCCAGGGATTCCCAACAGTTGGAAGTCGCCATCTGCCCTAGTCAGGAGGGACAAAACGATTGCCAGAGTCCAAAGCCAGGTGAGAGTTGGCTCCATCAAGAGAGGGGCTTTCTCATGAGAGCTGGACCATGGAAGGGGCACAGCCCCTGTTGAATAGGTCACTTGAAGCAGATAAAGGGGGTGGAAGAGAATTACTGAGGCTTCTCCTTTCCATCCTCCATCCAAGCGATCACCAGTGCCTCCGATAAACTGAAGCTACCCAGAAGCCACGGGCAAAGGAGCCTAGGAAATAAGGAAGGGACGATGGAGGCACCATGTCCATTCCTAGTTTAACTCACTCATGTCATCTGCCACTTGAATTGTGCAGCATCCATCTAACTTGTGACCAGCCTCCATGCCAGTCTCCACACTGCTGCAGTCCAATCAGCTCACACTCCTCCTGATCTGACCCTGTCCTGACCCTTTTCAATCAGCATCTCCAGTTCAATGTTCTTGCCAGACTAAACCTTCTAACAGGTTTCTCTTTATAAAAAATTTCAAAAATACAAAAAGGCAGAGAGAGCAATGTAGTGAACACCCATGTACCCACCATCAAAAGATACAAAACTTTACACAGTTGAAGCCCTCTGTGTACCCTTTCTGTGATTACACTTCCTTCTTTGATCCATAGCCAATGGAAACCATTGTCCTGAATTTGATGTTTATTATTTCCAGGTATGTCTTCATGCCTGCATTACGTATGTTAAGTATTCCTAAATGATAAATGGTATTGTAAGGTTTTCAGATATTATGTATATAATATCATATTTTATGTATCCTTTGCAACCTTTTTTTTCATTCAACGTTAAAGAAATACCATGTTTCCCTGAAAATAAGACCTAGCTGGACAATCAGCTCTACTGTAATTATATTATATTATACTCTGTCTTATATTATATTATATTATATTATATTATATTATATTATATTATATTATATTATATAAGATCCGGTCTTACGTAAGACACAGTCTTATATTAAAATAAGACTGGATCTTATATTAATTTTTGCTCCAAAAGACACATTGGAGCTGGTAGTACAGCTAGGTCTTATTTTGGGGTAAACACGGTATATACTGTTAATACATGTAGCTCCATATTGTTCATTCATATTAAGTGCTCTATATTATAACTGTACCATAATTTATATTTCCATTCTCTTGGATGGTGACATAAGTTATTTCCAAATCTTTGCTATTACAAACAATGTTGCCATCAACATTCATATTCTTGTCTCATTATGCTGGTTTATAAGAGTTTCTCTGACATGTACTTCTGAGGTAGAGCTGCAGCTGGTTCGTGGGGTATGTGCTATTTATTTTATTGGATATTGGCAAATTGCTCTCCAGAATGGGTGTGCCAATTTATATTCCTACCAGCAGTAAAAGGAGAATTCCTGAAGCTATACATTCTTGCCAACATTCAGTGCTCTCAGTTTCTTGTTTTATTAATTTGGCAAACTAATAGGTATTAAACTGTGTCTTACTGTGGTTTTAATATTATTTTCCTGATGACCAGGAAAGCTGGGAATCCTTTTACGTTTACTGGTCATTTGAGTTTTCTTGAATTACCTGTTAATAATTACTCTTTGTTCATTCTGTGTTGGGACGTTTACCTTTTCCTTATTTATTTGTAGGAACAGATCTAGTGGTGAAGGTGGTGGAAAGCCAGATCCATCCATACTCAGCATTGGCGGGTGGCCTGGGATTCATGACTTGCCTATTAACAAATTTCAAACACTTATTTGAAAGGACAAATGAAAAATACACATTTTAAAACAAAGAGAGTCACAATGTTTGTTCTGAAGAACAAGAGTCAGTAGAATATTAAGGACCTCTTAATTTAACTTTTAGAATGTATGACATGAGGGTCTTTGATTATGGAGAGACTGATTTGTCATCACAAGCCCTACCCACCTTTGAGACATGCAAATGTTAACATTATGTCATACTTGCTACAGATATTCCTCTCTTTTTAAAAAAATAAAATGTGGCAGACAAAACTAAGGCCTCCCCTCCCAACCCTTTCTCTTTCCCTTCCCAATCTCCCAACACATACCTTCCTTTCCAGAGCCCTAGCTCCATTGTCCTAAAGTTTGCACATAACATTTCCCACGCATGTTTTTATATCGTAAAATAGCATACCTACTGTTTTATGTTTAAATTTACATGTACAATTTCATGCTACATGTATCCTTTAACAACTTGCTTTTTCAACCAACCTTGTTTTTGAGATTTATCCACTTATCCATGTAGATCCAGTTCATTCATGTTAGGTGTGAATAACCACATTTCATTTACTTGTCCCCCTACAGGTGAACAGTCAGATTGCTTCCACTATATAGCTGCAATGAATATTCTTATATTATACGTACTCCTTGGGCATAGATGCTGGAATGGTCCATGGGAGTTACTGGCAGAGATATTTTCTGAACTTCTTCATAACGAACTCTACAATATGTAAATGTGTATTTTACTTATTAAAATAAAAATTACTATTCATAGAGCATATTCACTATTCTATGAATATGTGTGATCTCGATACATGTCTCTGGATATATATGCATGGTTTGATTCCTTAGTGTATATAAGCCTAACCTATACTAAGATAAAACAGACCGTGAAATCAATGATAATGACTCTTTGTACCTTAAAGAGAGAAGTCGAATTTTATGGTATTATCTGATCCTTGTTCATCTTTCTGTGTGTATAGTCTATCTCCCCAACTAGACCATGAGCCTCTTGTCAGGAGTGACTATGTGTTATATTCCTTAGAATTCCCAGCAACTAGGAGGGTGCCCTTTGCTATTCAAAGTCTGTACCTCAAATCAGCACCATTGGAATCACCGAGGTGCTTGTTAGAAATGCAGAATTTTAGGTCCTACCCCAGATCTACTGAATCAGGTTCTGCATTTTAACAAGAACTCAAGGTGACATTAAAGTTTGAGCAGCGCTGGTGTAAACTGAATGTTCCCTGGACCTTACCAGCAGGTGTGATTAATTTTGATTGTGTTAACCTCAATAACTCATATTCCCTAATCCTACTTTATTTGCTCTGAAGGACCTTAACTATTAATGCCATATGATAAATGTCACCCAGTGTGCTGCGGGGCATAAAAAAAGGGCATTTTTCAGATGAGTGAATCTTCCCAAAGAAGTTGATGTCTGAGCAAGTCTTAAAGGACTCATAGTCATTAATCAGTTAGACAAGGGAAGGGTGTTCCAGGCAGAGGGAGTCAGGTGAGAAAAGGCATGCATGCTTGCATTTACGTTTAGGGCGCTCCAAGTAATTGAGCGCATATAAAGAAGTGTCACAACAGAAAGCTGAGAGCAGATTATGAAAGTTCTTATTCACTAAGCAAGAGTTCTGTTTTTATCATTCAGGCAGGCTGCGAGAAACTAGTGAAGTATTTTTGGTAATAAATGATACAATTACATTTGTAATACAGATAGGTCACTCTGGAAGCAGTTTTGAGGTTGAATTTGAAAGAGGCTGGACTGGCAAAAAATTGACAGATGGCAAGGTGACTGGCATATCCAGAAGTGATTCATAGATCAGGGTCAACAGAGGGAGTCTTGAGAAATACCCCACCAGAGAGTGGTTGCCCTGCATGGCCTAGAGATTCAGAATCTGCATGACTATAGATCTGGATTGCTGATCTATGATGGAGCTGGCAAGAGTGAGCTTCAGTCACACTTCTCCAGGTAGGGTATTAACAAAAGATGGATAACTGGCATTCTCTCAGCAGGTGCCTTAATAAGATCAGCGCTCCAGTTGCTCAGGATAGATACATTTCTGTGGAAGGTAACAGACTTAACATTGGTGATGCATTCAAGATGTATGTGCTCATTTATTCAATAAACATTTGAGCTTCATATATTCATTATACTAATGGAAGGATCAAAGCAACACGGCAAGCTCATAAGAGCTCCCAGGATCCGGTAACCACCAAACCCAGTTCCTAAGTGCATGGATTTTATACCTTTTATACCTGAGTATAATCCAAGATTCAACTCTGCTCCATCCTCCTCCAGGAAGTGCTCTGAGAGCAATGGGAAAGGAAGAACCTTGGGACACCTAGAACATGGATCCACTTGAACCTTGGGACACCTAGAACACGGATCCACTTGAACCTATGCTCAGGAGTCCTGAGATGGGCTGCAATACTCAGAGGTATGCCATCCTCTTCTTGGCATGACTTGTCTATCTCAAACTCCACGTAGCTTATATGGCAGGAAGAGATTGGCTCTATCTCCCAGTGGGTAGGGATACGACACCCATGGAATAACCACAACATCATTAACAGCTAACAATTGTTGGAACTTATTATATCCCAAGCCCTGTGTTCAATACTTAATTTACAGCATCTCACCTAGATCTCACATAAATTCACGAGATAGAGACTGTTACTTTTTAACAACTGTTTTACTGAATTATAAAACACATAGAAAAAGTACAGAAAGCGTGCAAATTCTTTGCATGTACCTGATATCAGGTTGCAAAGTCTTGGAGGACAAAGAGTATTTTATTCATCTGTATGCCCCCACAGTACCTGGGACCGAGGCTTGATATATTACTTAATGTTGTTAAGTGGTTAAATAATAAGCTAATAGCCAAAAGAAAATAAATGGTCCTTTGTCTTAATAGTTCTCAACTTTTGGTGCATTTTACTATCACGTGTGGTACTTTGAATGAGACAACTGCCAATGGCCCACACCTGGGGACCCTGATTTAGTGGGAGAATCTTGAGTCAGTAGCTGGATGTTTAACCATACAAATATTTTCATTCACCTTTAACTCCATGCTCTTCTCAAATGAGAACGTGTTTACTGTGACTTCACTAAATCATAAGAGAAGAAGCTCTATGATATGTATCAATCATCTCTTTCCTTCTAAAATGACTTTTCTTATACAACTCTTCCTTCCAAATACTTAAATACTCTAGGGAATATCAGTAAATGGATTTTTTTAAACCCACACTTTCAACATTTTTACATCAAAATGAATCAAAGTAATCACTGGAATAAAAATGAAAATTTCTCTGGCACCGCATAAAAAGGAAATAGTTACTAAGTTGAGAAGGAATCCATTAAGATTATGAATATCAGTAATAGCCAAAGAATTTACAGTGGTATTTTATTAAAGCAGTACTTTAAAATTTGCTCTATTTTTATTGTTGGTAGATCCTTATCAATGATCTGTTATGAGAAGACTGTTATAAAAAAATCTTTTTGAAATGATGCCTATTTATAATATGTCCAGAACTGTTATAAATATACTAAATTTCATACCATCAATTTCATTCTTTCAATTACTCATCAGCCAACAGATGTTAGATGAACACTATACTAGATACTAGAGATACAGAGATGAAAAATACAGTTCTTTCCTTTAAAATTATCAGTTTAGTGGGGTAGACGGTTTAGGAAATTGGAAATTATAATGAATGTGATAAGAGCAATATTTTGAATACACATATGGCACTGCAGGTTTTTAGAAGAGGAACAACAAATTGGGGGAACATGTCAATGAAGG
This sequence comes from Rhinolophus ferrumequinum, assembly GCF_004115265.2. NCBI lineage: Eukaryota > Metazoa > Chordata > Mammalia > Chiroptera > Rhinolophidae > Rhinolophus > Rhinolophus ferrumequinum. The sequence goes on along the minus strand of NC_046296.1, from coordinate 25,439,680 downwards.
TTTCCAGGAGGAGTAAATCTTGAGCTTTGCATTTATTTAAGGAAATGAGAAAAGCCAGCTGGTGTAAGAGGAGGACGTATCAGAGTTCTTAGTCACAAGCAATAGAAATTGACTTTGGCTGATTAACTAGAAAAGAAATTTGTTAAAATAATATTAGGTAGCTCACAGAACTTCCTGGATGACTCAAGAGCCAGGCTCAGAGTCTGTGCCACACGAAACATCCCCCGAAATCATGTCAGAGATCTAGTCCAGTGAGGATACTGCTGAAGCTGGTATATTCAGTGCCGCTGGCCCTGGACATTAAACAACCAGCTCCCACTGCCTCAGAAGTTGCTGTAACTGTTACCATCACTGTCAGAAAAAGTTTTCCGTTCTTGCTTTAATGTGTCATTTGTTCCTAATTCAAAGTCTGGGGAGAGGCATCTGCTTAGCAAAACCTAGGTCACATGCTACACCCAGCTGCAAAGGAAGCTAAAACAGTAAGTATCTGCCTGTTTTCATTGCCCATTGCTGTGTAACAAACCACCCCAAAACTTAGTGGCTTAAAACATTAACGACCATAATTATATCTCAAGGTTCCGTAGGTTGACTGGGCTCAACTGGACAGTCCTACTCTCCAGATGGTGTCTGCTAGGTCTAAAATTATCTGAAGGCTCACCTGGAATGTCCAAGATGGCTCACTCACATGGTGAACTGTGGACCGGGAGCTCAACCAGCTACCTAATATCCTTCTGTGAACTACCTAATGTCATCTCAATGAATTTCTTTTCTACTTAATCCGCCAAGAGTGGTTGAGTATTACTTGGTTGAGGGAAAACCAAGACTGAGAAAGAGATGAAACTGAAACAGGTCAGTTCTCCACCATAGAGCCTCTTCCCATTGGTTGGGCTTCCCACAGCATGATGTTCTCGTGGAAGTGGCACATTTTACCTGGTATTTTTCTTTGAAGAGGGAGCATTCTAAGCAGCAAAGTCAGAAGCCTGAAATCTCTTAATGCTCAGCCTGAAAAGGTACACAGCTCTACTGTCACCCATTCTATTGGTCAAATCAAGCCACAGGATAGCACACACTCAAGAAAAGGCAAGGTAAACCCCATCTCAAAATGTAATGAGTGGCAAAAAGGTCTGCAGCTGTCTTTAATTCCCCACACTGACACGTTCAGCTTTTATACTGGGAGGAAAGCTTTGCCTCCTAGCTAGACTCCAAGTTGGTGATTTTCCCAAACATAGAAAAGGGCTTCAGATGCTGAGCTCTCAAAAAAAACACGCATACACACAAAAACGACAGTTGTCCACTGTAAGAAGCAGAAAGAAGGGCATTCCAAGCAGAGAGAACAGTATTGGAAAGTCACAGAGAAAGCTTCAGCTGGTAGGGCCACCTAAATAGTGCAGTACTAATGATAATGTAATTCCCGCTATTCTCTTGCTAACACTGCATTAGAACTGCTCCTTGGTGAGCAGAGTTGTAATTCTACTATATTTGTTCATATTAGAGAGTTTAAACTAATTACAATTGATTTGGAAGTTGCAGGCCTTGCTTGTTTTCTCCTTTCTACATCTTTAAAACCCTTTACAAGATCACTGTTTATAAGAGCTGCTCCAGAATCAGAAATGTGCACTTGACAACGATTGCCTAGGGAATGCAGTAACTTGAAAATAAATGTAAAGGAGACCCAGACCTCATCTGTATACTTAAGTATTTTTAATGGTCTTTTCTTTTATGTTTCATTATGAGAATATTTAAGGTAGCAGAAAAGTAGAAAGAATAGTACAATAAACACCAAGATATCTACCATCTAGATTCAATCCAATAATTGCTAGCATTTTGCCATATTTACTTGATCTTTATGTATATGACATTTTTTTCTGAACCATTTAAAAATAAATTGTACACGTCGTGACATTATAGGTGCCTCCAAAAAGTAAGGACTTTCTCATACACATATATCTATAATTTCATTATTGTATCTTTAAAAGTTAATAGTAATTCCTCAAGAGAATTTAATGCCAGTCCATATTCAGATTTCCTCAATTAGACCCCAAATTTATTTTGTAACTGGTTTATTCAAATAAGGATCCTATCAAGAACTATGCATTGCATTTGGTTGTTATTTACCTTAAATCTCTTTTAATCTAGAATTATCCCTTTTGAAGAGATTAAGTGATTTGTTTTGTAGAATAATCCACATACTGGATCAGCATGATGGTTTCTTTGTAATCCTGTTTAACTTGTTCCTCCAGTATTTCCTGTAAACTGAAGGCAGATTTAAAGGCTTATTTAGATTCAGGTTAAATATATTTGGCAGGAATACTGTGTACTTCTGCCATCTCCGTGCTGCTGCGATCTACCTATTTCATCTACGATCCGTGTACTTCACGTTGCATCACATCAGGAGGCTCATTGTGTCCAATTGTCTTTGTCTTTCATTTTGGGGAAGGAGGAGCAAAAGTAATGTACACCAGGTTGGATAAGGCAAAATAGTCTAAAGCAGGGTCATTGTGGGACTAAAGGTGTAGAGAGAAGTGGTGGCCAGATCCCAGGGATGTTGTCTGCTTCTGAGCCCTTAGCTGCAGGCTGACTCGCTCATCTGAGAAAATTGACACTCATCTTGATGGTATTAATGAAGGGAGTCAAAGATTCTGGCTGGCACTGAGGACAAGTCCTCCTGGACCTCAGAGAACAGGAAGGTCCCAGCGGAGTCCCTGCACAAGTCTCTCATGTCCTGTTCTGGGAGAAATCTGGTCTGACTTCTAATAGGAAAAGTACAGCAACATTTCCTTCATAGGATCTACAGAGCTGTAAGAATTAAGGGTCTGATTTACTTAATATGGGCCCAGAGGCCAGAACACCAGAATTATTGTCTGTCAGCAATAACACACCAGTAGAGGCCCAAAATGGTAGAGAATTCTCTGGAAAGCTGATGTGGCAGTTTAGTTCCTGGAATGATTTTAAGCTTTTGGGACGGGTAGCAGACACCTGAAGGACCCAGGATTAGCGGCCCTGGTGGACAGAATTAGCCAAGGCAATACAGTAGCAACTGGGAGCTTCAAGGTGGTCTGGAACAGGGTTTCTCAACGGCAGCACCACTGATGTTTGGAGCCGAGTAATTCTTTGTTGTGGAAACCATCCTCTGCATTGTAGGATGTTTAGTGGCCTCTCCTCACATACCAGTTGCACCCCCACCCCAGTTGTGACAACCAAAAGTTTCTCCAGCATTGCCAAATGTCCTGGGGTGGGAGCATGGTGGGGGAGGGCAAAATCACCCCTGGTTTTGAATCATTGGTCAGGTAGGTAGTAGTAGCATTTTCCATTAAGCGACCAACACCAAGCTCTGTGTGGAAACACATTAGTTCATCTCACAGGGATAGCGCCTCTATGAGGGAGGGGCCCTGTCAGCAAGGTTCTATGTTGCTAAGGTTCTGACCTGGGTCTATCCCACTTTATATCTAATTCTCTGTCCATGTACCAAGCTGTTTCTCTCTCTGACAGCATGGAGCAGCTGCCAGAATGATGCCGGCATCCCAGGCCTGATTGCAGGCACTAAGCCTCAAAGCACCCACAGAGGGTGAAGAGCAGTCTCAATGGAGCCTTTAGCTCGGGGGCAGGGAGCAGCTTCTGGCTCAGCAGCATTGATATGGTAGGAGTTTTCAAGGACACAGGGAAGAGCCACTGGTGGTTTTCCTGGGGCGGCAGCTACTTGGCCTGACCAACGACTTGAAGAAGGGATAGCCATGAGGGTCACCGAGACCTGGCTTTGGAGTTGGGAGAACATGCAACATGTTAAAAACATACAGGAAGAAAAGTGGTGGGCCCCTAAGAATATCAATGAGAGGATTATCCTTAAGTTCTTTAAGTAATGTGGAAAATCCTAGGCTCCAAAAGAGCCAGAGAGAATTCAGGAGTTGCAGCATGAAAACAGGACCTGGACCAACCACACTTTACCAAAGAGCGCTGAATTGAGTGAAGCTCACCGATCACCCTAGCTGGCTACGAGTCATGAAGGGATTTAAATATGGCCTATTGACAATGGGCAGGTAACAAAATCTTCTTATCAGAAGTTATCCACCATCCCTCTGCTGTTTTTGATAGGCTTCTGATAAGGTTTTTCCTCCTCTGAGGGAGAGTAAGAAGGAGTAGGTAGGGGGCACCTCTCCTCCAGGACACAGGCTGACTTGTCCAGGAAGCTCTAGGAGTGCTGCTCTTTTAGCTGCCTGATCAGCCAGTCTGTTACCTATAATCTGGGTTGAATCTCCTTTTAAATGTCCTTGATAGCGTATTGCTACAATTTCAGAGGGCTCCAGGACAGCCTGAAGTAGACACAAGATTTCATTATGGTGTGTAATGGAGTTTTTTTTACAGTTAAGAGTCCCCGTTCTTCCCAGATTGCCGCGTGAGCAAGAAGGATTAAAAAGGCATACCTTGAGTCAGTGTAAATATTAATTCTGTTTCCTTTACCCAGTTTTAGGGCTCTAGTGAGGGCGATAAACTCTGGCTTCTGAGATGAAATATTAGGAGGCAAAGGACCCATAGTGCAGTGGAGGCTACTATGGTATATCCTGCCCTGTGACCGCCATTGTACATGTAGCTACTGTCATCTGTATTCCATTCCTCATCTGTGTTGTCTAAAGGAGTGGCTTCCTCCACTAGGAGGGCCACGGCAGCCACTGCCCTTGGGCATCCTGGCCGTCCCTTGGTTACAGAATCCAGCAGTTTGGAAAAGTAAGCAACTGGCCGGAGATCTTGTCCCAATGGTTGCGTCAGTATTCCCAGTGCTATTCCGTTTTTCTGCAGTGAAGATTTGTTCAGGTCAAGTATACTCAGGGCTGGGACAGACATTAAAGACCGCTTGTATCTTCAAAGGCATTTTGTTGTTTTAAGGTCCAGTCTAATGTTTCAGTGTCTGATCCAGCTAGGACTTCATATAGTGGCTTGGCCACGACACTGAAACTGGGGGTCCATATCCTGCAGAATCCTGCCATACCTAGGAAGGTTCTAAGTTGTCTTTTTGTCTGAGGAGGGCCAAGCTGGGAAATAGCCTTCTTTCTCTTAGTAGTTAAAGCCCAATGTCCAGGAGTTAAAATGTACTACTTTCTGTGAAGAATTTTGGGCCTTTTTCTTGGAGACTTTTACACTCTAGAGCCCAGGAAGTTAAGAATTTGGACGGTAGTGGTGTCTAAAAGTTCCTTCGTGGGACTACAAATAAGAATATCATCCACATATTGGAAGAGAGCCCCATTTGGGAGGGAGACCTCCCTAAGTTCTTTAGCCAAAGTGTTTCCAAAAAGATGCGGGCTATCTCTAAATCCCTGAGGCAATATAGTTCAGGTAAGCTGTTGGGACAGACCAGAGTTAGGGTCTATTCATTCAAAAGTGAACAGGTATTGAGAGTCTGGGTGTAAGGGGATACAAAAGAACGCGTATTTGAGGTCCAAGACAGAAAACCAGCTGGTGTGCCCCAGCACCTGAGTTAGAATTGAATATGAGGTTTGGAACCAGTGGGTGATTAGGTACAACAGCCTTATTAATAAGTCTCAAATCCTGGGCGAGACGATATTCTCCGCTGAGCTTCAAAATTGGTAGAATAGGGGTATTACAATGGGATTGATAGAGTACTAAAAGTCCATAAGTTATAATTTTCTGTATCTGAGGCTGGAGTCCCTTATGGGCTTCAGCCTTGACAAGGTACTGTCTTTTCTGGGGATATGACAGGGGGTCCTTCAGAAAGACATCAATGGGATCTGTCTTAAAGGCTCTTCCCAGGATTCCCTGACTCTAAATCTCAGAATTGATGATGCTTAATATAGCCTGGAATATCCTGAGGAGGTTTCTGAGGCAGGAGAATTTGAGAGGGCTAAGAAGGATCCTCGAGACTCCGGAAGGCCTAATGTGGCCCCTAAAGCTGAGAACAGATCTCTTCCCAGCAACAGAGCGGGGCACTCGGGCATAACTAAGAATTTATGAGTTACTAAATGTTTACTTCATTCATTGGCAAGAGACAGACTGAGTAAGAGTCCGGAACCTATGGGTTCCATCATAACTGAGCAAGTTTCAGAGGAAATACCGTAGGTCCAGAGTGAGTGGTCAAGACAGAGTAAGTGACTCCTGTATCAATCAGGAAATTAACAGGCTTACCTGCCACATCAAGGGTCACCTGTGGTTCCTCCCCTATGATGATGATGGTCTTCTTGAGAGCTGCTGGGAATCTCAGGCTCTGTCAGTCGATCACAGCCATTTAAAGGGAAGGAGTTGGTCCCAGTTCCCTTTGGAACAGGGGACAATCCCTCTTCCAATGCCCTTTTTGTTTGCACAAGGGGCACAGCTGTTTTAGAGGATTCAGACCACTCCTTATTCTAGTGGCCTGGGCTTCCATATCCAAACAGGCTCCCTTACCTGGTGTTCCTCTTCTGGGGTTGTTGGGGTGGCCCTGAGCTGGCTTTTTGGCCTTGGTCTGTCTATAACTGCGTCCAAAAGTCTAGCCTGTTTCTGTCTGGTCTCATCTCCAGTCTTGCTGTTCCTTTCTTTCCTCATTTTCCCTGTCTCGGTTGTTAAAGATGGTGAAAGCAATGTTTATGAGCTGACTGGTAGGGGTTGGGGTCCCATAGCTACTTTCTGTAATTTCCTGTGAATGTCAGGTGCAGACTGGCTAATAAAATGCATCCCTACTACAATGTGTCCCTCCTGGGTGGTAGGATCTACATTAGTATATTTGCGTAGGGCATCTACTAAGTGAGCGTGGAAAAAGGCTGGGTTTTCATGTGGCTCCTGTGTAATTTCCTTAATCTTATCATAAATTCACAATTTTGCTTGGGCATTTCCTCATCTCCTGCAGGAGGCACAGAATCATGTGGACTCTGTGAATAGTTCCCTCCTGCCCTGCAGGGATCTTGAGTGGGAACGGCTGTCACCCCCAGTTGGGTATTGGGTAGGTTGAAATACATATAGGGAATTGGCATAAGCCTGCGCTTGTCCTCAAATGCGAGCTTTTTCCTCTGGGGTACAGCAGTGAGAGAGAATAACATGTAAGTCCCTCAGGTAAGATCAAAAGATAGAGCCAAACTTTTAAACTTGTCAGTGAATTTGCCTGGATCGCCGAAAACCATCCTAAACGGCTCTGCAATGATTAAGGTCTGACATAGAAAAAGGGACATGGACCTGGGTGGTGAAGTCCCCCTGCCACCTCCTGGAGTGGGCACAGAAATTCTCCCAGGGGTTGAGGACAGGGTAACAGGAGGTAGACGTGCTGGTATGGGGGTAGGGTGGGTGCAGTCTCTCATGGACTCTCGGGAGAGAGACCAGTAACTCCAGTGGGCCCGCAGAGTCTTTAGGGCTGGAACTGGGAGTCAGGTCAGAGGAAGTTTCTTTCTCTTGATTACTGTCAGGTGGAGGACCACGGTTTACATAGCAGTGAGCCATAGTACAGGCCCCGCAGGCCTTGGTGTTCTCTTAAGTACGTAGATGCCTGGACGTACGGGACCTCTGACCACTTTTCCTGTCTTCTACAGAAGAGATCTACTTGTAAGATGGTGTTATAATTTAGGTTTCCATTTATAGGCCAGGCTTCCCCATCCTCTAGTTTATATCGGGGCCAGACAGTGTTACAAAAAAATAATAATAATAAGCTTTTTATTTCTAACACTGTTAAGGTGCCCCAGTTCTGAAGAAGACAACCGAGAGGGAAGTCTGTAGGAACGGAAGAAGTATTACCCATTTCAAGTCCTTGGGGAGGGTAGCCTGAAAAAGGGAAAAAGAAGGGATTAGGGGCTCTCCCAGAGAGCCACGCAGGGGGTACAGGGGGCTCTCCTGGAGAGCTACACAGGGCATATTGCTCTCCCAGAGAGGCAGCCAACGTCACAGTGTCCTTGACCTGTCCCTATAGGCCTCTGTCACCATTGCCGAGTGACCCTGACTGGCTCTGATGTCTCAGAGCTCATAGTCCCATCCCAGGACTGGGATCCCTGTCTTAGTATCTGGAAACCTGAGGGTGGGGTGCTGTAAACACCTAAGGAACTCAATAGACCTTATGTTCTATAATAGCACATCCAACACTAGAGTGGACTCTTCTTGTCCTGGAGTCTTTAAAGTTTCAAGACCTCTGTAGGGCCCATAACCCTCTGGCCAAAATGGAGCCTATGAATTTCAAACAGGTCACATGGTTAGTGGGGGAAAGAAGAGCTCCCTCCCCTCTCTTGGAGGAGATCCCTTATCTCATCTAATTTACAGATAGTCCAGATAAGACTTAATTCCATTCATTCCTTAGGAAATCAAACTGTGTGGACCTCATGGCAGGTCATTAAACGGTGGATTAAACAAGCCCATAGTCTGAATTCTCTTTCTTTGGGGGTCCCTGGCCTGATGGTGGAAAGGTTGGTATCTGTAGGAAACTGGCCCACCTGCAGATGAGCTGGCAGGCAGTCAGGGTCTCCCAGATTCCCAGGACCCTGTGCACATGACAGCAGGCCTATAGGCCTGCCAGCAGATCTCCCCCCCTCCGTCACAGGTGGCAGAGGCTTGCTTGCCAGCCCACCCTGCCCTCCGGATCATACACCTCCCAAGAATCAGCACCTGTGCAGCAGTGGGAGATATCGCAGTGACCCGTGGGTCAATGCTGGGACACACATCCCTGGGGCGTGGCCCCACACGTGACTGGCCTTGGCATGGGGCGCAAGCTACCCCTCGGGCAGGCAAGGGAGAGGAAGGGCGACCTACAGAGCCATGTGCAGCGCAAGGGACCTCCCTCCAGAGGGGACTGTGGTAGCTACAACCTTGCCCTGGGTGTCTCTCTCCTCAATCTCTCTCTCTCTCTCTCTCTCTCTCTCTCTCTCTCTCTCTCTCTCTCTCCCCCCTTCTCTCTCCCTCCTTCCTTCCCTCCCTCCCCCTCCATTCCGCCACTGGAGACTCTCCCTGGTAAGTCTCAAAACCCATGTTTCACACTCAGCCACCTGGTGTGCCCCATGCCCCCATCCAACGGCTTCTCAGGAACAAATCCTGGGCAACCTGGACTCAGTCCAAACAGTATCCCATCTTAATATGTCCCAGGCAGAGGCAGCATGAAAGACAGGTCCTTTCAGAGAGCCTGTAGGAAAAATAGAGTCAGAGCCCCACCAATAAGGGAAAAAAGAGTAGCTAAGTACGTGTGATTTTCAGTTGCAGAGGCAAGGCAAGGAACGAGTTTGTCATTCATAACTTTCCTGAGATTTACTGATCTGGCAAGATAGGTGCAGGAAAGTGAAAACAAGTCGAATAAGGAGTTAAACGTGTCTGCTCACAGGAGAGAAGGTCAAGAAGGAAGAGATGAAGTCAAGAGGATTGGCTCCCAGAAGGCCATACTAATCACTGAAATGTAGCTAACGCCTTCCTGAGTGGTCGTGGAAAAGGAAGAAGGTAGAGGGAGCCAGCGAGGGGCGCAGCCTCAGAAAGAAAGCAGAGAGCAAAAAGCGGGTTACAGCTTTGTTCTTATCATGGAAAGTTCACTCTAGATTTCGGTGAAGATTAATTCCTTCGTGGTTGCCACATACATACTTGTATGTTGTGGAAAAACGGGCTCTTAGTGTCATCACAGGAAAGAATTCAAGGATTCACGGAATAAGCCAAGTAAGCAAAGCCAAGCGAGCAGTGGATTTATTGAAAAACAAGAAGGAAATAGTACACTCCCAAAATAGTAGGAGCGGGCAGGCCAGGAGAAGAGCAACTGCCCCAAAGAACAGAGGCTTAGGATTTTATTAGAATGAGGGTGTGAAATATTCAAGATTTAAGGGTGACATTACAGGCGTTCCCAAGGTGGGTCTTCACTGACCACTCCTTCCCGTCAGGAAGTGGGATTCCCTTGTCCTTATTTGGCCTTTGTCGGAACTGTCATGGCAACATGGGGTGGAGATTTTTCCCTGCCCACAATGCTAATAGTATTATTATTAATAGTATTGTTAATAGTAAGCTAGTGTGCTAATAGTATTAATATAATCTACTACAATTAGCTAAAGTGAGGGGCAAAATGGCATCCTGAGTTACCAGGATCTAGTTTTGGCCAGCCTGGTAGCTGCATCTTTCCCTAAAGAATGATCTCATCTCTCTTTGTTTTCCTCTCCTCTCCTCTCCCCTAGGCCCTGTTCTTTCTGCCTGCAGTAACACTTGGAAAGGTCTATACTGCCCTGACATTTTGAATATTTCTCCAGAATATTCTAGCTATCCAGGAGTCCCTACATTATCACAACATTAAATTGTAATTTTCATTATTTATGCAATAAACTTGATAAGCAAGTCCAAGAAGACCAGTGGCAATGATTAAGAAACGAAATCTCCATTGCTCATCACATCTTCACCAAGTGTAAAATGGTGAAATCCCCATCAAACCAGCAACAAAAACATTAACAGCAAAAAATTTAATTGTATTCTTATTATAAAACATAATACTTTTATATATAATTAACATAATTTATATTTATCATGAATGTTTATCTTCAGCACATCTTATATTATGGCCCCAGCCGGCTGAGCATATAGAAGACAAATTCATGTGGGTCCCAGATAGTTTTGGCTTCTTATGTGTTTTGGCGAAAAAGAGAAGATTGCAACAAACAGGAAAAAATGTGGAATAAAAACGGAGGCTACTCTGGATTAGGAATATGAAACCTGGTTTATGGTTGTCTATAAACGAACTGAATGAGGACATCATTGTCATTTAACCTCTTAGGACATTATTAATCTTACCTGTATAATTGGAGGGGGACGGGAGGGAAGAGACTGCTTTTGGACGAGATGATTTCTCAAGCTGCTGAAACTCTTTCAGCAAATTTTTCAATGGCTTCATTCTATATAGACAGCTCTTTAGATGATAGTGACGGCTTATTCCATTTATCAACCATACTCATTTTGAGAAGAAAAAACAACTCCGTTACAAAATAATTCAAACATGAAGACAATGGGGAAAGTATTAAATGATAGAATGAAGTAAATTTTCTTTACCTACGAGGAAACGGAGGTTGTATACTATTACTCTTCTATAAAGTGAGAAGGCCAAATGATGTAGGGGGGGAATTTTGAATCAGGAGATTACGGTTCTAGTCCTAACTCCACCTCTAACTTTTTCATCTTGTTCAAATCCCCAAATCTGTGATCACATCTTCTGTAAATGGTATTCATTGGCTCTACAAGAAGGCTATGTGAGAATCAGAAGGGTAAGATACTTAAAAACAGTTTGAAAAGTTCTGCAGATATTAATAATCTAAGATATTAGCATTAGCGTAATACATCAGGATCTATCTCTAGGATGCTGTTCACAATTCATGCTTTTAAACTAACTGGTTCTGGAAAAGTTATTTTTTAACCATGAAAAAAATGAATGTAGAGCATATCACAAAATTATATAACAAACATTGATGTACCCTCCACCTAGAATTAAATGTAAATGTTCTGATCAAAACATCAAGTTGTACACCTTAAATATTGTATTTGTCAACTACATCTTAATAAAGCTGGGAAAAAATGTAAATGGTTTATAACATTTACATCAGATTTTTTCAAATATATAAAACAATTGCAATTACAGATAGTCTTCGTTAGTGCTTTTATGTATATCATTCCAGTTCATATTTTTATGCTTTACTATAAAAATGTATTCAAAAATAAGAAAGTGTTGGTTTATTTTTTAAAGTAACATTAATTGAAAAATTTATATTTATTCATTTTGAAAATTCATTTATTTTTATAATCTAACCATATTGATAATTATAGCTCTAATTTATTTAAGTGCTGAATAGTAATCCATCTATCAATACATCACATTTATCTTCTAAAAAGTATTATTTAGCCGGAAAATGTTTACTGAGTTATAAAATAAAATCACAGGAAAATGTTTAGATATGGAAAGGACCTTGGAGATCATCTTGTACAGGGTTTCTTAAGCTATGGTTCATAGAATGAGCCTTAGGAGGTCTAAGAAATTTGAGCATCTGTAGGATGAGCACTTTCCAAAGGAAGGGCCAAAGCTTTTACCATGCACTAAATACAGTAGTAGTCCTAGTAGAGTTGAAAAGCTGTGGTCTAGTTCTACTCTCTTGTTTGACATGTAAGAAGACTGAGGTCCAGAGACATTACGCAATTTATACAAAATCATAGAGATTTTGAATAAAAAGTGACTTGAATAGAGCCTGTTCATAGACCCAGGTGCATATATATTGCTTTTCCAGAACAACACATTGCTAGGGTTTTGTGCTTGCTTATTTGTTGATTTCTTATACAATATACGTTTAAGTTCCTTTCAACTTTTGGTCTATAAAGTACAATTCAATCTTTTTTTTCCTTTTAATTATTATCCACTGCTGGTGAAAAGGTGGTAAAATTGGTACACTGCTATACTGCTGGAGGTACTGTAAATTGGTATAGTCTTTTTGGAAAACAATATGAGATGAAGTGTCAATAAAACATACATAGCATTTTGGCTCAATCATTTTTATATTGTGAAAAAATTCCTAAAACTGGACAAAGCCACATGCAAAAAATATTCATCAAAGTATTATTTGTAATAGTCGAAAATATCCACTAATAGAATAATGGGTAAATCACAGTATGTCTACTCCATTGAATACAACGTAGGCAATTAAAATTAAGGTTTTACAAAATGTTAAACAATAGGAGGAAATGCTTACAACATAATATTAAATGAAAAAAGGGATACAAAGTCAACTTACATTATGATTACAACTTGTAAAAAGCCTGCACAGGAGAAAACACTAGAAGTACATACAACAAATGGTAACTGGTCATTTATTTTTTCTTTTCCTGATGCAAAATCTTAGGTAATGTAGTTATGGTCATAATTTTTAAAAAGTAAACAAAAACAATACTATCATTGGACCCAAATGCAATGAATTTTAATCAGTATATTTCCCACAGATTCATCTTTAAAATATGCAGAGATGAAGACTTTCCTCCTGTAATACAATGTCACAGTATTGAAATGCTGTCTTCAGAATGTTGTGTAAGATTACTTAGTTGATTGCACTCATAAGTCACCTGGCCAAATAGCTACTTAATTTCCGCGGACAAAGTTAGACGCTGATTTCTTAATTGTTGTCCTTAAGTGATTGGCTTCTGCATTTACATGACAAAAATCGTCATTTTGTAATCATGTTATGTATGAAATCAGGAAGACATTTTTCCGAAAGCAGGGTTTTCTTTTTAATGTCCTGTTTAAATTTCAGTTTAAAGATTTTCTTGGTGTAAGGTAGACGTAGGCTTGAAAATTTTGTCCTGTTCTTCTTACTCCGATATTTCTGTTAGTAGAGCTATCAAATTAAAGCAAGCATGTGTTCATCTAAAATCAATGAGTTTCCAGTTTCTCTGCACATACAAACAAATAATTTTGTTTCTTTCTTTCCCGGTCAATAAACATTTATTGTGACATATAGTTTATGTGTATATGCAAGCTTGCACATGGGCTAAACCAGCAGGGGGCGAAATACAATAGGAATAAATTTGACAAGTCTTAGATTTTTCTCGCTTTAGTGATTGAACAATAACAAAAAATCCAGCACCACCACAAGGCAATTGGTACTCCAATTTAAAGTGATGCAGTCTCCGCATATCTTAACAGCAATTGAGTTGTAGAGACAAATGTGGGTCTATTTTAGCGCTCCAAGTTAATTTGTCTAGAACATTGCGGAGGCGGGATAAACTGTGATGAACTGCTTTTGTCCGTATCTTCCCCGATTTGTATAATTCCTCCATTCAAAGGGGTGGACACGTTTCAGTGGCTGAAAGGGGTGTTTTCCACCCTTATTTCCCTGCGTAGCTGCTGAGCTTTGCTGTTTTGGAACTATTTTAAATTATTCAGATTACCGGTGCAGGTTTGCCATATGTGAGCAGAAAGAGCACCCGGCAAGGCTCATGATTTTCCTGGATAGGACCCTGGGTTTATCATCCCGGACGATAATAATCCTGTAGTCTGATTTTTATAGTGCTCGGTTTTCTAACAATTCTTGATTAAGGAGAGGGAAATCTTTTAACAACGCAAATGATAAACTGCTCAAGATTGATGATAAGAAAATAATCTGTTATGACCTTTGTTAGAGAAATGCATAAGTTGATTTTAGTTTCATCGGATATTCTCCCGCAGCATTTATGAAAAACGACCACCGTCTCCATCGGTTAGCAAAATCCCCAACTATTATGTTTTTGTTTTTGTTGGTCTCGAAGACGATTTGTCAGCGGCTGGTTTTCCTCTTGCTTCCCATCTTACGCTTCACTTATAACAATCTCTTCTTTATTAATTAAATATCAGCTTTCTTTTCTGTCATCTTAAGTTAAAAAGAGGGAGGGATTTAGACGGTGAATGGAAATGTAGTTTTTCGGGGCGAAAAGAGCAAGCGGATCAGTGCTCCGCAGTAGGTTTTTGGTGAAGATATGGTTCTGTATACCAAAACCTTCGCAGTTTTATTAGAAGAGCAACAGACTTAACTCGGTCCTGAGCTAAACGTTAACGTTAACCAGCTGAAGAGCACTTGTCCCTGGCCCGGAACGCTGCCTTGGAGGGAGGCGGGAGTGCGGAAAGACGTCTTCTCCCCACCCCCTCTACGACTCGCGAGGAAGTAAAGGAAAAGGGCAGTTTGCCCGCACCCAAAATGGCGGCCGGCGCTCTGCGCGACAGCGCCTGCGCGGGGTAAGCGTTCTGTGACACTAATTCCCTTGGCGCGTCCTCCCACTCACCCCCCAGCACCCACTAGCGCCCGGCCCCGACCTAGCCACCTGCGCCCGGAAGTGACGTATGGGCGGCAGCGGTTCCCCCGCTGCATGATGGGAGAGTGTGTGGAGTGGGCGGGGGTTCTCCGCGGAGGAGGAGGAGGTGGAGGCGGCGGCAGCGGCGGCGGAAGAGGGCGGAGGGTAATGGGATGGGGGTCCCACGGCTACGCTGAAACTCCGGGTGGGCGTCCATGGCGCTGCTTCGCTGACAGGGCTGTGAGCAGTCTGCCTTCCGCTCTCACCAGCTTCGCCTCGAAATAGCCGGTCCTTCCCCGGGGAGCCAGTTCCTCCCCGGGCCCCTGAGCCATGCCCATCGCGGCCGCCCCGGACGAGCCAGGTAAGCTCCACCGCTCCGCTCCCCCAGCCACGCTTTGGGGAAGAGGGTGAGGGGGCCCGGCCCACGGCCAGACCCTCGCGGCGGCCGGGAGCACCTGTCTGCCGCGGAGCCGGGGGCTGCGGGGACGGTGCCGGCTCTGCGGGCCTGCGGGCTCCTGGCTTGGGCTCTGCCCTGTTCCACGGAGGGTGCGGGGAAGCCGGGAGCGGCGCCCAAAGCGCACGGCTTCCTCCTCGCCACCCCGGGCACCGGCCGGGGAAGTGTGAGCTGTTCCACCTCCCCGGCCGCCGCCGGGTCGCCCTGCCGGTCCGCTTCCACCTGCCCACAGCTCCGCGCTAGCCGCTTCCTCCCGGGAGCTGTTGAGAAGTTTGGGGCTTTGCTCTGGCTTCCTCTTTCTCCCCACCCCCCCATCCCCTCGTGACAGGTGTAAACACTGCCTGCTTCACCCAGGCCGGAGGCCGGCGGCGACCGGAGTGTGCTGCCTCCAAGGGTCTTTGAAGCAAGTGGAGTTTGAATCCTCCAACTGGCAAAGGAGACGACCCCAAAGCACATGCATCCCATCCTGAGAGGACGTTTTCTGCTCCCTTCTTGCACTCCTCAAGAAATAATCGGCGACTCCTCCCAGATTGCGTTCGAAAAGTTGGACCATTATTCTTTAAACTCCCAGTTTAGCAGGTGCTAATGTCTTGCGTGGCCAGGGGACAGTATCGGGTGAACGGTAGTAAGGCCCTTTCATCGTTAGGAAAGTACCGGGCATGGCTGTGTTTTTTTCTCTTGTTGGTTAATGCAGGTTACATATAACTTGGCTTCCCACTAAGTCTTCTGTAGGGGCCAAGGAAGAATTAACTCATACATTTAAATATCTTACTAGGGGTGAGGGGGGATAAATTAAACAAAAGCAATGGTTCCATTTCAAAGTTCTCACTTTAGGAGAAGAAAAAAACTTACTTTGACTTTAATCTTCCCTTTCACTGGCTACGTTGTCATACCCCCGACTTGGGGGGGGGGTGTTTTTTTGGAGGGGTAGAGGGAGAGACAGTTTAATCCTTGATGCTACATTTAATTGTTGCTTTCAGTTAACTATTTAGACACAGATATATGCTAAACTCTGGGGGAAACAAATGTTTCAAAACTGCTGTGTTGATTCAAATTTGCGCAGTTGATTTACATTTTATGTGCTTTACCGACTTAAATATTGACTCTTGGAGTAGTCGTTTGTAACTCTTTGTAGAAATACATGTGTTTAAACAAAGTGCCTATGGTAGTCTTCTAAATTTTGTCCATGAAGATTTCACGTGGATTAAAAGACAGATCCTGTGTAAAACATTTAGCCCAGTAAGTGGTATCTAGTAAAATGCTCATTAGATCTAATTCCTTTGTTTATGTAACAGTTAGATTAATTGATCTTCAGAGCATAGATATATTTTTAAATCTTAAAAAAGCTCTTGAAAGAAATTGACTAGAATTCACATAATATGTAGGGCATTTAAGTCTTAATGTTTTCAGATTTTTTTAAAAAACCTGGACTATTATACAAATAATCCCATCAAAACAAAGGTAATGTGTCCATAACTGCATTGGTAAATTTTACAGAATCCAGTTGCCTTTATGAAAAGGTGAATCTAGGTGAATCCTATTATAAGATATCATTTTAAAAGTTAATTTATTCTGCTTGCAGGTAGTTAAAAACTAATTCAGAAAAGCAGTGAAATTTGAGTATCAACTAATGTTTTATTTTGTGTGAAATCTAAAGTGCCTCCCTTAACAGTCTGAGAAGTCTTTGAATAGCATCACATTGACAGATTACCCCTCCCTCCCAACACTGCCTCTGGGGGGAAAAAGCTAACAAGGGGCCATTAAATATTTAGGTATTTTTAAACAGTTATAAATTATTTAAATCAAATGTTTATATTCTAATTTAATGTTACCTACAATTTGTAAGTTAAAAAATACTTTCTCCCTGTTTGCTTAGCACTTTCAGTTCCTCTTTAAGTAGGCTAGTGAAACTTTCCAGCTTAACTTCAAAAGTGCTTCTAGTTTTTACATAATTTTGAAAACATGTGGCATTATATGGATTGTATATATCATTTTGGTAATATTTTCTCAATCCATGTATATACACGTATATACATGCATGCACACAAAATCACAGGTCCTTTTGCAACGTTGCGTAATTACTAACTGATGTACACAGCTTCCTATGAGCGAGATACTTTTTTAAGTAATTTACTACAGTATATTAACTCATTTAATCCTCACAACAGCTCTGTAAACTAGTAGGTGGTATTATCCCCATTTTTTCAGAGAAGAAACTGAGCCACAGAGATGTTAAGTAACTTGCCTAAAATCAAGCAGCTGGTATCAGAATATAATATGATATCATTTATATAGTTTTAACACATGCAAAACTATACAATATAGTTTCTGGTAGTCATGGAATATGGAGCAAAAGTATAAAAACATGCATGGGAATGATAAACAGCAAATCAGATTAAAAGTCACCTCTGGAGAATTGGAGAGAGAGAAAGAATCTAGGCAGGGCCCATGTGTTTTCAACCGTAACTTTACTGTCTTTAAAATAAATCTGAAGCAGATTTGGTTAAAAAAAAAAAAAATTAGGTTTCAACACAGCTAGGTGGTGGGTACTTGATCTTCATTATATTTTCCCTCCTAAACTTTGTCATATGCTTAAAATCATAATAAAATAAAAAGTTCAGGTTTTTCATTTAAAAAGCTAGTTATTCAAGTATCACTCTATCTTTCAGCATAGTGTATTTTAAAAGAGGACAGGGAACGAGTTAGTGTTATTTTGTGTTGACTTCCTTTTAAAATACAAGGAGCCTGTAACTTGAAAGTATTTAAATTAAGAATTGTTGCTCTCTCGAGCTTCCTCTGCAGTAACTTCCCTTGCCTGGGTTCTCCTCTGATTGCTGCCAACCATCTCAACACCCCTCTATCCCATTCCTAGTTTCTATTTTTGGCCTTACCGTAGGGTAGGGGCTCTTAGGTCTGAATTAGACTATTCCCTGGGAAAGGGAAAATATCTGAAACTATATAGTAGCAGGGAGGTGGGAAAGTCATTGCTCATTAGTTTGGGCACAGTGAAAAGAGAAGGGAAGTAGGAGATTTAGGACTCCATCCTACAGTGTCATTCCTTAGCCACCACCACCCATTTCCAAATAACTAGCTTAAGTAAACCTTGCAAAGATAAATTGCTAATAAATCAAAGGTTTTCTATATGCTCAAAGCTTAAATTACAAGCACTGTTTTGGTGAATATGTCCCACAGGGAAAACAAGTAAATTAGAATAAATTCACTGTAGGTTCTATTTATATAAATATTTAAAATATGCCATAAACCATTTCAACTTAATATCTCCTAACACCATGGTATTCTCTTCCTGTCATTCATACAGCAGATACTTATTGAGCCGTTGCTGTATGTCAGACCCTGTCCTTTGTGCCGGGAATACTGAAATGAATAGACAAGGAAAAGAATTAGCCCTCATAGTGCTTCAATTGCATATATGTGTGTGTGCGCACATGTATTTATGTGTATGTGTATAGAGATAGACAAACAGATGGTAGAGGATCAGTATTGTGGAGGAAAATAGAGACAGTTTGGGGGGATAGAGGAGGGCAAACTTTTTGACTCTGAGCCAGGAGTGGCAGGTTGGTGGGGCTTGCTGTTTTATATAGGATTGGGTCAGAGAAGGCGTAAGACCTGAAGGAGGTGAATAGCATAAGGGAAAGAGTTGTAGAAGCAGAAGCATGTCTGGAATATTCAAGAATTGCAAATGGAAGAGTAGTAGGTGTGATCGGAGAGTAGGGAGACAGGGCAGTCTTATAGATGCTTTGTAGAAAGTCCACTGACTTAGACTTCTTACTGTGTGAGATGGGAAGCCATTGCAGGGTTTTTGAATAGAGGTATGATATAATCTGTGTTTTAAAAGGATCTGTCTGGCAAGAGTGGAAGCAGGAAGATTCCCTTAGGAGGCGGTTACAGCGATGCAGCTAAGAAATGGTAGCAGCTTGAAACAAGATGGTGGTGGCAATAGAGGTGATGAGAAGTGGTAGGACGGTTTCTCAAATTGGAACCTTTGATACTTTACCCATTGCTAAAACTCAAAAGCTGACAGAGGTACTACCCTCTGAGAATTCAAGGCCCTCAGCGTACTGCCACACTCCCTTCAGATAGTCTGCATTCTAACCAAACTCTGTTATGTGGCTTCCTGCTCCTTGACAGTTGCCCCATGCTGTATCTTCAGCGCCTGCCCTTTCCACTGTCAAGTAAAATCCTTCCCATTTCAAATTCTTTCTCCTTCATGAAGCTTTTTTCTCATTTCACCATTCTTCCTCTTCCTAATCAAGTGAGAGCTTTTTCTTATAATCCTTGTAACCACATTTTACTTCATATGATGTTTATATTCTGCCTCGCATTAATTACTTTTACTGTTTTCTTGTATTGTTCCCCTAATTAATTGTTAGTTTCCTTAAGGTTGTGACTCTTTTTACTCAGTTCTACTCTTCATAGAGCCTAGCCGTTTTGTGTGTACTAGATGCTTAGTAAATAATGGATGTATATGTTTTTTTAAGTTTTAAAAATAATCTTAGTACAGAAGCGTATAGGAGCATTATAGAATACAGAAAAGAAAAATATTACATTTCCACTATCCAGAGACCCCCCCCCACTGTTAACTGTTTAGTACCTATCTTTCCACACATTTTATATATATATTTATATATGTACACTTTTACCAAAATGAAATCTTTTTATATAGACTGTTTTGCAGTTCGTTTTGATTTGTTTAGTCAACTAGACCATGTCAGGAAATTTTCATCTAAACCAATACTCAAGGCCATATTCAAATTCTTCCCCAGCTGATGCAAAAATGTCACTTTATAGCTGATTTGCCAAAATCAGCATCCGCTCCATACTATATTTTTATAGTTATTAAGCTACGAAAGTATAATATATTTACTATAGAAAACTTGGAAAATATGGAAAAGTGTAAAGAAAACTGGTATGTCCCTTGATGGAGGGACCCATCAGTTTTAATGCCTGGCACAGAGTAGTACTCGATAAATATATATTAAAAGGAATAATGGAAGAAATATATCACTAATCATCACACTACAAAGAGATAACTGTTAACATTTTGGTTTTCCTTTAGTTTTGTTTTTTTCCCTATGCATATACCCTGCTTCCCCAAAAATAAGACCTAACCGGAAAAGAAGCCCTAGCATGATTTTTCAGGATGACATCCCCTGAACATAAGCCCTAATGCGTTTTTTTGGAGCAAAAATTAATGTAAGACCTGGTCTTATTTTCGGGGAAACACGGTATGTTATATACACACACACATATGAATCATATTGCATAGATTTTTCTTTTACTTAACTATTAAATTGTGGTCATTTCCTTATGTTATTAAATATTCTTTAAAACATGATTGTTAATGGCTGTGTAGAATGCCATCCAGTAAGTTTCAGGTTCTCTCTGTTATTTCTTACAGATTGGGTTTTTCCAGTTTTTGCTATCATAGAAAAGCATCTCAGAACAAGTTTGAATGTAAATCTTTGGCTTTGTCCTTGGTTATTTCCACAGGACTGAGTCTTAGAAGTGGAGTTACTAAGTCAAAGGGAAAGCCAGTTGCTTTCCAGGAAGTTGTGCTAACATTACTCCTATCAGCAGTGATTTAGAGAAGTCATCTTTCTGTAATCTCCTCAGATGATCAGTAAATACGCAGTTTTTAAATTGTTTACCTGAATTTTAATTTTGGATTTAGGCTTTTCAGCAGTGTGGAATGTTTAAAATTTTTTGAAGGATTTAAATTTGAGACATGTCCTTGTTTGATACGAAGTTAAAATTGCTTAATGTCATACCCTTTTTAAAATAACTCTTTGACTATATAAGTGCAAGAAATAGAATGTTATTTTCTAGAACTGTGTTGTCCAGCGTAGTAGCCACTGGTCACATGTGGCACTTGAAATAAAGTTAATCCAAAGTAATATGCTTTAAATGTAAAATGCGCACCAGTTTTCGAAAACAAATGTAAAAGCCAATATTTTACATTGACTACGTGTTGAAATAGAAATATCTTTGATACTTTGAGTTAAGCAAAATTTAATTAAATTCATCTGTTTCTTTTTTAACTAGCTACTGGGAAATTTAAAATTGTATATGAGGCTTGTATTTCAAGTGGGCAGTGCTGCTCTAGAGAATGACACTGACTTACTTATATCTATGAAGAAAAAATATAAGATTAACGTCACTATTCTAGAAAGTAGTAAATAGGTTTTTAAAAATCACTTATTACATTTAAGCTTGTTAGTATGTTTTTCACGGTGTACACAGTTTGCACATTTTTCAAATTATAAGTGTTTGATTACAAACTATAACTTACTACAGTTCTTATGCTCTGAAATAAATGTATCTAAGAGGACTTAGGGGAACATGTTGGAAAACTTACCTGAGGAATTGATCCCTTGTCTTAAGAATTGAAGGATATGTGGGAATGTTTTAAGCAATGGGACTGTAGATGCAAAGGCCCTGTGGCATAAAAGAATGTTATTGTCTGCCTTTAAAACACTCAAAGGCCTAAGTTAGAGCATTGAAAACAATGGGGGAAGGGAGGAGGAGTGTGGCTGAAGAGATGGGATTGGCTTATATAGCCTTTCTTAAAGATTTTTTAAAAGTCTTTATCACAAGCACAGGATTGACATGGTCAGATTGACATTTGAAAATATTGCTTGGGTTGGCCATCGTTAAATAATAGTCAGGGAGACTAGTTTAGATGAGAACGGCTGCTTAGACCAGTGGGGTCAAGGTAAATAGAAAGACATACCGGATGCCAAAAAACTGTATACAAGTGGACACTTTGGTCGACGTTGCTCAAGCAGTGGTTCTCCGTAATCAGAAGTGTCTGGACGCTGATGGTAACCACTTTGAGCACCTCTTGTAATCGCAGAAGTCAAATGTGACTTGTATTCATCTTTTGTTATCGGTATATATTGAGTATTACAATTTTAGTAGTTATTTCCTTTCTTAAAATGTGTATACATATTTTTGTCACCCTCTGTATTCTAGAATTGAGGGATTTATGAGGTAAAAATCATTCTTTAGAGATAGTGGAGGATGGGGAGCTCCTAAGTTTCTGGCTTACTAACTGGATGGTAGTGGAGCCATTCGCTGAGTTAGAGAGCCCTGGAAGAGGACCGGATTTTAGGAAGAAGAGCTTGAACTCTGTTTTTTGTTAAGCTCAGATCGAGGTCTTGAATTCAAGTAGAAGGACCTAGTAGTAGAGTTAACTTGGTTGGACTGCAGCTCAAGTTAGAGGGTTGGGCTGTAGGTATCAATCCGGGAGTCCTGGAATGTGGCATTAAAGCCTTAGGTGGGTAAGATTGTTTGCGTGAGAGTTATATGAAGGGAGCCTGGATGAAACCTGGAAGAACTTACACTGCTAATTTGAGTATGTTTAATATGAGAGAGTTTCGATTTGTTTTGAAGCCTACTTGTAAAAGTAAGGAGTAAGTTAGATCAAATATGTTATATACTTCTGTTTGACGTGTGTAATTGAGTAGATAATCTTACACAATGCTTATTTGATTGTTAGGAAACATTGTTTTTTCCTTCATCAGAAGACAAACTGGCTTCCCTGACTATTGAATAGGCTGAATACAATTATAAATAAGTATTGATATTTTTGCTCCATTAATAGAGCTAAGGAAAAATTATGTAATTATCTTCATAAATACTGAAAAGACATTTTTAAATCCATTTCTGATTTTTTTAGGAAAGCAACTTAAAATAAGAATTATTGGATTATTCTGTAATATGATAAAACATATACCTCAAACCAAAAATCAGTATCTTAATCAAGGGGGAATACTAGATGCCTACTATCACCACTACTGTTAGATTTCATATTGGAGGCATTAGCCAGAACAATCAATAAGGAAAATCAGAGACCTAAGAATTGGAAAACGTTTGACTACCCCAATTTGCTTGTGATGGATGTGATGGTAAACTGTACTGGTACCAAGAGCTTTCAGTTTTACAAACAGAACTCACCGGTTGGAAAATAGAAGTGGAGACCCCATTTTACATGGGCTGGAAAAAACAAAAGTAAAATATCTAACAATAAACTTAACAACAAATCTAAAAAACCCTGCATTGTTAAGAGAAACAATTTTTTTTTATGTTAAGTCAAATTAAAATTTCTGGTAATAAAGAAGACCATTCCTAAGTCACATCTTATTCTTGAAATGCTAATTTTAAACAATACTTTTCAAAGCAAGACTTCTAGAAGTAGGATATTTAATATTTGCATACATCTTAATGAAACCACAGGTTTTTAAATGGATGAAATGAATAATGTTTTCTGGCTCACTCACCCTCCCTAGTAGGTATTTTTGTTGTTTTTTTCTTAGTCATTGCTTATGTTTTGTAGTATTTTCTGTTTTGCTCTATGTTATCATCTGCCATCTTGTTTATTGTGTGGATGAGGAAATGTTGACCTGGAATATTTGCAGATAAAATACTACTGCTGCAGCAACATTCAAAATCTGCAGCATTGATTTATTTTCTTAAGGCTCTTGTTTTTAGTAGTTATTTATAAAAAATAACAAACCTATCACTAAGAAATAATTTAACTCTTACACTGAATATTTTCAGTAGTGTCTTTGTTCCTAATTAAAAAACAAAAAATCTTACTAAGTTTCAGTTATCAAATTCAAATTTTCTCTTACCTGAAGCCCAAACAGAGGTTTGAATATTCACTTTTCACTTGTAATTAAGTCACTGATTCTTCTCTTTTTTTCAGACTATTTTCCCTATATCATAATGAGCCAGCAGATGATAGCTTTCTGCCTCATTAGGTTTCAGAAATTTACTTGAAGCACAGTGTAAGTGTTACACCTAAATAAGAAGTGTGAATTTTAATCAGCTTACCAGTGACCTTGGTTTCTGGAAGTGGAGAAAATTTTCTGTTGTTGTTACTGCTATTCACATAATCATTTCTTAATGTTCAACTGCAAGTGAAACTGATTAATTTTTTAAATGCAGTTTTATTTTTTCCAAGAATTGTATTAACTTTTAAATTATATACATAATTATATCTGTTTCAAGGATTATTTCAGTAATTTAAATTTGTTCCTTTAAGGAAGTTTTCCAAGTTTCATTTTTAAGAAAAGTATTGAAGATTTAATGTGAACTCCTTGATTTTGAAATCTTGAGTGTTAAATTTATTAGTGATAGTCTCAGGTAAATCTGTATGACAGAACTTTAAGAAATATTTGTGTAATCGAATAATTGTAAGGGAAAACTTTTTATAAGAAAAAGTACTTCATTGATTTACCTTTATCAGTGAGTTCAGCAGTGAAGTTTAGAGACATTATGTCATCCCCAGAGTTATAAAGTCCAGTAATATTCTTAATCTCTGGAAGCTTAACACAGCGGTTCTCAACCTTTGCAAACCATCAGAATCACCTTTGAAATTTTTTTGTAAATGCAGATAATTCAAATTAAAAAAAAAATACAAAGTTAAGATTGAGAAGCAGTGGTTTATCTACTAGGGGAGACAAACATGGAAACGTTTGACTCACTTTGCTAAATATAATAAAAGAGGTAGATATAGAAAAGAAGGCTTAATTCAGGCAAGCAACCTGATATAATGAAAATAATACTGGCTTTAATGTTAGAGCCCTACTTTCCATACTTCCTCTTTGTGGGACTTTGAGCAGATTATTTGACCTCTCTAAGCCTTTTCCTTCATTTAAAAAAAATGGATGGTTGGAATTAAATTGAATAATGTATGAATAAGTACCTTGCACAGTACCTATCACATAGTAACTTGATAAATATTAGTGATCTCACTTCACATAAAGCTTCATGCCTGGATAGGGTTTTGAAGGCTTAGTAAATGGGTTCTGTAGACAGGTAAGTACAGGAAATTAAAAGAAATGGCATTGTGACAATTTAGAGGTAACGTGGTGCCAGTGGAGGACACAGGGCGTGGTTTTGTCTGGCTGAAGCAAAGAGGGAGTATTTTAGCCACATTGGGTAAGATAAGGAATTTCAAATGGGTTGCAGTAATTCTGGCCAAAAATAATGAGGTTCTGAAATAAGGTGTTGGTCCTGGATTGTTATAAACAAATATCGTTAAGAGATGTTAAGGACTTAATTTTTTGTTGATTTAATTTTGGGGAGGGGGGATGATAAAGGGGGAGCAGTCAGGGATAACATTCAGATTTCTGGACTTAAAATTGTATACTCGTAGGAGGAACAAGTGGTTTCTGTTTTTGAGTAGAGGTTAACTTTAGTTTTGGAATTGGAGACTGTGAGATGTCTTTGAAACATCAAGGTAGAGACATACAAAAAGGCGTTTGGGGAGACAGATCTGGAGGTTGGATACCCACAAACAGATTGAGGTTTGGCTGTTATGATTATATAAAAACAAAAGCTGGATGAGATCTCAGGGATGAAAATATAGGGAGACCAAGGGCTGGAGGACACTGACATTTATGAAGCAGCCAGAAGCAGCAGATCCATTGGCGGAGAAAGGAAGGATATGATAGGTAGGAGAATCAAGAGACAATGCCTCAGAAATGCTTTTTCACTTAAAAATATATTTTAGACACCTTTACCTGTTAGTCATTTTTTTTTTTTGGCTGTACTTTTTATTTACGCTATTCCTTATTGATATTTAAGTTGTTTTCAGTAACTTTTTAAAAACCAAAGAATGCAGGAATTGACATTTTTGTGGAAATATCTTTTCATACTTTTATTAATGCATCTGTAGTATACATTCTTGCAGATGAAATTGCTTAGTCAAAAGAATGTGTATTAAAATTTTGATATATTACTAAATTGCTTGGAACATGTGGACCAATATATGCTCCCAGTAATAGTATCTTTAATTTTATCCTTGAAGTGGCTTGCTTCCAGAATTGAGAGCAGTATGAATTCGAAATACAGTATTTTTTATTTACTACTTTTATGCAAAATTCTATAAAGAGGAAAGGAAATTTTCATTTTATCAAATTACATGGTTCATTCAAATAATGTAATTTAAGAATGCATTTTGTCCCTGTAAGCACCAGATCATAGAGGAGTTCTTTGTTCTAAAAGAAGCTCCTTTCTTTTCTCTTATGTGCTGGAAGCAATAATTGGATTTAGAGGAAGTGAATCGAAGGAAAGAGAATGACAGTATTATTATGAGGTGGATTAAACCTAGAACAAAATTGATGCATACAAACAGTTCTTGTCATTGTCGTAGACATACTAACATGACCAGTACAAATTCTGTGCTGAGTTTTTACAGAAATATTTTGAGTGTTTTTCCTTCTTGTAGCAAACTTTAAGCAATGGCTTCAAGACTGTAAAATGAGTTATTCTTATAAAACTGATTATCGGAGAGTTGATGGTTTAGAAAATACCCAGAGTAGAAATACTGCAGAAGTTTAAAGTTGCCAAAATCACACTGCTTACATAATTTAAAGGTTAAAAATGTGGATAAATGGCACAGCTTTTCTTTGAATTACCTGACATTGTTTGCAGCACCTGTGTGGAAGGACCCACTGCCTTTCCCGAACCTCAGTGATACTAGTTGTATATGGGGGAAATTAACTAGTTAGTCATTTTCTCTAAATTCTTCAGTGTCCCTTTTGTCAGACTTTTTTTTCTTTTATGTTGGGTTATGACCTATTTCTGGTTTGTAAATTTAGGTTTATAAAATCAATTTAGGGGGTCATGACCAGCTTTAAGAAAAAAATGAATTAGAACTAAAAATATCAAGAGTATACAGAGAGTAAGGGTAAATGCTGTTTGGTGACATATTTTTTAAATACATGTATGTATATGTTGGGTCATCATGCAAAATGTATTTCTTCTGTGGGTTACAGAGGGGAAAGTTTGAAAAAGTCTGCTTTATATGACAGGTTAATTCTCAAATAATTTCTAACCAAAGGTATGATGGTGCATTGCAAATAATAAATGTTACCTGTTTTTTTCTTTTTTTTACCCTTTAGCCTCTCTACCTCTCAAGAGAAAGTAAAACTTTAAACCAAGCAATAAAACCATTCAAAGTTCAACCAGCTAGAAATCTGTTTGCCATGGGAATTCCTTCCATAGTTTCCATGAAGTTATTGGTACAGGTAGATCCACTTGTGACATTACCTATGTACACCACACACAAGTAACTATCATGAGCACTATTTTGGAATGTGTTTATATGTGATTTTTCAACCATACAAAGCTTTTGTTTTTATGATATTTTGCCCCAAGAATGTTGTTATTATATGTTCTTATATGTGGATAATTAATGACTCTGTAAGCCTGGGTCATTGTCTGGTTGTCTGGTTTCCTTCTGTTCCTCACGTATCTCTAGGTCATCTTTTTCTCAGTTGGTGGGTGGTCAAGGAACAAATTAGAGTAAAACTTGTCAAAGAAATTGTGAGGTAAATCTACTGTTACATAGGTCATATTTTAAGGCACAATTTGTGAGTTTTAGATTATTGAGGGCATTGTCTGCTTCCTTTCTCATAACCTCAGATAATTGAATTCTTACTGTGTTTGGTTGCAGTTTTATAACCTTAACTAGATGCTTTTATTTCTGAAAGGTAAGTTGCTGTCATGGTAGGTGTTTATAATACCGTATTTCCCTGAAAATAAGACCTAGCCGGACAATCATCTCTAATGTGTCTTTTAGAGCAAAAATTAATATAAGACCAGGTCTTAAATAATATAATCTCTTATATAATAGTAAAACAGGACCGGGTCTTATATTAATTTTTGCTCCAAAAGATGCATTAGAGCTGATTATCCGGCTAGGTCTTATTTTCGGGGAAACACGATATAGAGAGTAGCACTGTTAGAGGAAGGGCAGCTGCCAAGGGCCTGCAACGTGTACCTATTTTAGTTATAGACAAAAGTGGTGTCTTTAGTTTTGAAACTCCATAAAGTAGGTGTTCTTCCCCCACCCCCAAATTCCCTGGGCGCTTCAGGTTTAACTCATCAGTCTTGACCAGAATGCAAATTTAAAACTTTACAGCAAGAAATTTCTTTCAGTTGTGGTATATCTACACAATGGAATACTATTCGGCCATGAGAAAAGATGAAATACTACCATTTGCGACACCCTGGATGGATCTTGAGATTATAATGCTAAATGAAGTAAGTCAGACCAAAAAAAAGTATAGAACCATATGATTTCACTGATATGTGGTATATAAAACTGAAAACAACAAAAGACCAAGGCAAACAAATGAAGAAACAAAAACTCATAGACACAGACTATAGTTTAGTGGTTACCAGAGGGTAAGGGGTGGGGGGTGGTAGATGAGGGTAAAGGGGATCCAATATACAGTGATGGAAAGAGAACCGACTGGGTGGTGAACACACAATATGATATATATAGATGATGTATTACAGAATTGTACACCTGAAATCTATATAACTTTGCTAACAATTGTCACCCCAATAAATTTTAATTTAAAAAAAAAGTGTTTCTTTTTTCAAAGCATGTCAACTATTCATGTCGACTGACTGCAAAATCTGTGGGAAAATTGACATGAAGTACTAAAGAAAGTTGCTGGGAGTAGAGAACAAGAGCAAGGGAAATTAGATGGACTGTCCAGATAGCATCATGCTCTGGTGACACCAGCTGACATGTCCACTTATGCTGAGAAACTGCCTCAAAGCAGATATTCATGTCAGCTGGTTTGTTAAAAATCCCTGAACAAATTTTTATCCTTTAGCTGTTTGTTTTTCGCCTAGCTTGCATGTGCGTACTACCCCTCTCAATATAGTCTTCCTTCAGACATATTGCAACAAAAAACGACTGGGTTTGTTTTCTTTCCCATGTGTCACATTTCAGGGCCAGCCTTTCTCAGATCATACTTACTCACCTAGATTGAACTTAGATATTTCCTAACTTATTTAGTGGAGCATTAGGAGACCAGAGATAGGGTTATAGAAATCTGGTAGGGGGGTGGAGGAGAAGTCAGTTCAAGAGTGGTGAGTGGAATGAATGCCCCAGCAAGAACCATAATACAGTAATGCATTCAGTTCCTCCTGTGAGCTAGGCCCTGAGGGTGTGTGATCAACAACAGAGGCCTGTGCCTGCACAACAGTTCCCAGTTTTTTGAGCTCAAGTAAAGTAACTCTTGCAAGAGCAGCTTCAGTGGAATGGTAGGATGGAAGCCAGATTGTGCTGTGTTGAAGAGTGAGTGGGTTAAGAAGTAGAGATAGTGAATAGACAAGGCCCTTTCAAGAAGCCTGATAGTGAGGAGGAGGACTGGAGCTAGAAGGCCTGGGAAGGGAGGGCCCTGTTTTGTTTTGCTCTGATTTGTTTGAAGATCGAAGAGTCTTGAACATTTACAGGCTAATGAAAAAGCATCAGTAGTAATGAGGAGAAATTCAGAGAGCCCCCCAGAGCAAGCAATTGAGAAAGAAAACAGAATGTCCAGGGGGTTATCTGTAGACAATATTGTATATGTAAGCAAGATTTTTAGTGAAGGGGTTTTATTGAAGGAGCATGAAATTGAAGTAATTCCTGCTTTTAGATTGTAAAGTTTCAGGAGTATTACCGTAGGGTGGAAAATTAGAGTGGGTAATTTATTCTGCAACAATATTATAAGAGCAGACAGTCCGAGGAAAAACCTGTTTTCCAAGGGCTAATGCTTCTATCCTTGCTGCTTCTGTTCTGTTGCCTTTGTTAGTAACAGTTATCCAATGTCATTTATTTGATTTCAATTAGAAGTGCCTTTTGGAAAAAATAGCTAGTAAACTCTCAAATATGCACACTTGACATGACAAGTTAAAGGTAAAATAATTTCTAATGTTATAATCTTGTTTAATTTTTACTGTGAAACTTCAAATAAAATGGCTTATCGATTTGCATAGAAAGATAAAATAATACAGCTCTTTCTCAGGAATTTTTGAAAATTACCTTCAGCCTCTGTTGAAGAAAACGATGTCTTACAGCTGTTTAGCAACATTCGTTGAAGAGTGAATGTGTGTTGCTGCTCATGTCATTTACATTATGTATATGGTATTTGTACTTTTATGAATCACCCTTATTGACATCAAACCAGGACGACAGACAATTTGGTTGTCACTCTTGGCAGTCTAGCCTTTTGAGGCTGCTCAGTGTAGGTGTGAAGATACTCTGCTTATTTTCATTGTTTACCACATTTTTACCACTATATACATTAATATTGAATGAAATAAGAGAATCACTTCTTGACGTTTTTGCTACTTATGTTTTCTTCATCTTAATTTGTAAGCATCTTTTTTTTTTAATCCTCCCAAATTTTTGTGGAAGTTTCAGAAATCTTTTTCTGAGCAGCTCAGAAACATTTTAGGGAGGACTCTTTAATTCTAAAATTTGCTGTCTATTATATTTGCGGTAAGACAGTTTTCAAAAATTTTATTAGCTTGTGACTGATTCACCACTTACTAGTTATACCACCATGAGCTTTTTCTTTAACCTCTTTAAGCTTTTATTTCTTCGTCTGTAAAATGATGATAATAATTCCTACCTCATAGCTAGTGTGAGGACTAAATGAGATAATTCGTGAATACCTTTTCACATACATAGTATGGACACATAGTAAGTGCTGAATAAAAATTTCTTATTGGTGTAAGCAGAGAATGAATGCAGGTGGAATATACTATTTCGTAACAAATGTGTTAAATAATACTGCATATTGCGCAGCTGAGGACATTGTGACATATTAATACAGTTGATATCTATGATGTCTTGGACTTTTGTTTTTAAATTGACAAATCAAAGGGCTTATAAGATCTCTTAAAAATATTTTTCAGCTTTGGGATTGTGGAAGTTTGATTAAGTAGCCTTAAAGTTTGCAGCCTCTGTTGAAGGGAAGGATGGTAGTCCTAAAACCAAACAACAATAAAATCTTTCTCAATTCTTTACTAAAAAGCATTTATTTTGTAGAGGCTTTCCCTGTTGTTTTGTACGCCATTGAGCTAATATGCTGAGACCAAAGCACTCAGAAAGAGAAAATAAAAGCTACCATTTTTGTAGATTTTAAATTTTAGAGACATGAAACTTTTTTCGACATCATGATTCAAGTCATCTCTAGAAGTATTGAAAACCAAGAAGTTAACTAAAATCTGAATCTTCATATGGCTCAGGAGAAGGGCTCTTCTGTTTCTTTATGACAAGATAATTCTTAAGCAAGGAATGTAGGCTGGGCAGATTCATTGGGAGTACATTTTGATAGTATCTTAAAACTCTCATGAGGATATTACAGTAAAGATTTGAATAAGTTGAACTACTGCTATAGCAGGCAATGTTTGTAAAGCAAATTGATGTTAATTTCTTACGTAACATTTTCATGCATTTTTCTGAAGAAAATACAGATATTTTTCTTTTTTAACGTGACTAATTATAAACCTCAAACATGCTGTGTTAAAAAGGTAGCAATTTCTTTTGTAAGCCATTAAATAAAACTAGCTTGTGTGATTTGTACCTTCTTTCCCCGAAAATAAGACCTAGCCGGACAATCAGCTTTAATGCATCTTTTGAAGCAAAAATTAATATAAGGCCCAGTATTATATTATATTATATTACATTATATTAATTTTGTTGTATTATATTACATTATAAAGACTCAGTGTTATGTTATGTTATACCCAGTCTTATATTACAGTAAAATAAGACCAGGTCTTATATTAATTTTTGCTCCAGAAGACACATTAGAGCTGATTGTCCAGCTGGGTCTTATTTTCAGGGAAACACGGTACTATTTCCATCAGTAGCATAACTTCAGATACAGTTGTTTTGTCTTTCTTTTCCCTTTTCTTACCACCATTCTTCCTGCTTGTGTTCTTAACCACACTCACATACCCTCCCAGTCCCCGCAGAAAGAGGTTTGGAGTGAAGGGTCGTCTGTAAAGCTGGATTGTGTAACCTAGGTGTGCTTATCTGGCCTTGGAAGTTGATGTACACCTTTGGTGCTGCTCGGTTGGTGCTCTGTGAAAAAGTAGGAGTTCCTCTGGTGAGTTTTTAGCTTGTCTGGAAGCAACTCTTCAATGTTTGATTTTGAGAGATTCCTAGAGGGCCTCTGTGTCTTAGAACAATATGTAGAATCCTTGCCATCCCAGCCAGGCGCCTTAGAAGCCTGTATTCTTAGGTCTTTCCTCTGTCTGGATAGGACCTACAGCCAGTTCACTGCAAGGTACTGGTGAGAACTTCTGGGTTGCAGTATCCAGTTCCACTTCAAAACGTCGGTCTTTTAACAGACGAGTCCCTTGAGTTGGTTCAGATGTTATGGTCTCAGTCCGTCAACCTTAGGCATTGTTTCCTAGTTTCTAGGGATTAGTTACAGAAATTAGCAATAAAGTCAACTTCATGTATCTTTAGTATGGTGAGTAATGTTTTTCTTAAATGACTTTTTCTTTTAGTGACCTTTTCAAGTATATGCAGAGTCATGTGAATGTTTGAACCAACTAAGCAAACAGTGGCTTAGATTTTGTTAAGGGTAGGTTATGATTTGAACTACAGACTTGGTGAAAGTTAAAATGTGATGGTAGTTGATAACTTGCTGAGTGCACAGAATGTGCCAGGTACTGAAAGTCTGTTTTCTGTAATTCTCACAACAGCATTTAACTGCTAGCTGCCCCTCCCCCGCTTTTTTTTTTTTTTTTTAAAGAAGGCACAGCTCAGAGTGGCCCATGCAGGAATCAAACTGGCCACCTTCACGTTAGTAGCAACGCACTCTAACCAACTGAGCTAACTGGCTGCCCCTGCTAGCCCCTTTTTATATGTAGGAAACTGAAGCTCAGAGAGGGCAGACTCACATAATTAGTAAATGGTGAAACTGGAATCTGAATTTAGGATCTGTCTGACTCCAAGTCCAAGATCTTTCCCCTATACCACACTGCCACTTCAGACATACATGTATTACCTTAAATCCCAGAATAAGGCAAAGTATAAATAAGCAAACCTTACGTAAGGGTATATACCATTCTACCTTCTGTAGAATGGTATATTTATAACCATGGCCATATATTCATTCACTTGTAATGTAATTGTTTTTAGTTTAAGTATGTTGATTTTCTGAGAAACATTTTTTTATTGATGTATAGCATATATACAGCAAAATGCACCAATCTTAAGTGTACAGCAGGATGAATTTTACAAATGTATGTACTCATGTAACTACTGCCCAGGTCAAGAGATAGTAACATTATTGGCATCCAGCAGGCTCTTCTTTGTTGCCTTCCTGTCAGAACTTGACCCCCTATAGGTAACCACTCTTCTGAATTACCACCATGTATTAGTTTTGCCTGTTTTGTACTTCATAGAAATGGAATCATACAGTATGTATGTGTGGTTTTATCTGGCTTTTTTCACACATTATGTCTGTGATAGTCATCATTGTTTCCTGTAGTAAGAATTCATTTCATTGCCATGTATCTCATTGTTTGTATATACCATGATTTATTTTAACCATTCTGTTGATGGACATTTGGGTAATTTTTAGTTCAGAATGAAGTTGTCATAAACAGTCATGTACATGTCTTTCAGTGCATGTATGTCCTCACTTTTGTGGGGTGGATGCCTGGTACAGTTCTGGTAGATACTGCCAAACGGTTCTCCAAATGTGTATACTTGTTCACACTCCCACCATTAAAGTGTGAGAATCGCAGTTGCTCCTCATCTTTGCCATCAGTGGCTATGGTTAAAATTGTTTTCTTTTCATTTTAGCCATTCTGGTGAGTGTGTAGGGGTGTCTTATTATGGTTTTAATGTGCATTTCCCTGATAACTGTTCATATGTCTGTTGGCCTTTGGATATCCTCTTTTGTGAAATTCCTGTTCAAATATTTTGTCCATTTTTTATTTGGTTGTCTTGTATTGATTTGTAGGAATTCTTTATATATTCCGTATATGAGTACTTTGACAGTTATATGTATTACAAATATCTTCTCCCAGGCGGTGCTTGCCTTTTGACTCACTTAATGTTGATCTTTTGATGAATACAAGTTTTTAATCTTAAGGAAGTCCAGTTTATCAGTATTTCTTTTATGATTAGTCCTTTCTGTTTCTTGGTTAAATTATCTTGCTTTCCCTAAGGTTATGAATATAACCTCTGAAATTATCTTCTAGAAGGTTGATTGTTTTACCTTTCACATTTAGGCCTACAATCTGCAAGTTATCTGGAGCTGATTTCTGTGTAATATGTTAGATAGAATCAAAGATTTATTTTCCCCCCTGTGTGAATATGCAGTTGATCCAGCACCATTTACTAAAGGCTATATTGTCCCCCAGTCTTTCTGTAAGGATGTGATTTCCCATGGACAAATCTCCAAAGTACAGGATGGCTACACAAATTCTCTTATCTCCGTGCTCTGACTACCTTTAATGTATTCTATTTACTACTCAGTCATGAGAGCCTCTTGTCTACTATTTGTGTATACTGTGGCTCGTTTCTTTTCTGGATAGCCCCATTATTTATGTACTCCCCTCACTAAGTCTTAGAATAAGCAGACATAAAAATAGCAGGTTGAACACATCCTCCCGCCCCCGGCACACACACATGTGCTTGATCAGGTTATAAAGAAGTTACAGGACTCATTGTGGCATGGACTAAGTAGCTCATTAAGAAGGGTAAAGAAACATTTATTGAGCTTGCTATGTGCCAGGCACAGTATTAAATTAACTCATCTAGCCCCTTTTCTTTTTCCTGTTAAGTAGGAATAGCTATTTAAAATCCACATTTTCTATGTGGAAAAAAAAGTAGATTTGTCTAAGTCAAACTTAATAGGTAAAGTCAGTATATATATATATAATACTTCAATTAACAAATTTTACTGAATTGGCCTGGACACCAAAGAATTTTCTAGAAAGTTTCAGGCCTCCTCCACACTGACTGTTTGGCATTCTTGGCTGAAACTTGGGAGTGGCAGTCTTAGGTTTCTGAAGGGTGAATTGGGCCAGTGCCAAGACCTACTGAAAGGGAATGTGAGCCCAAGATCTTCCCATCAGTAGGTGATACAGTTTTGAAAATGTTCATAGTCCTGTAGGCTAATAGAGCCTGTTACACCCAGAAGGAGAAAAAGAGAGGGTATCTTCTAAGGTGTGACAGGGAGAAACACTTCTCTCTGTGTCGTTGGTTAGGTCATAAAGTTCCTGATTCAGATCTTTGTATTTGCCATGACATCAGAGTTTGAAATAGGCCTAAAACCAATAAAATATTTTATTTTTCAAACAATGAAAAGTTTTAGAAAAAGCAATAGGTTAACCATGAACAGATTCTACTAAAAACAAACACCACAGATGGTTCTTCAAAAATACAGTGTTATGGGAATGCAAAGTGATCCAGCACTCTGGAAAATGGTTTGACAGTTTTTCACAAAACTTAACAGGCACCTACCATAGGACCCAGTAAACACATTTTCGGGCATTTAACCCAGAAAAACAAGAACTGTACATACAAAAACCTGTACATAAATGTTCTTAGCATCTTTATTATATATACTAGTTTAATATACTATTAGTATATATATTGTTAATGTACTATATACAGAGGGTGCCAAAAAAAATGTATACACATTTTAAGGAAGGGAAAAACTGTATTAAAATTGTAATAATATATACTAATAACAAAAGGTGAATACAAATCATGTGTATACATATTTTTGGCACTGTGGTATATACTATTCATAATACTAAAATACTGGAAACACCTGTATATCTTTTAATTGGTGAAAGGTCGAACAAACTGGTATATCTGTACAGTGGACTGCTACTCAACAATAAAAATAATTGACCTATTGATACATGCAACAATCAAATAGACCTTGAGGGCATTATACTAAATGAAGAAAATTAACCTCAAAATGTTACATACTGTATCATTCTATTTACATAACACTCTTAAAATGACAAAACTATGGAGATGGAGAACATATTAGGTTACCCAGGGACAGTGATGGGGCAGGGGAAAAGGGACACTTCTCAATCCTGATAGTGGTGGTAGTTACACAGATCTGTACATGAGATAAATTGAACAGAACTACACACAAACACAAATGAATACAAGTTGTTGTTGTTTTTTTAATGATGAAAACTGAATGTCTGTAGTCTAATAGTAATGTACCAGTAAGGTCAATTTACAGTTTTGCTACCGTGTTTCCCCAAAAATAAGACCTAGCTGGACAATCAGCTCTAATGCATCTTTTGGAGCAAAAATTAATACAAGACCTGGTATATTATATTATATTATATTATATTATATTATATTATATTATATTATACCTGTTTTTATTTTACTATAAGACCCGGTCTTGTAGTAAAATAAGACAGGGTCTTATATTAACCTTTGCTCCAAAAGACATATTAGAGCTGATTGTCCTGCTAGGTCTTATTTTCGGGGAAATACAGTATTGTACTAGAGCTATATAAGATGTCTTCATTAGGGGGAGCTTGGTGAAGGGTGCACAGATCTTTTTTGCAACTTTCTGTTGGTCTATTAGTATTTCAAAATTGAAAATTAAAAAAAAATAAGGTATGTTGTATACCCATGTTTACAGCAGCATTATTCACGATAGCCAAAAGGTAGAAGCAACCCAACTATCCATCAATAGATAATAGTTTGTATACATACGATGGAATAACATTCAACCTTAAAAAAGGGTGAAATTCTGACACATGCTACAACATTTATGAACCTTGAGGACATTATGCTAAGTGAAATAAGCCAGTCGTCAAAGGATAGACACTATATGATTCCACTTATATGAAGTACCTAGAATAGTCATATTCAGAGAAAAAGCAGAATGGTAGTTGCAGGAGCTGGTGGGGTTGGGGGCAGTTATTGGAAGATAAAAAAAAAAGTTCTAGAGATGGATGGTTATAATGATTGAACAACAGTGTGAATGTACATAACGCCACTGAACTGTACACTTAAAAATGGTTAAAATGTTAAACTTCATGTTACGTATATTTTGCCACAATTAAAAAAATAAGGTATTGTTATTGTGAAAGTAAAACATGTTTATTGTAAAACATGCATATTTAAATGCAAACATAAATTTCCTTGAATGTTTTTAATTTGTTTCATTTTGAAATAGTCACAAACATAAAAAGTTTCAAGTTCAATACAAACAAGTTTTTTTCTGGAACAATTTGAGATTGTTACCAACGCAATGCCCCATCTCTCCCAAAGATTTTAGTGTGTGTTTCCTACAACCAAGGACATTTCTCTTACATAACCATGATACTACCATCAAAATCAAGAAATTAGCGTCAGTACATTGCTGCTAGCTGATCCTTAGACTGTATTCATGTTTCATAATCGTCCCAATTAAGACCTTTATAGAGAAGGAAGGCAGTTGAGAATCAAGTGCTGCATTTACTTGCCATGTCTCTTTAGTCATTTTCATTCTGGAACAGTTCTTCAGCTTTTCCTTAACTTTAATGGCATTGATGCTTTTGAAGATTACAGGCCCATTTTTTTGTAGATTGTCTCAGTTTGAGTTGGTCTGAAGTTTCATCATGACTCAGTACACGTTATGTATTTTTGGCAGGAATAGTCCAGAAGTGATCCTGTGTTCTCATTGCACCTTTATCAGGTGATGCATGATTTCGATATTCCCATGCTAATGATGTTCACTTGATTAAGTGTCAGGCTTCACCCCTATAAAGTTACCCATTTTCCCGTTGTAATTAAGTATATTGTGGGGAGGTATGCAATATCCTGTTCCTCATCTAACTTTCAGCTTATTCACTTACATGTTTGTATCTGTGAGGACTGATAGTTTATTATTTTATTCAGCGGGTTATAATCAGTTATTATCTTTATTTTGATGCTCAAGGTGTGCATGGTTTAACCACTTGGAGCTGGCTTTTATGTCCTTTTGACGTGTTCTCCTTATTATGAATGCTTTTAATTTTTTAAAAAAACCATGATATTAATGGCTACATAGTATACTATTGCATTATAAGGATATAGCATAATTTGTTTCAGTAATCCCCTTGGAGCATTTTGTTTTACTTTTTTTTTTTTTTTTTAAAGTTTGTATAGACAGATTGCCTTCTGGAAGCTTTACAGCAATTTACACACTTACCAGCAGTATGTGTGTGCAAGTGTCCATTTCTCCACACTCATTAACAATCAGAATATTTTCTAAAAATAGGAACTTCATAATTACAGGGAAGTTGTTAGAGGTCAAATTACCTTGTACACTAAACTTTGCAAGGGGTTATCAGGACAAGGGAAGAAAATAGGGTTCATATGTATCTTTTACTGTTTTTTTCCTTTTCTCTTTAAATCGGCAGCAGAAAAGAAGGTATCTAAAAACTAAAGCAGTTATTTCCTTCTTTATGATGCTGATTTCATAAGAAAGACAATTTAATGTAGATATATTACAATGGGGTTTCTTACTTTTCTCCTGACTTGCTCATTTCTTTCAGGTAACTCAGCAACTGACCAGTCATTGACCTCAAAGATCCTTTTCAAAATTCTGAAGCCATTCTCTACTAACCAGCTATATAACCTTTGGCAAAGTTGATCACTAGTAGGCCCTATTTTCCTTATCTCTAAATTAATATGGTGTCTAAGGTACCTTCTCCCTAAAACTGGAAGATCTTATGAAGTTTTATTCTGAGAATTGGAAGAAAGGGATTTTTTTCTTTTTAATTTGCAAAACTGGTTGAATTTTGTAGTAAACAATTTCTTCATGTGTCTAATTTGGCAGTTATGACTTGCAGGAGATATCAATTCATTGTTTTGGGGCTGATTTTATTGTAGGACTTTGGTTGTTAATCCTCCTTTTGCTTTTAATGTTAGTCTATCTTTTGGCACTTTTGACTGTTTAGTACAGAGGAACAGAATAACCCAGACATAGATTCCATTTAAGAATTAAATGTATAAAAAAGAAGATATGATAAACTAATAGGTATGGGAAAGATTATTCTATAAATGAGATTATGATCCTTGCTTGGCTATTTAAGAAAAAAATTTTTACTTAGACCCTTGTTTTAGATCATACACTAAAGTAAGTTCTAGTATTAAAAATTAAATGTTAAAAAACCGCTCTAAAAAAAAAGAAACTGAATACTGTTCAATCTTAGTCTTATATAATAGCAAAATAATGAAGAAAATTACTGAAGAAAAGATCAGTTGATTTGACCTCTTAAAAATTAATTTGGGAAAACAGCTTGGCCATGTCTTATAGAGTTAAAGATACACTTACCATGTGACACAGCATTCCCACTCTGGGTATTTATGTAGAGAAATAAAAACTCATGTTCACATAAAACCTGTATGTACATAAATGTTCATAGCATTTATTAGTAATTGTAAAATACAGAAAACAACCCAAGTGTCCTACATGGAGTACATGGAGAAACAAACTGTGGTACATCTATACAATGGAACGCTGCTTAGCAGTAAAAAGCAATGAACTATTGATACACGCAGCAACATTCTAGGGTATGAAGCTGACTAAAAGGAACCAACTTCAAAGGTTTCATATTGTGTGATTCCATTTATAGAACACTCTTGAAGAAGCAAAATTACAATGATGGAGACTAGATCAGTAGTTGCCAAGAGTTAGGGTTTAGGGGAGGATGTGACTGTTAATATTAAGGAGTAACACAAGGGAGTTGCTTATTTTGATGAATATTATTGAACTGTTTTTGCGACAATTCTTACTCCAATTGTGATGATTATTCAAATCAAATCTACTTGTGATAAAAATTCATAGAACTACACCACACACACACACACACACACACACACACACACACACCCCAAACCTGGTGAAATTTAAACAAGGCCGGTAGCAGAGTTATTAGTGTTGTACTTACTGATGTCAGTTTCCTGGTTTGATCATGTGTTATTATTTACAATGTTATTATGTGGAATATACATGATAACTCTTTTTGCAACTTCTTGTGAATCCTAAATGATTTCAAAATTGAGTGTTATAAAAAAAAATTAAAGAAACAGTGGTACATTCAGACAGTGGAATATTGTTCCATGCTAAAAAGAAATGAGCTATCAATCCGTGAAAAGACATAGGGGAACCTTAGATGCATATTACTAAGTGAAAGAAGCCAACCCAAACAGTATGTACAGGCTACTTCCATACTGTAAGATTCCAATTATATGACCTTCTGGAAAAGGCAAAACTATAGACACAGTGAAAAGGTCAGTGGTTGCCAGGGACAGGCGAGAGGGAGGGATGAATCAGTGGAACATAGAGGATGTTTAGGGCAGTGAAATTCCTCTATGATACTGTAATGGTGGATACATGTCACTATACATTCGTCCAAGCCCATAGATTGTACAACACCAAGAGCGACCCTAATGTAAACTATGGACTTGGGGTAATAATGGTTCATGAATTGTAACCAATATACCACTTTGGTGGAAGGTGTTCATAGCAGTGGAATCTATGGCACGGGGTATATGGGAATTCTTTGTACCTTCTGCTATATTGCTGTGAACGTAAAACTGCTCTAAAAAATAAAGTCTATTAAAACAAAAACAAAATCAAGTTGGGTCAGAAATAAACATCGAAAAGCAAAGTGAGGAGAATATTTGTAGCAATTATTAGAAATGAAATTTTCATATCTTTTATTTGTAAAGAACTCATGCAAATCGGTAAGGCAAGCTGAGTCCCCAGTGAACTGGTAAAAGAGCTTAAGAGAACAAGCAAGTGCCCCAAGAGAGAGTTTTGTAAATGTACTTTTGTAAGTGTTTTTTGGAAATTTTCTGGAATCCCCAAATTTAGTAATGGACTACCCATGCCCTTGGAAACATACGAGTACACTAGAAGAGAGAATTTTTTTTTGGCATATATTATGATAGCTATGAAAAGTAATCTCACCTACGAGAAAAACAGTTCAAAAGATACAAAACAGAGGACTGTGAATTTGCATTGTTTTGAAGTAGCTTAGAGAATTTTGAAACATCTTGTTATATGTAATTTGTCTCATCCAAAAAAAATCTGTCCTTTTTCAGGTGTAAATTAATTATTTGAGAGCAACTGAAGAATGGAGCCAGACATCATTCGAATGTACTCTTCATCCCCACCACCTCTAGACAACGGAGCCGAGGATGAGGATGACGATGAATTTGGGGAATTTGGTGGGTTTTCAGAAGTTAGCCCATCTGGTGTAGGGTTTGTTGATTTTGATACACCAGATTATACTCGTCCCAAGGAAGAGTTTGTACCTTCAAACCATTTTATGCCAATTCATGATTTCTCGGAAAATGTAGATAGCCTTATAAGCTTTAAATCCATTAAAAATGGTAATGATAAGGATATCACTGCTGAACTTTCTTCTGTGAAAGGACAGTCTAATGTTTTACTCTCTACCACCAGCAAAGAAACCACTTCATCTAAAACTTTAGATACTTCCATTGACGGCGTAGAAAGTCCAGGAGACTTAAAGAAAGGAGTGGAGCAGAAGCAGAATGTTGGAACACCTGAAACTTTCTCGCCAGGAGATTTTAGAACTGATCTGAATGTTGTTCCTCAGAACAAGCAGTTAGAGAGCTGCAATGGTGAAAAGCCTCCTTGTCTGGAGATTCTAACGAATGGGTTTACAGTATTAGAAACTGTAAATCCTCAGGGAACAGATGATCCGGGCACTGTAGCCGATGCAAAGGGAAGAAAGCCTCTCAGCACTCATAGTACTGAGTATAATTTAGACTGTGCACATAGTCCTGCTGAGGAATTTGCAGATTTTGCCACATTTTCCAAAAAGGAAAGGATACAACTAGAAGAAATAGGATGTGCAGTGTTAGATGATAGAGAAGCACTAACCATTCAGGAAAATAATAAAATCAATAGAGTCAATGAACTGAATTCCGTAAAAGAATCTTTGGGTAGAAGCTTTGATGATAAAGGGATCACTGATGGAGAGGATCAGGTTTGCGTTTCAGCAACAAGCATGAAGGAGAGGAACAGAGGTTTCAGTACCAAAAAGCAAGGCCTTCCAACATTGCAACAGGATGAATTTTTAAATTCAGGTGTGCAGTCAACAGCTTGGAGTTTGGTAGACTCAGCTGATAATTCACAAGCCGATAGGAAAGAACAATGTAAAACCGAGGGAAAACTTGATTTATTTACAACTAAATGTGCTGACATATGTATGGATGCTACTAAAACTCTTGATGCTGATGATGAAATTAGTTCTTCCAAAGAAGAAAGAAAGTTTACTGATTCCCAAAGCCCCAGCGTTGATCCTACAGAAGAAAATGTTTTGGATGATTCTATAAGTATGAAAAATGCCGATAGTAGTAATGACTTTGTGACTTGCAACGATACCAATGAGGATGATTTTGGTGACTTTGGCACAGCCAGTGGC
This sequence comes from Rhinolophus ferrumequinum, assembly GCF_004115265.2. NCBI lineage: Eukaryota > Metazoa > Chordata > Mammalia > Chiroptera > Rhinolophidae > Rhinolophus > Rhinolophus ferrumequinum. The sequence continues at coordinate 25,397,256 of NC_046296.1, read as the reverse complement.
ACAACTCCACCTTTTGTTACTGGTACTCAAGAATCAATGAGCGATGTCACTTTTGAAGAGTCCTCAGAGCACTTTCCACATTTTAGTGAACCAGGTGATGACTTTGGAGAATTTGGGGATACGAATGCTGTTTCTTGCCAAGAGGAGATTACATTTACCGAGTCAGACCAAAAACAGACTTCTGATAGTTTATCAGAGGAATGTAAGTTGGCTAGGAAGTCTACAGGCACTGAGCCTGTTTCAAAACTGACAACTGGGCAAGAAGGTGAGTTTGGAGATTTTGATTCTGTGCCAAATAGTCAAGATGACGGCAGTGCTTTTCAAGACTCTGATGATTTTGCAGACTTCAGTTCAGCTGGTCCCAGTCAAGTTGTAGATTGGAATGCTTTTGAGGATGGGCAGAAAGATAGTTGCTCTTGGGCTGCTTTTGGAGACCAGCAGGCTACTGAATCTCATCATCGAAAGGAAGCCTGGCAGTCACATAGGACAGATGAAAAGACTGATACTCCGGGAACCCCCAAAACGCACAGTGTTCCTTTAGCGACTTCCAAAGGAGCAGTTGCTGGTGGCCATTTACAGGAAACAGCCACTTCAGTTCAGGTATTTACTGATTTACTCCATTTTATATGATATAGCAATCGCTGTGGAGGCTTCTAATTTAGGTTTTCAAAAAATATTTTCAAATTGGGTACCTGTTAAAGGAGTCTCTTTATGAAACGTAATGCTTACCTGATTTGCAGATTTGTTACATTTTTCACAACCCTTTGGTAAACCTTAAATAGACAATCCTATAGTAATGCTTGGTAAGATTTTTCCTTATCTCATTGAGCTTTTTAATGTTTACAGAAATTCATCTACTTAGTTTTTTAATAAGTATCGCTTATGTAAAAACTCATTAATTAGCTAATTAAGTATTCCAGTGATTCCTTCAGTTTTTACCTTTACAGTGATTTTAAAAGGTTAAACTGAGATTTAGAAAACTTCTTTTTAAGCTTCAGAAAATAATGTCTCTTAATTCTGTCTTCAAAGACCTAAGAAATTGAAGTACAGTTTTGATTGCAGGAGAGAGCAAGCAGAATTTGAAACCTCAGCCTGTGCTGAAGGCTATAGGGAATTAAAGGATAGAAAAGAATTTGAAAAAAACAGATTTGGACCTCATAACTTAACAGCTTCTAAAAGACCTGTGATGAGGGCGTGAGATGGATGAAGGTTTAGACTTAGAACAAGAAACAGCCATGGGTTGACTTACTGTGGTTGTATTTATTGGCTTATAATGTCTTGCAAGTGCACATTTGTGGTTACTCTTCTTAGGGGTAGGTATGTCAAGGAGAATATTTTTAAACCTCCCATGCCCTGTTCTGTATCCTTTTCTGGTCCAAACTCCTTCAGAGAAGATTTATTTTGACCTAAAATAAAATAGCCCCTACAAGTGATACCCAGGTTGTTCCCCAAGCCGGCGTTGTACCCTGTGCTAAGTTTTACCTTTCCTCAACCCAGGGTGTGGAAGAGAAACACTTGGAAATAACTGCTTTATACTGACAATTGATATGTGTAACACTTGGTCCACAGGCTTATTTTAAAGATACTGAGAGTAAAATCAGAATCTGCAAACTCTGCTTCTCTAGTTAGTAATCTCTTGCTAAGCAAATCATTTTTAATTGGAAATATTTCCAAAGTCTGAATGTAAATTGGAATGGTTATACATCATTGCTTAGATACCTTTGATACATTAAGATACTGTCGAAATTATGGTATTATCAGTTGATGTGCATAGCTAATAACTTTTCATTTGACTTTGAGTGTCTGAATACCTTAATTTGTTAATTCAGTTATTACATGGTTTGGTTAATGTGTATTATATCTGATGAGGAATTTATTATTGAGGCAGAGCTTGCAATTTTAAACAAGGGGTGAATTAATTATAAAACACAAAGAAAGACTTGGTTTTGACCTACTCCTTTCCCTATTTAGTTTCATCTTACTAGAGTATAATGTGATACTGGTAGTAGATCTTTGATATATAGCCTTAGAATTTTTAACATCAGATAGTGAATTTTTAAAAATATGACCACTTAAAAAAGGAATTTTTTGCATTATACAAGATGATTGAAGTTATTTATGTATAGTTCGATAACTGAGCATCGGAAGTAATAAAGTGTATAGGCCTTACGGAATCTTACAGATTTGAGTTTGAATCTTGACTCAGCCACTTACAAGCTTTATGATTTTGGACAAGTTACTTCTGAGCTCATTTGTCTGTAAAAAGGACGTAATATCTACTTCAAATAAATAAAATAAAATGACAGATTTTAAAATGAATGGGGAAAAGCTGAAAAATAAGAATTTTGTATTATGATTCCATTAAGAATAAAACAAAATCTGTATAGATATGACAAGATGCATTAATAAGATTTGCTGAGGTTTGTTTGGCTCAGTCCTTAGGCTTTTATTTTTGCTGAATGGGTTATGTAAAATGAGCAGAACTTGGAGGTGGATATTGGAAAGGAGAAGCTGCTGGAAGGGCTGGAAAAGAAGTTTGGAAGAAAGTTGAGTTAGGGAAATGGGTAAGCCTGCTGAGTAACGGAGTAGTTGAAAGTGACTTTCATTCTTATCCAGCTATTGTGAAAGAGGCTTGTGGCCTGCAGTTTCTTCCTTTTCTGGAAGAGTACATTAATCTTCCATTTTCTGGAAAAGTACATTAATCTAATCCTATAGATTAGATTTATTAATTAAAAAAATGTTTCTACTAGTTGCTACGAAGTTGGGGACAGCACAGAAATCCTCACATAATTAATGACAGTAAATTTTAGGTTTTTTAATGGTAAAATTTTAAATGATTTATTCCTGTTCAGTCTTACCTGGATGCAACAACTCTGTCCTGAACAGAGCGCTTGCTATCAAGTGGTTTTGTGCAAATTCTGCTTTAACAGAATGTTGTGAGAGGCTGAGAATTGGGAACTGTTAATTCAGTTAAACAAACATGGGGAATGAGTGTTTGTTTTTTTGAAGTCAGACAATTGGTGTAAGTCATTTGCAATTTCTTTGACTTTTTGGTATGTGACATTGCCTAGGTCCCTATTTTTTAGTGCTAGTCTTTTTTCAGCCTACCAAAAGGATATCTTAACATTTTAATAAAATATATCTTCCTTGGGTCAAGAGACAATCAGTTATTGCTGCATTATTGTAATAATTTGTTACTTAAATAGGGAAAAATCAACCAAGAAGAAGAAATCTTTCAAACTAATAAAATGTTCTTAGTCAAACTGATTCTCAGATGTGGGTCCAGCAAGCCTCATTGCATTCAAGCCTTGATGTAAGAGGCACACATGACCGTTTATTTAGAAATATTCTTCCTCTACAGTGAATATTTTTTTCTGAGAACCCAGAGTTCAGTATATTTCATTGTCTTGTTAACATTCTTATAAATTGTAAGAGAAAAGTATTGGTATCCCTGTTGTGTACAAATTGGAAAGAGGTCCAAACTGGGCTTCACTTTTGGGGCTAAGATTTAAAACAAACAAAAAAAAAATGACAACAAAAAACGAAATCCTCCTTACTTTCAAAGCAGTCCTTTTCCCCAAAAGACCATTATGTATATTGTTTTAACAGTTTTCTGCCTTTTTTTTTCTTAACCTGTTAATGTTCCAGAAAGAAACCTTGATTGAAACAGCCAAGATGCCTTTTTCTTAGATGTATAGTAAAGGAGATAATGTCATAAGCACTGCATTTAACTTGGAGCTTTTGTAAAATTTGAAAAATACTGCTCTGGATATTATTTGAGAATTTAGGTAATTAGTGAGTAATCTTTTTTATATTAATTGGCTGTAGAAGAGGAAGCTGTGAATCATTGTTTCTTATTAGCCATCTAATTGATAATGCTACTGGGAAAATGTTTTAAATGAAGATTTGTTTTGAGAGCTTTAAAAATTCAGAGTATCACAAAAAAGAGAATCACTAATACTTTGGGTTATGTTATTTTGAGATTAAGCTATTATTTTGTTCACCAGAAAACCAGCACCCTCCAATTGAGTGTAACTTATCCTGTATTTTCACCTTTGTTTAGTTAACCATCTGCCGAAGGTTTATGCAAGTTTTCCTTTCTTTGGGTGAACACTTAAACTTATGACAAGCAGAAGTAAGCAACAAAATAAAGAAATTAAGTGGTCAAAAGATACAAATTTTCAAATGATAAAACAAATGAGTCCCGGGGATGTTATGTACAGCATGGTGACTCTAGTTAATAACCCAGTTTTATATACTTGAAAGTTGCTAGGAAAGTAGATCTTAAAAATTCTCATCACAAGACAAATTTGTAACTATGTGGTGATGGATGTTAACTAGATTTATTGTGGTGATCATTTTGCGATATATACATATATTGAATCATTGTTGTATACCTGAAACTAATATAATGTTACCTGAAACTAATATAATGTTATCTGTCAATCATGTCTCAATTTTTTTATAAAAGAAAGAAATTAAGATTTTGGCCTTATACCTCTTTGCCTACTTGAAGTATTTCAATAGCAATTCCTTTTGTTACTTTTCCCTCAGAAAACTTGAAATTCTGGGCTTTCATTCCAAAATAGATAGAAATACTTTATTAGATTTATCCAGAAATTGTGCAGAAGGGCCAAAGCATCTTTTTAGAGCATGGTGAATATTATAGTTGGTTACTGTTATATAGCTTGAAATTGAGGATTGATAAGTGTACAATTGTAGTTTGTACTTGATATCTTACTTAATATTTAATGGTGGTGAGGCATAAGGTATCCACTTAAATGGAAGAATAAATTACCCAGTGGATTTTATGTTTCTTTTAAACTTCCACTTAGAGCAAGACCTAATGCTATCAATATTAAAGCTATTGACAATAATCAACTTCTGTTCCTAAGGAAGAAAGGAAAACTAACTAGAAATATGTTGAAGAAATTATAGGAATTACCTTAAATACAAGATATTTTAAAGAAGATATGCATTTGAGTGGCATATGAACCAGAGTCTAAGACCCTAAGTGCTGGTCATACACACCCCTTTGGAAAACTGAATGAGACTCCAGAGAAACAGAACCAGGAGGATGACGGATGGATGGAATGGGGGTGAGGGAAGACTATAAGGAATTGGCGTACCTGAGGCTGAGAAGCCCCAAGATCTGCACTCGCCAAGCTGTCTTCAGTGATTGGGTGAGGCCCACTCATATTAAGACAATCTGCTTATTCGGTCTACCAATTCCAATGTTAATCTCATCAGGGACTCCTTCACAGTCATACCCAGAATAACGTTTAACCGATTGTCTGGGCATCTTATGGCCCAGTCAAGTGACACCTAAAATTAACCATCACAAGAGGCAATAACACTATATGTCTATATATAGCTTTCAAGATTTTTGGAAAACTTGTAACCTATTTGTGACTGAGACATACTAATTGGGAAGCTCTGCATTAGATAACATGATTTATTTGCACAAGTGGATAAAATGAAAATGGCTGTTTTTATACCCTAGGGCTTTCTTCCTTCGACCTCAGGTAGAGTTATGACAGGCAGCGATATGACACAACTGGGAATGAGTATAAATGAATTCATGATGCTTTGTGTCCCCATGGATGAATTAAACCATTGAGTAGTTAATCATTTTTGCTTTCCCAGAAATCCTATCTGGTTTGAAAAATATATATATATATAAAGACATTCAAGGTAGTAAGGACTCTGATAGGAAAACAAATGTTTTACATGAGAAATGCTATAAAAGCCAGTGTACTTTTAGGGAGTAGTATAGCCAAGGTCACATAGGACTTTTGTGAGCCACTTCCCCATAAAAGATATTTAAAACTTTATTTTACAAATTGGTATAAAGATGAGTATGTTAATATTAGATATTAAAACATTTTCATGAACCCCTAAAATTATTGTAGGCCCTACGCCCTGTGCCTACTGGGTAAGTTGGTCCTGGGTATAATGTAGGGCTTAAAAGCAAAGCTCTGGAGTACCACTGGTAGGTTCCAGTTCGTATTTTAGCACTAACTTGCAGTAGTCACTTCTCTGAACCTCAGATTTAAAGAATAATAAAAGTACTTACTTCGGAACTTATTATGAAGATAAAATTGTGCACGTGAAGGTGCTTAGCACAATGTCTTTCTTGCACATAATACATGCTCAATAAATGTTAACTGTTACTAAATAATCTCAGAAATGAGATTGGAAAATGGTCTGCAGAAGTACAAGAAATAGTGTTGCCAATTGAATTTTTTGGTGAATAGTGGAAAGTAATAGAGAGGTAATGAGAATTTGTGTGGGAGTACTCCTACTTCTGGCTGTGATACTCACCCATCGTACTATTTTAAGACCAAAGCTACTGCTTTGGACTATTTTCCATTCTCAGAATAATTTTGACAGGTAGGAACTCTTCTGAGCATAAGTGCTATTCTGTACAAGTAGCAAACCTCCTTTGGTTTCCTAGCACAGGACACAAATAGAGAAAATCAAAAGGGAGTCGGGCACCTGCCTTGAAGAATATTTGACTTCCAACCCTACATTTATCAGAACCTCCAGTTCTTAAAATGTTTAATAGCTAAATGTGCTGCTGTTTGCCAGGCTTAGAATTTGAGATATGTACGAATTGAAGGATATGACTGAATTACAGAAACTGGTATTCAGCTATTCAGTCACTAGTTTTCCTAATTCTAAGTTCAAGGGAGAACTGCTGACTATTTTTCCTCTTTGACTTTGGAATCAAAGGCATTTAAAATTCAAGTAATTGGCGTGAATATTATTTTATTTAGTTACTCTTGTAACTTGAGTTAAATATTTACTGTGCTAAGTGTATATGCACTTATTTGTTACCCTCATGTTAATTTAGAATACAGCACTGGCTTTTTAGTAAAAATTTACCCATTTGCTTGGTTGAAACTATGAATTGTAGTATCAAATGAAATAATTTTCTTTTTTAAAGTATGGTCATTACCTCAGCAATTAACAGTTCAATCCCTTATCTAATGGCTAGAAATGTTTGAAAGACCACTTTTTGGTTTGGTGAAAAGAAAGTAGGCTTTGGAGTTGGGCTTTGGATCAAATCCTTGCTGTGCACCATACCACTATCAGACTGGTTAGTTACCTTTACCTCCTTGAGCCTTAGTTTCATTATCTGTAACATGGAAACAAAAATACTTAATCTTTCTGGGATTTTTTAAAGAGGATTTATCAAGTAATATATGTAGAGCGTCAAACATAGTACCTAGTACATAAAGGCATTCAGCTATTACTATTTACACATGTTATAATTACACAAATATATCCAACCTGTGTACAAAAATGATGTAGATGGCTTACAATAAGATTTGCTTTTGTAAATAGAACAGATATGCCCCCTGCAGTCTTAAATAAAATTGAAGTGCTTTAAAAAAAAAGTCTATTGCACATTGATACAGTTAATATTCCTGTACCAACTATGTGTTGGAACCTCAGTACTGGAGATTCAAGGTAAGGCATATAGACCCTGTCCTCAAAGCTCCTGTGATTTTTATAAATTGAATTTAGAACTGCTCTGATGACAACATAATGTAGAGATTAAGAGCACAGACTCTGAAGCTGTGTACTTCCTAGGTGAGGATTCAGCCTCAGGTAGTGTTTGTGGGACCATGGGCAAGTTATCTTAACCGCTTAGTGCTCCCTTCTTCTCATCTAGAAAATGGGGATAATATTGTTATTAATACTTCCCTCAGATGGTTCTTATGATGCTTAAATGAACTAATATCTATAAAGCATCCTGGCATGTAGTAAGCACTATGTGTTGAATAAAAACCACAGTGCACCATAACAGACTTTTGCAGTTTTTAGCTGTGTTTCAGAGAAAATCTTTTGATCTTTTCCTGAAGTTAGGCCCTCACTTTCCTGGACTCGGTTATACTGATATTGTCTACTTTATATAAGCTGCCTTACCTGCTTAGAGAAACAGAGCTCAGCCAGTCTGACTTTACCACTAATCCCAAACAACAAACGTAATCTTTTGGAATTTTACATCTAATGTAAGTCCACATGTACTGTGACATGTTAATAAGCATTACTGTTCAATGCACATCTTCTTTTTCTGAGTTAATCAGCCATAAGGAGTTAAAAAAATTAGGTAGTACCGTCACTTAATCAAATCCAGGAGATTTCCTATTCTGGCTGTATATACTCTATATAGAAACAAGAGTTCATATAATCAGAGTAATATAAATAAGGTTCATTTTTACTCATGCACACAGAATGAATCCAAGTTTAAATAATATTTCACATTGTTGACTCTGATTTTGATGCGATATTAATTATATTACTGATCTGGTTTAAGGTTGCGCGTATTAAACTGTCCTTTGCTCATAGTGTTGAGAAAAATTGTATATATTTTAAAGTTAAAATTATTTAATAATTTTTTGAAGCAAACTCAAAACTTTTACCAGTATCACAGTTTTCAATTTCTTTTATCATTCTCAAATTTTATGCTTGAAATAACAATGATTTTTTAAAATAATTTAATGTCTGATTATAATCTGTTTTGGAAAAATCTGTTTTCTTGAAAGAAACCTGTCTGCTTGGGCACCAGAAAAAATGTTCTTGTGGTAGGTTGTTTAATTTCTGTTCTGAGCATTATGTTATATTCTTGTACCTGTTCTGTTTACCAAGCTACTTGGACTATATTCCATCACATTTTTTAACTTTTAACTTTATTGTGCATCTTGGGAAGTAAAGCACTCTTAAACACACCTAATGTGTGGTTTGCACACGTTGTGTTTCATAATATGATCAAGATTTAAGTCATAAATGCCAGTAGGTCAACCAAAAGGTTCACCAATTTCCAAAGTTTAAAATCCACAAGTAGTAGCAGTAACTGGTTTTATTTATATAAGCAGCTCTTAAAGATATTTTATAATTAGGTGCTTTTTTTCCAACTTAAGAGGGTTTTGGAGACGATTTGGATTATTTAATTTCCTATTATACTATGGTAGAAATTGATAAATTGAGACAGGTTTTTTTCATAATGATTTAGAATGCTAAATAGTGATAGAGAAACATCCTTAGAGAGATTTGAACCTAGTTTGACATTTTTATTCCCTAACAGGCCACTGTGTCTGTATGTATCACCTATATGATAATATAGCAGTGATAAAAGCAACCACATCTCAAGCACACATTAGGTGCCGAGCATTTAATCCTCTCAATTCATCGTCCACTCTGTGAGATAGGTCCTGATAATTTCTGGTTTATAAATCCAGAAACTGAGTCTCAGCCCCTTTAGTTCACAGTCCTCTATTGTTCAAGTGTTATAATTATATCAGCCATTTACTTACTGGAATTAACTACTAGTAAATGAAATTTAATATTATTTATTACCATGAACAAGATAGTATGGTAGTAAGAAACTCCTTTTAGTGGATGCCTTTTTACCATCAAACTGGTCTTGTGGATGGTTGGCAATCGATATACTTTTAAAAGTAATATGTCAGAGGAAATTTAATTTCAATCAAAATCTTTGTTAGTTCTGTTAGATGCTTTCTTGTCGAGGAGTTCCTCCTTGTGGTGGGAGGTACTGTTCGGTTAGTGGACTCTGGTTATTTGAATCTTTATTTGTTATTTATTAGGTTGGTGCAAAAGTGATTGTGGTTTAAAAGGTTAAAAAAAAAATTGCAAAAACCGCAATTACTTTTGCACCAACCTAATATTTATTGTTCTGCCTCAGGTTGGCAAACTATGGCTTGCGAGACAAATCTGTCCTGCTGCCTGTCTCAGTGAATGAAATTTCATTGGAACACACCCACACTTACTTGTTTACAAATGGCCTGCAAAGCCGAAAATATGTACTGTTTAATCCTATGTAGAAACAATTGTCTACTTCATTCAACAAAAGATTTGAAGCCGTTGAATGTAATACCTAATTCTAAAGACATATGGAACTTTCTTTTTAAATTTCTGTGTCATTTATATTCTTTGAGAAAAGGATGGGGAAGAAGTAAAAACTTGAGGTGATTAGGTTAATACAATGTTCTGTTTCCACTAATTGAAGCATTTGCTCACTGGTGTGCCCTAAGACCTGGTAGTTATGTGTAATATTGCCCGTGTGATTGAATGTGTTTTAGGGTCATTTCTTTCTTCCTTTCATAAATACTTTTTCTATCCCATTAAAAGGATAACAAAGAGGATGCCAGATTCTGTTTTAACTTACAGAGAAATAAAATTTGGTCATATGTGAGTTTTTGTTTACCTTCCCTGCCCAGGAGATGCCACCGCTCCTCAGGTTTCCAATTAGATGGTTATCTGATCCCTTTAAAAGTAATGTCTGCCCATTCCCTGTTGAAGTGCGTAAGCGTAGGTCCCCTTGACACACTCAGGTTTCACAAGCCTTGGGATCTTGAGTCTACTCTTTAGGTTTCATAATTGATACTGAGAACTTTTCTCATATCTATATGACTATAATGAAGGTGGTAGAGTAACTTGTAGAGGTAGCAGAAGAGCACCCTGAGACTAATTATGCAGTGTTAAGTTTTTTGCTCTCATACTACTTTCAAAAGAGAGATTTTAGTTTGGAAAATATTATATGTTTGTAAAAATTTTCCTTTTGGTTTTCATTTTCCTATTTCCTGACTATACTGAATAACAGAAATCAAGTGTTAACTTGTTTGTGTTACTTGGCGAGAAGTACCGCCGTGGTGTGACGTTTTCTTATCCACTGGGTGTCATTTTAGAAGTACACTTATTCTTCAGACAAGCTTTCACTTAAAACAATTTGTATAACAATTTGGTGTTTAAGTAGTAAATTGAGCTACTACTCAATTTTACATGTATCTGAAATACAGTTAGGAAAGGGGAAATAAATGTCATTTTCGGTTGCATATGTAGAATAAACCTAGTAGTATCTCCCCAAAAAGTAAATTAATCTAACAGGTTTTAATTAGTGAAAATATTCCAAAATGCCAGTGTTCTTGGTGAAAATACTCGGGAATATGCAGGCTTTGCTTGGAGGAAAGGCAGTGTTCTCGTAAAAAAAAAAATATATATATATATATATATATATAGATATAGATATATATCTATATCTATATATAGATATAGATATAGATATATATGCCATAGAAGAGTAAAGAAATGGAATTTCTAAGTAAAAATTGAGACGTTCTTTTCTACTTTGGTTTGTTCTGTTAGCAGCAGAGATATTTCTGAAAGGCTTTCAAAATTCAAATGTTTATACCCAGGAAAAAGGTTTGTTCAACCATAATAGCATAATACTTTTACAATCTTATTGTTCCTAAATCTAGAGTATGTGAATGGTAGTAAGAAGCATCCCAGTGTGGTGGAAAGAATATGAATGCTGTCTGGTTTTGTTTTTGCTTTTGCTTTGGACAAATTATTCAAACTTGGAGATTGCTTTCTCACTTTACAGTTGGGTAATAATTTCTTCTTTATAGAATTTTCTAATGAATTAAGTAAGATTTACAAAGTACCAGGTATGGTGCTTGGCTTGTAACTACGTTTGTCACTACTCTATCACCATGATTATTTAATCATTTAAAACAGCTGTTCTATGAGTAGTTATGCTTCTTCACTTAGTGTTTCCTGTACCTGACTGGCAGTTTCCGTCTCTCATAGTAATGGACAGGGTGTGTGTGTGTGTGTGTGTGTGAGAGAGAGAGAGAGAGAGAGAGAGAGAGAGATAAAATTATGACATTGTTAAAATTAGAGAAATGAAAATAAACTTTTGGGGGGTGTTTTGATACAGACAGCTTTACTAAACCGCCTGGAGCGAATTTTCGAAGCATGTTTTCCTTCCGTATTTGTTCCTGATACTGAAGAGGAAGTTACTTCCCTGAAGCACTTGCTGGATACAAGCACCTTGCCAATAAAAACAAGAGAGGCCTTAGCTGAAAGTGGGTAAGTAGTAGACAGTTGTCAGATAGCATCTGTATGTGTTAGTTTCAACTGTGGTAATTTATAAGGTTATCTTAAAACATTAAGGTTCTAAAACATTGTTGAAGTTTTAAAAATCATGTGCTCAAAGACATTTTTTAAAAACCTGCTTCTCCATTTTTTAGCTTTTTTTTTTTTGCAATTTCTAAGTCAGTATTCTAATCAATCTTACATATTGTTTTTTGGCTTCATAGTATGGTAGATGAAAATTTAGATTTTACATCTGCCATTCTCCTCCCTTTATCATTCCACTATACTTACAGTTTTTCGTTAAATTTTTATTTGGTATTTTCATTATTATAATCATATAAATAGCATTCACTGCTTGCTTAGCCACTATTTCCTTTATGGTACAACTTTTTCCTGGACTTAAGAATTGCCTCTCTTTTTCCATTTTCTAAGTCTTTCCCTGACATTAGCCTGTTATTACAATTTTACTTGTGATCAAAACCTATCAGGCTGGCCATTCCATTTTTTCCTGGAGTCCTCCTCTTCCTATTCCAATCTGGAGTGGATTCAGTCTAGGCCTCTTTAACACGTGTTGTTTAGGGGATTTCCTTTCACTTACATCCCATTTTGGTAGAGCACATCCTCTAATAGCCTTCTGAGAAAAAAAGGTACATAGGAGATAAAATTTTATTTTATCCTATCCTCACATTAAATTTATGATTGAAGATCTTTTGTTGCTGTTGTTCCAAAACTTCACAATGAAATATTCTGATAAAAGTCTTTTTTCATTCATTGGACTGAACACTAGGTAGGACCTTTTTGTCTGGAGACTTCTGCTCTTCAGTGTTGGGCAGTTCTCTTGTATGGACAGTTACCTTCCCTCTGTTGTCTCTTTTATTTCTGCAACTCCTATTAATTATTAGCTTTTAGAGGGTCTAGAGTGATTTTCTAATTTTAATGGCAGTGTTATTCCTGGACTCTTGCGTTTTATTACTCTCCACCCCTGAGGCATTCTCTCCCTCTGCAGGTCTTTCCTTTGTCCCTGTTTGTGACCTCGGTATTTGTAGCTAAAGGTCTTATGTATCTCTTAATTTCATTGAAGATGGAGATTGTTTTTGTTTCTTGATTTTCATTTTGGGATGATTTCTAAGAAGAGAAGGAAACAAAAAGGTTTATGTTTTGCCAGCTTAAAACTGTTGAGATGTATTTTTTTAAAATTGCCAGATATACAGATAGTTCATACTCTTAGACCCAGGAATCTCTCTCCAATAGATTCATTCTAAGGAAATAACGCAATTCAACAACGACACATGCCATAAAATACAGGAAGATACTCTTGCCTTACTAACAATAGGAGCCAAACAGTAAAAACAACTTATTTAAAATTATAGGATTTTGGCTAAATAAATGATGGTGTATCAGTCTTAATAGAACATTACACAGCCATTGAAAAAGATACATATGTAGATGAGGAAATGCTTACATTCTGAAAAAAAAATACAAATTATATATTTGCTATAATTGCTCCTGTGTTTTTATGGATCAAGACTCAAGAAGAAAACACAATTATTAAATGGCTATAATAAGAAGGTGGAATGCTGGGTTGATTTTGTTTTTCCTCCTTTTAAATATTTTTGTTTTAATATTTTAAAAGGAATAACATAACAGCTAAATTTTTACTTGATTACTGGCATATTGTTTCAAACAAGTTTAACTTAGTTTTCTAATGACTGTAAATGTTGGCTGTTGATTTCATTCAGATGATAGTTGTATACTATGTTATTCTCAAGATTAAGTGTAAAGTATAATATTTCACATTCACATTAAAAGTAGAATTCATGGTGAAAGCTATTGAGTAACCCATTGTTGGTGGCTTCATCGTGACCTTTCCAGGGAACTGCTGGATGTGTGGACCGAGCTACAGGATATCCATGAAGCACATGGCTTGAGATATCAGTGGGGCGGTTCCCATAGCAACAAGAAGCTTTTGTGCTCCTTGGGAATAGACACCCGAAACATTGTGAGTTTGTTGGTACCTTGGAAAATCCTTTAATCAACCTATGGATGTTTTTTAATTCTGTTACACTTCTGTTCAAGCTGTGATAAACTAGTGCCTCAGAAAAATAAATATTAGTTGGTATAAATGTTTATGTATTTTGAATATGCCAACTTTTAAACATAAATCTATATAAATTTTTCTCCAATCTATATCTCCTGTTTTTATAAAAAGTTGTTTTAATGTTTTTTCTCAACTGTAAAATGAAGGAATTGGATGAGGAGATCAAAGATATTACCCTATATGGGCAGTTTGACAATGTTTTCAATTTGTCATTCACAATGCATATAACAAAGCATTGTAAGCGTATTTTGAAAAGTATTTCACTGTATGACAGATCATTCTCTAAATATATGTTCTTTCTCTCTAACACATATATGTGTAGCTCTTCACGGGCAATAAGAAGCAACCTGTTATAGTGCCCATGTATGCAGCAGGATTGGTAAGTACAGAATTATCTCTGTGTGTATTTATCATTGCTGCATTTATTCTGTAAAATCATTTTACAGAGAATAACATGGAAAGTGTATTTTAAGGGACATTTAGTATGGGAACTTGAAAGGAATAAATATAATACCCTTTTTGATTTCATAAATCCCTTCAAGTCTTGATCTGAGGACATTTTTCTATATTCCGCTAGTTACAGACTGTTTTGTTTTAGATTGAAAATTATTTTTATCCTGGTAATATTAGTACTCATAACTCTTTGTAAAATGTACCTGTGGAGGTCTCTCTTTTTATTTTTCTAAGTTGCTTTTAAAATAAGGAAGCTGAAGTATCTGAAGTATCATTTGTTTTAATCCAGTTGTGATCAATTTAAATAATGCAATATTGAGAGTATGGATATATATAAAAGCTTGGAAAGACCAAATTATAGTCAATGAAAATGAGCCAGGACCCATAATTGGTTCTCGGTTTTTCCATCAATGTTTTAAATGTGTTGAATTTTGTTTTTTTCAGATATGCCAGGTAGTCCAGGATAACTGAGGAATTTTCATTCTGTACCTTATCAAGATTCAGTCACATTTTAAAGTTTGATGTGTTTGTGGGTTTTTTTTTGGTGTGTCTTTGAGTTATTGGTGAATAAAAGTGTTCTTTTGATTAAACTAAAAATATTTTTAAATTCTTTCACCAATAACTGGAAAATAAAGGGAAAATACTATGTTTAAGAAAGAAAGAAAAAAATAACTAAGGAACCCTTTGTATGAGTTAAAATGTATAGCCCTTTATGTGCATGTGAAAATGAATTTGCTGTGGAACTTGACCTTTTTTTAATTTACAAACTTTCCATGAATAAGCTCTAATTATTGATATTGAACTGGACCATTTTGCTTTGTTTTGTTTTTGTTTTGTGGAATTGGACAAAAATGTTTCTGTGCTTGAACTTTCTTATCAGTTTCTGCTCCTTTGTAAATGGTTATCTTATATTTTCAAAACACTTTGATTATCCCTACACTCTTTTCTGTTATGGGTAAATATAATCCAGAACATTTCTTTAACTTTTTTATTTGTATTTCTTTTTTTCTCAATAGCATTCTAGAGATTGTTGGTGTTATTGCCACATTCTAAATAGAAAGTATGAATTTTATTTATAGGAGCTTTCATTCAGCAGTAATCTGCTTAATGCTTATGTGTAGGCTTAGCACATCAGCCAGGTCTGGAAGTTTTGTGAGGAGTTAGACACTAATATTTATGCTTTATTTTGCTACCTTAATGATAATCTTTATTAGTAATAATTTTACCATTTGTATAACCTTTTAATACTAAAGTTGAGTTAGTGAATGCATCATCTCATCCATTTTAATGATGCCTTACATTTACAAGCATACTCTTTTTCATATATGGCTTCAAATTTTATACCTGAATTTTTCCCATAGTTCTTTACACATAAGAGATGTTCAGTAGCTTTTGATCTCATCTGGAAGAATAGTACCCAAAATGATCATTTAAGTCACTGATTCTCAGGCTTTAATGTGCATCAGAATTGTTTGGAAGACTTGTTAAAAACAGAATGCTGGGCACCATCCCCAGAGTTTCTTATTCAGTAGGTCTGGGGTATGGCTCTATAATTTGCACATCTGACAAGTTCTCAAGTGATGCAGAAAGTACTGATTGGGGACTACTTTGAGAAGCACTGTTTTAAGTGATAGTTCACATTAGAAAAGTTGGGTAAGAGTAGTAGTTGTTCGCCAAATGCATTGTCTCTTGCTTTAGGGCACACTAGAAAGCCTGTATAATGTATATGATACTGAGTTAGACCATGAATTTCTTTTTCAAGCTGCTAGATGAAAACCTTTCATATGCACCATCGTTAAGAATTGAATCTGTGAATTGTGTTAGTTAGCTTATGCCCTATTTGGGAAAGGGGGGTAGGGAATTCTCCTGAAAACTTGTGGGGTTTTTTTTAGAAATTTATAGATTCAAACATTATTGACTTAACAGCTTTTTGGGTTTTTTTACTCCCCATAAAGGAAGGCTTTTATTTGGTCTGGTTGATAAATATTCAAGAGATTCTCAAGTATTATTTTTAAATACGTAGAAGCTTGGCTTTTCTTCAGGCCATTAACCTGGATTATTACCCATTGTTAGTGTTTGGTAGAGTGTTGATGCAAAATGCTGATTTCTTTTTTTCTTCTTTGTTTCTATCCTCCCCATCCTGACTGTCTTCCTTTCTGACTCAAAAAGTGTATTTGCAACACACCTAAGGGAACATATAGAATGGATGTTTTCCCCTCCAAACTGGCTGTGTCTCTGCTTTGCCAGTCAGTCCAAAGAACTAAGTATAAAGGCTCTCCTCCTACAGTGGAGCTAGGATCAAATACGAAATTCACATTGAAGCATATAGATGTCATCACATTACACGGTGTGTTTTAAAATCAGCTCTCACTTCTCCAAACACCCCCATGGTGAAATGTGTACGAAGGGTGCCCTTTCCTGCAGTTTCAATGTGTGAAGCATCATAAAAGTGTTGGGTTCTTAGGGCCTGGATATAGTACACTGTTGTGCTCGCCTCTTCCCCACTCTCGCCATCCCAACTTATGCTTTTGCTTTTGTGTGACATTGATAACTAGGCACTTTAAAACAAGTCTTCTGTAAAATACAAGGTCTTACTTCAAAAAGTTTGGGTTCCAAAGGTATTATTGTGAAACATTTTCCATTATAGTGCTATACGATTTTCTCTAAACAAAATTTAAGAATAGTTCTTTTTGTCCTTAGTACTTTCCAAATGACCTGTTTTTTTCCTTTCGGCTTTCTTCTAGATTAAATTTCTTATAGAATTGATACCCCCGCAAAATTAATGGCTAATACACCTTTTTCAGGGTATGTTAGAACCCACCAAGGAACCACTGAAACCACTATCTGCTGCAGAAAAAATTGCTTCTATCGGTCAGACAACTACTATGTCACCAGAAATGAACACATGTCCATCTGACCAATTCCAGGTAAAATATCTGCGTGTATAGATATGTTCATGCATATCTATACACTGTTGTTTCCCTTCATATATAACTTTTAGTTTTTAAAATATTTTAAAAATTTGATTTCATGATAGACATGATTTCAGTTACTAACATCCTGTGGAATACGATGAACAAATTATCCTTAATTTTCAAAAATAGAAAGGCACGATTTGAGAACTGGTGGTTATGGGTAAGTCCTTTAAACCTATCCAAGCCTTAGTCTCTTTACCTATGAAATGAAGAGTTTAAAGCAAGCATATCTAAATATTCCTTGCAGCTTGAACATTGTATGATCATAATTACTGACAAACAAATCGGGTAAGTGCTAGATTTCCTCAAAAAATGGGAAACACTACATTTATTCCAACTCTTAAATTCTGCTATTTTTCTTTTTTCTGAAGCCTGCAAAATTTTAAAAAGTAATAAAATTTAACCATGTTTATTACACCAAAAACTGTTGTTTTGGGAGTTTGAACACAACTGTTAAGTTGAAAGTGATGTGGCATTTAACAAAACATTCTGTGGATTAATAAGAAAAGAAAGCACTCTTCCCTTTTTTATTCTTTACCTCCTTGGCACATTTAAGCACAAATTTTATTTCAGTCTAATATGTTTAATATCAAAGCCTCCGTCTTTTTATCTGGGGGGGAAGAGCCATTTTGGTTTGCTTAATTGCTCTTCCCACGTCAAATCAGAAACTGATTCAGTGCTGGTTAAATATTGTTTTTTTAGAAGATTGATATTTTTAAGTGAACATTGTCATTTCTACAACATATCCTTGCTGTGTTTGTCATTTCTTAACCATAAATATCATCTTCGTTTATATCTAACACAAAAATGTGTGTTTGGACAGCCTTTCGCAAAATGTGTGTTCCATTGAATACTAATCCCCAGAGATGCTCCACTAAAGCATGGTTCCAAGGTGAAGATAGATTGGGAAATACTTTGTATCATACCCTGCAACCACCCTTGGAGATTTACAACACACACATTAAGGACTCTGAAAAATCTTTAGTGTATAATAACCCTATTTAATTTTAATTTATGTCTCAAATTTACTTAGCCACAGGACCTTCTTCCGCAGGGACCATGGGAGAAGAGATAATACCTATATCACTAGTGTTTTGCATAACATACTTTATAAAATGATGTAAAGCAAGGTCCTGCCCTTTTAAGTGTGTTTCAAGAAACATCTAATATTACCGCTGTCAGTGCATACATTTATTTCTCTTTTTAAAAAATACACATGTAAATATTGAATTAACAAATTTATTCGTTATTTATTGTAGTTTGTGATCCTCCATTAGCTTTAGTTTTTAGGCTTTTGTAGGAATCAATGAAAATAGTATTTCCAGTGTACGTTGCTCAAACTTATTTCTGAATTGACATGAGCCTGTGTAAGTCTTCATTCCAGCATACACATACACTCACTGCAGATTTCAGCATGTATATCAGAATTAAGTGCTGAGATGCCTCACCTCCATCACTAAATATATGATCTTTGCTTGGCTCCATACTTGTGATTCAGGTTAAACTATTTAACAAGCATCTGAAATGCATTGTAAAGATTCTCTTTATATAAAGTGATATTTCTTACTACTATTCTTTGGCATGCAATGTATGTAGTGCTTTTACTTTACTTTTTGGCCATGCAGTAACGCTGTTACGTCTTCCTGCTGATCATAATTTTCAGATAAAACAGCCATAGCCTTAAGTTATAGAAGCATAACAAAATGTATCCAAAAAGACCCATTTAATATCTGATTTTTTTCCAAAAAATATATACTAAACCTTCCTTTTATAAAGTTTTCATTTTTGATAGCACTAAACACTGACTTTAAAACTTAGCATAGTAACATAATTCTCATTATGACTGCATGTTTTTTGATCTGTCTATTCTATTTCAATTTTGGTACCCACTGAATTTTTATTCTTTCTTCCAAATAAGTTTGTACGCATTAATCTTGTAACAATTGGCTTGTTCAGTAGTTAAATAACTTATTAACAAATGTTAATGGTGTTTTTTCTAAGATACTTTTACCTGAAAAGACAGGTTATGGGTAAAAGCAGTAGTGGTACTTCTGTTGTTTTGGATTTTTTTTTTTTTTTTAATCTTTACCCACTGAATTGCAAGGTTACACCATCCATGGTGTTATTAATGATTCCCCTTGTAGTAGAATCAATACTTTAACCACACTTTATTCACTGCTGAGTAGAGCCCCCTGTGGCTAGGTTACCCATGTAGTCACCATTAGCGAACTTCCTCTCTTAGGCTACTTGATATGGCTGTTTCAGTTGTGAATCAGAATATTCAAGTTAGAAGAAAGCAAAAATTATTATCTACCATTGTGCTCTCCTTTTACAATAAGAAAACATTGGGAAAGGCCAAGTGATATACCCAAAATCATACATAAGTGGGACACCTATGACCAGCACCCAAGTCTTCTGTCTCTGGTCTCTTTTGTTTTTTTTTTTTTTTTTTGCTCTTTTTACAACCTTGTTTCCTTAGTGTTTTTGTCTCTTATCATTCATACCACATTGCTTCAAGTTGTTTTAAAATGCTTTATTCCAGTGCTTTTTCTTTGAGTTGTCTTGTCAATGCCATTAGTTAGGCTATTAATTGCTTAGGTATCCTGTTTTTCATCTGTCTCATTTCCAGTAAATGTTGATTCGTGTTTTAGCACCTCATTATTATAACATTGGGTATGTTTTTAAAATGCCATACACCTTTATGAGAAGCTAAAATTCTAGCAAATCACTGAAATATTTCTAAGCATCCAGCTACCTGACATCATTTAGGTAAAACATGTTAAGGAAAGAACTTTGCTCCATTTATCCAGAAATTTTGTTACTGCGTATACTTGGGTTTTGTCCATCCAGTCAATGTGGAATATGACTAAAGGTGTCACTCATCTAGAAGTAGAATAATGCTAAGTTGAATTTGTTGGAATGCCTAGAGCTTTTTGTTTGTTTGCTTATTTTTGAGATCAGCTAAAGATCTTTTCTAAATGTTGTTTATCAGTCTTACAAGTAGATTATAAACTAGATTTTCACTAACATTTTTTGTTAAAATAATTATAGTTCACAGGAAGCTGCAAAGATAATACAGAAGAGGTGCCTTATAGCCTTCACCAGTTTCCTCCTTGATTACATCTTACATAATTATAGGAAATATCAGAACCAGTAATACGACATTTATACAGTATGTGTATATAGTTCCATGTCATTTTGTCACATGGATAGATTCATGTAACCACAACTGCAATCGAGATACAGAACTCTTCCATCACCACAGAAAACTCCCATAATATCTGCTCCCTGTTTCCCCCACCTCACCCCACTCCTACAACTATCCCTAAGCCCTGGCAGCCACTAAGCATTTTGCTTTGTTTATATCCACCCTCCCCCCAACCTTTAGGCCTGACCTGATATGGCGGAGAATAAATGGTTATAGTAATAGGCCTTTCATTGGTATCCCAGTTATCAAGACAATTGTTATTATAATATCATGGTATTAGACTTTCAAAAATCATGCTCCTTTCCTATAGGGAACAACATCTTTATCTACACAGAAAAAAAATGAATGTGAAGTTTTAATAGTACCTACCTTACAATAAAACATATATATACATATAGGAAAGCAGTACAAAAAAATAAAGATGACATGTTACTATTAAGAGCCTAATAGGTTATTTCAGTAAGTGTTGTCAACAGCACCCCCAAAATAAAAGAAGAAAGGAAACCTAAAACCACAATTTTTTCTCATCAAGAATGTTCTTAAAATAAAGCAATGCTCATTTTGAAAATGTTTTATACTGCCTTATATCTTAGATGTACTATTTGGTCATTTTATATTTATTGCTTGGCAGTTAACAAAATGTTAAAACCTAGAATATGCAAATGCATTCTGAACATAACTTTTTAGTACATTATCTTAAAAATTGAATCCTGGGGCCGGCCCGGTGGCTCAGGTGGTTGGAGCTCCACGCTCCTAACTCCGAAGGCTGCCGGTTCAATTCCCACATGGGCCAGTGGGCTCTCAACCACAAGGTTGCCAGTTCAATTCCTCGATCCCACAAGGGATGGTGGGCTCCGCCCCCTGCAACTAAGATTGAACATGGCACCTTGAGCTGAGCTTCCTCCCGGATGGCTCAGTTGGTTGGAGAGCATCCTCTGAACCACAAGGTTGCCGGTTTCGACTCCCGCAAGGGATGGTGGGCTGTGCCACCTGCAACTAGCAAGGGCAACTGGACCTGGAGCTGAGCTGCGCCCCCCACAACTAAGACTGAAAGGACAACAACTTGAAGCTGAATGGCACCCTCCACAACTAAGATTGAAAGGACAACAACTTGACTTGGAAAAAAGTCCTGGAAGTACACACTGTTCCCCAATAAAGTCCTGTTCCCCTTCCCCAATAAAATCTTTAAAAAAAAAAAATTTGAATCCTAATACATATTATAAATAATTTCTAAATTTAAAAAGTTGATTAAATTTTTCTAAAAATTTTAAATGTAGTTCCCATTTTCTGGCCCATAATTTCCTTTATAATTTGGAAAATTGTAACGAACCAGAGACCTTGGACTTTGAGCCTTCTCGTTTTATATATAACGAAACCAACTAAATTAACCGCACATGGTCATTCAACTAGTTATTTAGTAGTTACTCAGCCTCTAATAACCCAAATCTCCTCAGTATTAGTGGTACCTTCTCTATTGCATTATATTATTCTGTTAAAAAATTTTAAGTGACTAGTCATTTAAAATAATCACACTAGTGAAAAAAGTCAGTGACGTCTTTTAATATTTCAATGTTTTTATTGTAATCAAGCCAATAGTTTAAATCATCATTTGAAAATAAATTGAAATCTTGACATAGAATCAGTCTATAAATTTCTGTTTGAAAATGTAAAGATAATTCCATTTCTCAGATACGACTTTTCTAAATGTCAGCCAGCTGTACTATTTGCATATTTTGCAATTTCAGTTTGGGTTAATATTTGCAGGTAACCTTCTGAAATTGTAAATTATCCCAATTTTGTCTGTAGGTATTTTATTGCCTAATTATCTTGCTGTAATAGTTTTTGTTTTTAAGGATTCTTTACGTTGCTACAAACCTGTACTGATTAATTTTGATTTTTTGGTTTTCAACTCTAGGAGTCTCTACCACCCGTCCAGTTTGACTGGAGTAGCAGTGGCCTTACTAACCCTTTAGATGGTACGTCTCTCCGTAGAGCCTCTAGCACCAGAGCTAGAGTTAAGAAAGCTACAAAGTTCAGACAAACTTCTCTCTGCTGATTTCCTTTTTTTGTTTGAACATAACTTCTTATTATTATCTTTGGAAATTCAGGCTTTCTTTCTGAATAGTAATTGCTCAAGAAACCAGCCATTACTATTGTTAACAGTGTTGAAGTCCAGTATAGGTAGTAATAGTGAGGTAAAATTTTAGTTTCTTTATCTTAAGTCAAAAAACAAGCTTCTTTATTTTTTACAAGTATCTAGGTAGCTTAAATGATAGGACCAGTTTACTTGAAGTTTGTTTCTGTAGTTTTAATTTATGGGATTTTCTTGGTTGCAAAGTCTTGTGGCTAGAGGCTGCTTTAAAGCACAAAGCACAATTATTTAACCAAAAACAATGTGCAAATAGATCCATGTTTATTGACTCAAGGTAGTTTTCAGATTTAATAATATTTTATAGAGCACTTATATGCAAATGGAAAATGAATGATTTTCTTGATCCTTTTCTAATCTCCAAATACTAGTAGGCAGTTCCAGAAATAATTGGTTTTACTCATGGCTTTAAGAGAAATTCCTGAAAAGGGAGTAACTTATTCCAGTAATGTGGGGTCTTTAAACACAAAATGCTAGCTTTCCAGTGTGTTGAAACCACAAGTTTTAATTGGACCCTAAAATACAATTTCTCTTACTCCTCGTACTTCATCAGTTGTTTGAGCCATTGCCTGAAACACCTGTCATTCATATCAGCTTTGCCTTAGAGTGGGGATCCCAGGATATTTGGAAAGCATCCAATTGAATAACCGTGCTGAAGGAAAGCCTGAATGCACCTTTTGCTGTTGTCTGGTGTCTTATTTATTTAGTCAAATCATCGTGCTTTTTATTAACAAACAACTTCTTTAAAAATGTGTACTATTTCTGATTACTGTTTCAGAGTTAAAGGGGAACAGTACAGCTTGAGGTTGCACATCAGGGTAGGGCAGTTATGACATTCCTTATTATGTTGTTTTATTTTAAGCTAATGTATTGATGCGTGTCCTAAAACTGACAACTTTGTCATTTTTGAAAAATCATTACTTAGAAACCAACATTACTAACATGAAATATTGATTTGGGCATGTACAGTGATTTAATATTGGGTCGAGAGTAAAGTATTGTTTCCCTTTAACGGGTATATTTTCCCCTTGGTCTTTCTGGTATGGCTTTGAGTTTTGATTGAAAGAACTGAACTCCTAACTAAAACCTTACTAAGTGTTAAATTATTTACATTGTACATGAGAAAATGTACATTGAATTAAATTGTTACTTCAGAACTGTCCTTAGTAATGAAAAACTAATACTGTACACATTGTTTTAATGTTGATTTAAAAATGTGTAATGACTACTAATTATAACCTGCATGTTCAAGTGTGTGTCTTACCCCTTTTTGCACATAACCCCTCCTCCCTTGGCTTACCTTCTGTGTGGCTGCCTACCAACACGGTCACTGAATTTCAAGCTAGTGGAGGTTCCACCCTTCTGAACCTTGATTTCTTTGGGCCCGTGGATGACAGTAGCTCTAGCAGCAGCACCACAATCCCAGGTCAGCAGAGTGTTAAAACCACAATTCTAGTTTATTTACTCAAAGCATGACCACATCCCTTGACTTTCCTATAAACAAGGAAACAAGTAGATCATATTCTCTACAATGTCTTTCTAATACTTTTCTTTCATCTATCTATTGTTATTTTCTAGTAGCTGACTTTAACAAATGACTTTTGTGAAATGTGTTTTAAGGAAAGCTTTCTCAGAGTGTAATATTCAGAGCTGCAAGTAGTTTCTAGGAATAAAACAGCCCTAATGTCTTTAGATAGTTAAAGGCAGGGGTGTTTTTTTTCCCATGTAAGTGAAAAATGTGATGTTTTATATGCTTAATTTTTAAAGCATATTCTATAAAGCCATTTGAAAAAATAGAAGTTTAGAGATTTAAGAATATTTTAGTACACAAAGATGACTTTACATTGTAGTGCCTGTGATAATAGAACCTTTACAAATTCTAGCATTCGAATAGTTGTTTATTAGTATTGCTAAATGTATAATTAGGTTTCAAAATGTTGGAGTCTAGCAGTTATATAGTCCCACGTAGAACTATTACTGTTTTATGTAGCTCTTAAATAAAAAGTATATTGTTAGTTTTCCATGGAGAAAAAAAAGTTACAAAAGTTAATATCAGAAAATAATTGCTATGAGATACTAAAAGTTAGAAACTAAACCATACTGGAGTGCCTGTTAAATTAATGTTCAGCCCTGCAAAAGTTCAGTTCATTGACCAAAGAACTAATGTACTTTGTCATTTTCTAACTGAATAAAAGATTAAAATATAACAGCATTTTTATGTTTACATTTTATTTTAAATGATTTTAATGAGTCTCTGTCATCCCAATTTGTGATCTGGTAATCATACCCGTTGATCACCAGACAGTCCTTGGGGTGCTATATAGATGCTGATGCCCGCAATGCATAGCAAAGATCCCTCTCTGTCCTCACTAGTGGCCAGTTACACAGCCAGCCTGGTTCCTGAGAATTTGCTGGGTTGGTTTGTTCTATTCAACTAGAAAACCCTGCCACGGACTTCCAGCAGCTTAGCACCATGATGGGAAATGGGGAGTGGGGAGAGTGAGAGTCAGCTAAGGGTGAGCCTGGGACCATGATGCCCTTCTCCAAGGTCTGCTTATGGAAACCTGATCCTGCTATAAGGAAGTTCCAAGGCCATTTGGTAAAATGACTGGGTTCCTCAAATTAATAAGCCCCTATTTATCATGTTCATTGTTTCCAAGATTTTGCAAGCGTATGAAAAACCAATCTGTGTTGGTTTTGACTTCAAAATGATATTTCACTATTCACTTAAATTACTTCTAAATACATTTGAGCTATGGAATGACCTGGGTGAGCTAATTAGTTGTTTTAAATACTTAATGGGGCGAGGGGGGAAACTTGTGTATCCATTTCCTTATTACTGTATTCCCAAGAATGAATTACCAAGCTCCCATTTTTAATTTGCTCTCAACTTTGTTTTGTCGTGAACTGTATTATAATTTAAATGAGGTCACTATTTTTGGATGCCCAAAAACCTGGTTTAAATTTAATTTTTGGTTACATTTCAAATTCAGTTAAAAACCATCCATCCATATGAGCACAAATAATCTGACCATATAAAGAAGTACAGAAATGACCTGAAAACCAAGCTCAGTATACGCAGCTTCAAGAAGAACAAGCGGTTTCAGAAGCTTAGAGCTGTAATGGAAGGAAATTAGCATGGTCAAATGCAGTCCTCATTACTTTGGAACCTTTTAAATGTTTTCGTTCCATATTTTCATTAATATGCTGCTCTAGCTGCTATATAAATTTGATTACTATAAAGTTGCTTTGGCTTCTTTTTATTGCTATTGGTTGTTGTTAAAACTTACCATCAAGCTACAGGTATCAACACCTTAGTATTCCATTTCACCCCTTGCTTGTACTTTTTCTGACTTGTTTCTGGGAAAGTCATTTTGTCTTAGCTTGCGGTTATTTAATTATTTTGTGTGTGAGACTTAGGAGGTTGGCTTAGAACTTGGTTGGCTAGCTTTAGTTATGTAACTAAACTATGCCTCATTAAGGTTCTATAAAAAAATTTTTAAAAACTCTTCCATTAAAAAAATTACTCTATTAGTATAGAGTAGGTATCTTGTTTTTGAAAAATATAAAATATAGCCATAGTACTATTTTTTTTTTCGTTCTTTCTTTTTGGTGATAATGTTTGTTTTGGGTTGGGAGGTTGATTTTTTTCTTTTTTGGTTACTTTTTTTAATCTCCCACTTTACTATTTGACAGCCAAGTAGCTGGTATTTTACAAACCCAACTAAATTTTTACCAGCACTTTCCTGTTGCCAGTCAGAATGCAGTTGTTTATTCTGCATTATGCATTAGACATCTACTGAAATTTTGTGGTTACTTGAAAGCTAACTTTTCACAGTAGAGGAAGAAGGTATTTTGGGTTTGTTGGGTCCCATTACAGGCATCTATAATTTTTTGCATTTTAATTGCAACCTACATACTTACTACACAAATAATAGAGAAAAGGCTTTTTAAATATATTTTTGAAACTGTACCTTAATGAAATATGAAGAACCTGGGAGAGTCAACAAACATTTTCTATAGCCTTCCTCCCTGTTGGACATGGTAACTGTGGAAGCTGCTTTGGCTTGTTTGTTTTCTGTAAACATCTGAGATCTATGTTTACATTTACTAGTCATCTGTCTGCAAAATTGATTAATAGAAGGCAGTTCCTGGGTTTTTTCTTAACTTTGAAATATCCTAAAAGGAAGAAATTTGTTAATATGTGTATGTGTATATAATTTTATCAGCTGATCATGAAAGCTTTTTTAGAAATTATAAGTAAAGATTTATGAAGCTATAAGACATTTTTCCTTACAGTCTGCTTTTCTGTTGTACCCTGAAAATACTGAACTTTTCATCTAGTAATTTGCTGGGACCGAGGAGAGAATAGGATTAAAATTTATTTTTATCTGATTATCTTTATTATCCAGGTTTAGCTTGAGTTGAAATATTTGATTGTTCTTTTCAGTGTTTTTTGTAGTCATTATATTTAATATAAATCTATATTCAAGGGAAATATAAACACATATATTTTAGTGAAGTCAGGTAAGGGAAGGATTTTTATAGACTTTTACAATAAATCTAATCTTCTAACAGCTTTGTTTTGAATTCTTCTAACAAGATATTTGAACTATTAGCTACTAGATTTAGATATGAGACTATAGAAATATAATTAACCCTTGAGACAATTTTCATTTTGTCCAAAAGTATTTATTTTTTCACTTTTTGCAAGAATATCTTACCCTTCCTACTTCTTACCTGAAGAAAGAACAATTCAGTATATAATTTATCTTTAGTAATAATTTGAAGCTTTGAGTAATAACTTATGTCCTCAGGTGGTCAGAATATTTAAACTAACCAAATCGTTTACTGTATTTGAAACTTTATATTAGCTTCTAAATCTTTTGATGTGGAAGAAAATAATGGAGGACAATGGTCAGAGAAGTAGGGAAAGGAAGTTCAAAAACAAATTAATCAATTTAAAAATTGAGGTGTCCTACTGTATAATAAATCATGTGTATTCCATTTATAAATCATTATTAACTTTCATGTCACAAACTATTCCAAAATTGAGTGAGTTTTCTATAGCAGATAGAATTTTTAGAAGTATTTGGATGGTATTATGTTAGATAAAGGCTATCTTTATACCAAAGTGGAATTTTAAAAGTATTTCCTACTTCATAAAAATTCTGAAAAGTGGGACTTACACACGTTAAAAAATAAATGCAGTAGTACAATATACTAAAGATGTGTTGTGCTTGTGAAAGACTCAGATGTTTACAGAACATTTGCCTTGTGCATCCTGGATTGTGGCTATTGAATAACCCACTGCAGCTTGCCATCACTGACTATCATTTTATACTATAAGGTGTGGACCCAGAGTTGTATGAGTTAACAACTTCTAAGCTGGAAATCTCCACCTCAAGCCTCAAAGTGACTGATGCATTTGCGAGACTCATGTCCACAGTAGAGAAGACAAGCACATCGACCAGGTAAACAGCTGGTGTTCGTTACACCCTCGTTTTGAATCCTCTGTTAAAACAGCCCCAATGGGAAAGCACATAATTTGGCAGTATTTCAGTGTATTGTTATTAAATGTTAAAACTCACTTTCTATGTGTAAAAACCAATAGATACCTAATTCCAGAAAATAGTATCAAATTTTGTTTAATTATGAACTTTATTAGAACAGTGCTATTTCATAAGACTGGAAAGGGCTAATAGATGTGGTTTTTTTCCTCCCCCCACCCCAACTTTGTAGAGAAGACTTCTAATTAAGTATTGAGATCATAAAACCATTATAAAAACACTCCCACTTTTCCTTCATAACTTACTGAAAAGATCATCTTTGGGAACCAGTTTTACACTCCCAGAGTCACTTAGGCACGTCTTTTCATTTCTGGGCTAACATAGAGTAGGGGATGGCCACTCTTTTATTTTCTGAATTTTCACTGATATGCCACACCTCTGGTTTTTTTACCAAGGTTTCCAGGAGCCCTTTCAGGCAGTTATTCTCAACATCAGAATCAGATACAAGGAATGTGCTTGGTTGGGCTTTTGTTAATGATTCAGGAAACCTTTAGTTTTATTTAACTAAGCACTGGAATAAGCCATTGCTTTAACTTGTTAGCCATAGAAGTAAGCTAGTTCCTAATAAGAAGCTAATCGTTATGAGCCAATAAATCGCTCCTGCAAGAGCAAATATTGGTTGATTGGCATACCAACTTTGCTGTCCCAAATCCATGACACATGAGCATTTTAAAGTGGAAATATTTACCTATTAGTTGCCACTTTGGCAGAAGTATTAATAGCTCTTTCTCCTGAAATTCCACTTACTTGTCAAATTCAGATTAATCTTTAAAATCAGTGCTTCTGTAGAAACACATCCATTTAAAACAACCTTTTATTCTTGCAAATAGTAAATGCTTATTACCTGTCTTAAAACTTTGGCTTGAGTTATCACATTGCCTTTTAAACTGTATTTATGCTTAAGTATCTGTTCATTCAACCAATATTTATCATTATTAATACTATTAATATGTAGAATTATCAAAGCTGTTATTTGTTTTATAATTATGGATACCCTTAACTTTTCCCTGGAATGGATTTGTAGCATGCACGTTGTCATTTGTCCACAGATTCTCTGCACTGTTCTTCTCATTCCCCCTATTTCTTTGTAGTGATGTTCCGTGGCACTGTTAAAACCTACTATGAAGTGAACCTACTTGTAAATGTGGCCTTTGTGGGTGTTTTGCTTGCTTTCTAATTTTTTCTCTTTCCAAATAAATCATTTTTTCAAATTGAAATTCTTCTCGTACAAATCTCTCATCAACTTTTTCTACATATGTTAACCAAAAGCTACTGCACATTTAACTTAAAAAAAAAAAAACTGATGCTTTTATTGTTTGGACTTTCCCCTGCTGTGTTTCAAACAATCTTTTCTAAGGGCAATCCTACTGTTTCCTGTTTCCTTACCTTTTTTGCCTCTGCAGTCTCATTGAATAAACTATAGTGGAGTTTTAGTTGGAAGCCCCAGTGATGAAAGTTCATGCTTTATGCCATTAGGAGGAGCTCTAAACCACACTGTTAACCTGCTCTCCTAACTTTTTAATTCATCCTAGAAAGGTACTGTACACTAGGGAATTTTTCCAACCCTATCACTTTAAGAAGTTACTTTCGTTTTTCCCTTATTCTGTACTATTATGAAATGAACTAATGCTGTAGTGTATATCCGAGGGTCAGTGTTATAGCTGCGTTGAATTACTAGTACCTGTTCAGCTTCATATTTAAAATACAAAGTTGAAATTGAAAAAATAAGTTGCCAACTTTGTATTTTCTGTTTTGGGGAGTTAATTGTTTGAAAATGGTGAGAAGTGCAAATATTCACAAGTCTTAAAATTAGAAAGTAATACTGTAAATTGTCCCCATGAGTACTTCTCAGTTGTTCAGTGAAGAGAAGGGGAGTGGCATATATAGCTTTAGAAAGCATTGTGTCTTTGTTGTTTTTAGGTTTTGTTTCATTTTTATTTTTGTTTTTGAGTAAATTGAGTAGTTTTTGAGTAGAATGTAAAGCTCAGCAAAATCTTCTTGGCTGTTGACAATACACAGAAGATAGAGTGGAAAAGCATTGAGCGACTGTAGGGTAAGAAAAGTTTAAGAAACAGTGGTCTAGGTAAAGGAAAGAAAAGTTTAAGAAACAGTGGTCTAGGTAAAGGAAAGAAAAGTTTAAGAAACAGTGGTCTAGGTAAAGGAAATGTGATATGTAACAAACAGCACCCCCTACTCTTTTCTAAGTGCCTTTGTATGTATAAGACAAAGCACATGTACTCTTCTCTTTCCATACATGGGTTGTAAAAGTGACTTCTTATTTTTTAAAGAAATGCAAGTTTTTAGTTTTAAAATACTTTAATCTTCTTGCATACCTTTTCTAAAATAAAGAAAAACTACTAATTTGAGTCAGTGAGTGGCCAGCTAGTTAGTAACCACAGACCTCTAACTGAAATTTATACAAGCTAAACTAGTTGTCAAAAGGGATATATCTTTTTTTACCTTTTAATCGAGACTTAATTAACACCATAAAATTCACCCTCCTCAAATGTATAATTCAGTGGTTTTTAGTACATTCACAAGGTTGCTCAACCATCACGACTAATTCCAGAACATATCTATCACCCCAAAAAGAAACTTCAAAGTCATTAGCCAGTTACTCCCTATCTGCCACTTTCCCCAGCAATCAGTAATCTTCTTTCTGTCTCTATGGATTTGCCTATTCTGGTTATTTCATATAAATGGAATCATACAGTATGTGGTCTTTTGTGTCTGGCTTCTTTCACTTTGCATGTTTTCAAGTTCAGCCATGTTGTTGCCTGTATCAGTACTTTTCATTCTTTTTCATGGCTGCATGATATCCCATTGTATGGACATACCACATTTTGCTATTCAGTAATGAGTTGCTGGACATTTGGGTTGTTTCCACTTTCTGACTAGAGTGAAAAATGCTGCTACATTCATGTACATGTTTTTGTGTGGACAAATGTTTTTAGTTTTCTTGGGAATGGAACCTGTTGAGTCATATAGTAACTCGATGTTTAACTTTTTGAGGAACTGCCAAACTATTTTTCAGAGTGGTGGCACCATTTACATTCCCACCAGTAATGTATGAGGGATCTAATTTCTCCCGTTCTCACCAAGGCTTGTTATTGTCTGACTTTTATAGCCATCCCAGTGAGTATGAAATAATACCTCATTGTCATTTTGATTTGCATTTCCCTGGTGGCTAGTGATGTTGAACATCTTTCAGGTGCTTATTGACCATTTGTATTTCTTGAGAGAAATGTCTAGTCACATCCTTTACCAATTTTTTAATTGGGTAATTTGTCCTTATTGTTGTAAGAATTCTTTACACATCTGGATACTTTACATATTCTGGATCTTTATCAGATATATGGTTTGCAAATATTTTCTCATTCTGTGGGTTGTTTTTTTACTTTTTTGATAGTGTCCTGTGAAACACAAAAGTTTCCTAATTTTGATGAAATATACAGTTTATATATGTTTTCTTTTGTTGCTTGTGCTTGAGGTGTCATAGATAAGAAATTTCCAGGAACCTGGAAAATTTACATCCAGGTTTTCTTCTAAGAGTTTTATAGTTTCAACTCTTACATTTGGGTCTTTGATCCATTTTGAGTTTGTTTTTTAATATGGTGTGAGATAGGAGCCTTTTTTCTTTTGCATGTGGATATTCAGTTGTACCAGCACTGTTACAAAGACTGTTCTTTCCCCCGTGGAATGGTCTTGGCACCCTTGTTGAAAATCAGCTTACCATAGATGAGTGGGTTTATTGCTGGACTCTTATGTATTTCTTTGACAAAAATAATAAATCTTAACTAGAGAGAATATAAATTAAAATTAAGTCACTGCCTTTGGCTTTGAAAAAAGGTCATGATACAACTTTTTATTTTCAAATTCTCCTCAAGCATTTACTTCTTATATTTTAAGAAAACTAGATCACATCAATGCATAGTGACTACAGATAAATGCACAAACTATAAACTAAGTAATTTTTTTTTATTTACATAGCTTCCTATTGCCTGAAATGAGGCAATTGGTAGAAATCCTAGAATAATCTTTACCAACCATTCCTAGAGTGGAAGCTTCTTCCTTACTCTCCTTTCCCACACCTTTTCTGCTCTCTACAAATAAAGAAGTCCATTTAGGTGCATTTTTGTTACTCTTTTTAATAACCTTTTATGATTACAGAAGCAGGTATATTGCTGAAAGTTAGAAAATACAGGCAAACAAAATTTTAAAAATTTTAGGTATCCCATTCTTACCATTCAGATCACTGTAACTCCTTAGTGTATATTCTTTCAGATCTTTTTCTATTTAAATCTACATGTATGTGTGTTGCTTTAACCAAAAATGAGATTTTTATGGTCCATACTGAATTGAATCTACTCTTACAGTCTGACAGATCTCCATCTGTCAATCTCAGTAAATTTTCATGTCATCAAATACCCAGGCTGTATTCAGATTTCCTCAATACTGTCCTTTCTGTCTGCTTTGTCCAAAGCAATAATCAATCTAGGGCTATTGTACCTGGCTGTTACGGCTTTTAGTCCTTTTTAACCTAGCATATCTACCCTCATCCCTTTTGTTTGTTGTTCAGTTTAATAACACTGGCTTGTTAAAAAGATCAGTCCCGTTGTCCTGCAGAACATCCCAACCTCTGGATTTGTCTGTTTGCTTCCAGAAAGTAGTCTTTAACATGTTTCTCTAGTTCCCTTATTTTCTGGAAATTATATCTAAAGGTTTGATGGAATCAGGTAAATCATTTTGGCTAGAACACTTCCTAGGAGGTGCATTACATCAGAAGACACAAAGCGTCTGGTTGACTCCATTGTTAGTAATGCTAAGACTGACCGTTGGTGATAGGCTTTCTCCATTATACACTTCCAGACTAAAAAGTGAACTGTCTGGTTTTACTTTAGAGTGATGCAGATACCAATTGCCCATCAAACATCCACCTACATAGTTTTGTCACCATTTAAGTGCAATCAAGTGAAGAGTTGAACCAGAAAATTTGTGAAGTGCTGTTTCATTCTTCTGAGAAACCATAGAGCTGAGGTCAATATTGGTTGATCTGCTGATAGTTTCAGTGTGCCTAAAGCTAACCCTCCTGTTGAAGAACTTTGGTCCTAAAAGTGTGATGTTTGATTTTTCAGTCATTCTATAAAATCTTGATTTCAACCTGAATTCAAAGTGGTGAAAGAAAAGTCTGCTTAATAAAATAAAAGCCTGTATCTCTCTATTCTTGCTTTATCTCCTGACTTCCTGCTCCCCATCGCAAGGACAAATAAAATATTTAAGTGGAAGAAATAACTTGTGTCACACCTAACAGAGTAACAATTGTCCTTTACCATAAAAGATATTGGGCTTTTTAGAGTCAACAATTTTAAATGTACTTTGGTTTAAATTAGTATCTTTATGACTACGACTATTCTTTCAATATATTTAACATCCTGGAAAAAATAAAGGTTGAATTACAATCATGTGCCCAATTGGAGCCACATTTGAGGCTCAGTTGGCATTTTCTGTGGTTCACCTACTGGCAAGACCAGGAGTTCTTCATACCTGTGGTAGGCCCCGAACTGCTCACTTCTAATACTGAGGGCCAGTGTAGCAAAAGGTACTTCATCTAGAGAACCCACAGGATTGAGAGATTCCCCCTCTTCCCGAGCCTTTCCTGCCTGTGGACTTTTCTCAGCATCAGCAACCGGCCCTTGCACTGCTGCTTCTGGACCTGCTGTCTGCGTCCCAGTGAGGCCGAGACTGGGTGGTTTTGAGCTGAGGGTTTTCTCTCCTGGAATTCCCCCTTGGGGATGAAGAGTGCCTGAGGTTAAAATGACTTACAAGTTCTTGTGCCAGACATACTTTGTCTTATATTAAGGTAATTTGGGTAGTTTCACAGGGAGCAAGGGGAACTCCAGTTGGGCGGAGTGTTATTAGGGTTTCTGAATTGCATTTCTACTTAGTAACATTTTACAAACATGCCTGGGTAGATGCTCCTAGCCTTGAGTAAAGCTGTGAGCCGTCCATGGGTACACATGCATATCTGCATGTATGTGACTAGCTGTAATGAACATACACAAGCAGGGCATGCATCTTCCTAGGAGATTTGGCATCTGGCACCGGAAGCACACAGCACAAAAGTATTATGAGGTTCAGGAACTGGCAGAGAAAAAGATCCTCAGGTCCCCATAACTTTCTAACTGACTATGTTGAGAGTGGACTTGCTCCCATTTGACCTACAGCAAAGAAGTCACATTAGCACACTTCTCTTTTTTCCATCTGTCAATAGGAAACCGAAAAGAGAAGAGCACCTGAGTGAAGAAGCCATCAAGGTGATCGCTAGCCTTCCCGACCTGACATTCATGCATGCCAAGGTGTTGATGTTCCCCGCCACGTTAACACCTTCCACAAGCGCCCAAGAGAAAGCAGACTGACGACTGATGTGGACCGGACAGTTTCAGTTGCTTTTCCCTCCCTCTATCCCTTCCCTACCATCAAAAGCATACCTGCTGTAATTAAAAAAAAAAAAAAAAAATTCAAGTTGAGCTGATTTGTCGGGAAGCCGCATTAGGAAGGTATACATAGTAATGTATATTTATTTACATACTGAAGTCCTAAATTTATATTAGAAAAAAATGTAAATAATTGGGGGTGAACATTTTTGAAGATTTATTCTTTTTGTGTTGCTGGGGTGTATACATTTATGTCTTTGTGAAATACACTGGTGGTGTCCTTCTTACAAAACTTTTGAAATAAAAAAAAGAAAATTAAAAACTCAAATCTCCGCTGTCTGTGAAATCCCCTTCAGTCTTTTCAGATTCCATTGAATGTCTTATTAATTTTTCATATCATATCTTGAATTACTTTTGCTATCATAAATAAGCTCCAAAGTCCCCATTTAATTTTTTTTTAATTTTGTGTGTGGTGGGTTTGTCTCAGATCTGGCTTTTGTTAACGTTTTTGTGCTCTGTTTTAATCTTTTCAATCTGGCGTATTGCTGTTTGACCTTTTGCAAGGTACTTCATCGATTGCTCCTTTGTTACAGGGTATGGATCATTGTCAGAACTTGATTTGGAGGGGTTTAAAGAGATTGTGTCTGTTTTAAATCAGTTTGATTTGGAGAAGGACCAAATTATATGAATGTCTTACAATGAAATTTACTTGTTACTGATTTTTTTGTTGTTCTATCATACCACTATTTTTTGAGGATTTTGCACAGTGTAAAATGACATAATCATAGATTGCTATGGTTTAGGCTGTACATACAGAAAAACTATGGGTTTTAAATGTTTGGGGAAATTCCTATGGAAAAAAGAGACGTAGAAGAACTTCTAACAAGGGTAATGTGCATGCCCAAGGTCTTTTGAGATTTCAGTGTGTAAATTTCCTTTTAGCTTACACAAAAATAAAATAATTTAAAAGAAATTTAGCCTGGTGTCTTTGTACTTTGGTATCCGGGGGGAAATGTAATGAGTTTGGATGTGATGTTTTACTCCATTTTAATGTATTTCAATCTAGAGGATATTTGGTAGGGCTTCCACTTTGTTGAAATCAGGAAGAATTCTAATCTGGCCCGTAAGAATTGGATCAGTACTTTTAGTAGCTGAGTTGTTTTTATGTAGAACTTGAGATCATAGAAGAGATTCCCATGATTCATTATCATGTGTCTTCATCAGAATTGGCAAGATTAAATAGGGATTTGTAAGGAATTTTTTTTCTTTCCAAGAAAATATATGCATGAAATTAAGGTGATCAGAAAATTTTTAAAAAGGAATTTAAAAATACTGTTACTAAATCTTGGTGCCCCAAAGAGTTACATAATGTATTTTATTAGAAATCAGCAGTCGGCCCACAGCCCATCACCTCATCCGCTGTGGGAATGTTCCAGGGGAACCCTTTCGCACCTTCACTGACAGATTCCTGTGTTGCCAGGTTATTACACGGGCCATTGGAACAGTTGCCTGAGTGTAATTGAAGTATGGCCTGGAGTGGCCATGCTTTCCCTCCAGTCCATCTTCCATCATTTCCCTAACTTTTTTTTTTTTTATCTTTTTCAGAGAAAGCTTTCCTTCAGAACAGTCACAAGTCTTCAGTGCCCAGTGACCTTCTGAATGAAAGGCTAAAATTATTCTCAGCAGCACTTGACGTGGTTCAGTAACTGAAGCTGAACAGGCTGCTTCTACAGTACATTACAACTAAATTGTAATAGCAACTTTCACCAACCTAAGTTCAGAGTCTATGTATTAGCTGAGTTACTGTGAAGAAGTTAATCAACTTCTCTGAGCCTTCCTTATATTATCTTTTAAAATGGGAATGATACTCCCTACATATGGGGTCGATGTATTAAATAATAAATGTAAAACACTTGTCACATGACTAGGCAGTCAGTAAATGACAGAGCATACAAGCAGCAAGACCTATGAAGGCCCTGGAAGTCCTGGTAGATTTAAGAAACACTCATAGAAAGGAGCACTGAAAATAACAAGTTGTTGCATTGTTATTTGAAAACGGTCAAGTTGGCCTTCCTGAAGAAAGTAACCGTGCTTTCATAGCTCTGGATGTTTCATCTTACAACCACTTTTAGATAAGCCAGATTTCCCTTTTGTTTGTCATGTTGGCCTTCGATGTTTTAATCACAATAGGCACCTTGCTATTGGAGTGTCATTAGTTAAAGCCAGCCCTCTAGTCTTGAGGACCTAAAGTGCTTGGCTGTTATTTGCACCAGACCAGGGCTCAAACTGCCCCAGAAAGCAGTAGCAGTGGCTGGTGGGGGAAGAGCTTCGAGCATCTTGCGATCTCAGCTAAGGGAGAGCCTGTTGGCTGTGTCTTCGTCATCCGTTGCTCATTTGTCCTAAAGTCATCCAGGAGGACCCTGCAGAGTTGGGAGAAGAAACCAAAGAATCAGCGACCCGAAAAGCCAAAATCACACACAGTAGAGACTGGTTTGGCAATCAGCTTTGTGTCCTTGACATCTTAAAATCAGCTCACTCGTCCCCTAGAGTCTCCTGTCCCTTGATGTCCAAATCCAAATAGCCGTCCATAATCCCCCAGTTAATACGAGCCAGATTGGGAAGTATAGGAGAAACTTCCCTGAATTGAGTCATGTGTCACTACTATTTTGGAGTTCTTCTTTCATATAGAAACTTGTTCTTCCTTCTACATGATTATTGTGTTCTTTACTTAGAACTTGTCATCTCGTTCCGTTGTGTTTCTTGAATCAGTTAGGATTTAGGCGTGGCTGTAACAACAACCCAAAATACTGCATTTCATGTAATAAGACTCACACCTTTGTCACATTGGAACTCTGAATCTGGAGTGTGTCATACACCTGGATGGGGTATCCGTTTATTTGGCAGTGTTTTTTTTTTTCCTTAGTGACGTACAAAAGAATGCTGTTTTACAATCCATGCGAGCATTGATGAAAAATGGTAATGGTGGCTTAAACAATAGAAGCTTATTTCTCTTGACTTTAAAACGGGAGGAAGCAGTCTGCAACTGGTAAAGAGGCTTCATAAGATCATCAGAGACTGAAGCGCTTACTAGCTTTTCTTCTCAACACATGGTTTCTACCTGATGATCCAAGGTAACTGTAAATGGTACAATCACCATCCCTCCATTCCAGCCACCAGGGAAGGCATTCTCCCTCCCTTTAAGCACTTGCCATAAAGTATGCATGATGTTTCCAATCACACTCTATTGGCCAGAACTTAGTTGCAGCACCATATCTAGCTGCAAAAGAGACTGGAAAATACATTTATTCTGGGTAGCAATCCAAAAAGGAGTCTAGTAGTAAGGAAGGAGAGAACAGATAACATACGACAGCCAGAAGTCTGGGCCCCACCTATTTTTCACTTCTCAGCCCATGCAAACAGTCTCGTTGAGCTAAAGGAATGCTTAGAAACAAATTCCGGACCTTTGTCTCCAGCTGCAGCGATGCTTCAGACTGGATCTGTTGCCTTCCTGGTGCTTTTCCAAAGGAGAAAGAATCTGCAGGGGGCAGCACAGGTTTACTGGGACCTTGGCGGGGAAACACATGCTAAGACAAGCCATGGACGGAAGAAGGGAACAGCCTGGTAAGGTGAAAGGGGCACTGGACTACACGAGGAGTTGTATGTTCTAAACATAACTCTGCCACTCATCAGCTATAAGATCTTGAATAAATCCCTTTTCTAAGTCTCCAGTGTCTCATGCCTAAATGAGGGGCTCAAGTCTATAGAACTGAAGACCTAAGGTGGAAAGAAACCTTAAAGAATCATAGAATTTTAGGGCTGGAAGATCCGCTGGTCCAGTGCTTTGTAAACCACTCCCAGGAGCCCTGCTGCAGGATTCTGGGAGGGGTTG
Source organism: Rhinolophus ferrumequinum (assembly GCF_004115265.2). NCBI lineage: Eukaryota > Metazoa > Chordata > Mammalia > Chiroptera > Rhinolophidae > Rhinolophus > Rhinolophus ferrumequinum. Next base: position 25,358,576 of record NC_046296.1, on the reverse strand, counting down.
GCCCTGCGGTGAGGGGGTGTCCAGCAGCAAAACATTGGACTTATGTATTGGGGGAAGGGGGGTGTGCAGAAGATTTCATCTGATAAAGGGTTCCATTGCTACCAAAAGTTCAAAGCCAATGGTGATTAAATTCTCAGAGTTGAGATTGAAGCCTGAAAAGGAAATTGATTTATACAACATTACACATCTATAAGCAGAGGCAGGACCTTGACTCTTGGTCTTTTCATTTACACCCTCCTGCATCTCCTGAATGGGTGGCCGGTCCAGCCTTTACCTGAACATTTGGAGGGAACTCATACGGGCTCAGAATCTCACAAGGCTTCCCCCCACCCCACCCAGCACCGATTCTTAGGACTTTCATTGAGTGGAAAACTACTTCATGATAACCTGCTGTTGGTTCAAGTTATTCGCTCTCAAGCTGCATGAGATAAACCTAATCCCTTTTCCATAAATATCTGAAGACCACTATCATGTAGCCCGTTCCCTCCTTCCACCAGGTTTCCTGTGATGACATGCTTTCCAGGTCTTTCCCATAACGCATCATTCTTCTCTGGACATTGGCCCAGTTTGCCGAAGTCCCTCTTAATGTGCTCCCCAGACTGGACCACAAGTTGCCTCATCACTGGCATGGGGCTCATATTTATTTTATTTCAGACTCTTCTTTTTAAATGTAGCCCAAAATTGCATTACCATATATGGCAACAATGTTGCCTCTTTAATTCATTGTGTAAACAGCATTTCCCCATAACTGTCATCAAGGCAGATTTTCTCTTATCATCTATTTGTGTCATTGAGTTTTTAGATCTAAAAACAGAGTTCTACATTATCCGTTTACAACTTTATTTTGTTAGGTTTAGATGATTATTTCAACTGTCTCACCAAATCTTAATTGTACCGTCTAGCATATCGTCTCTCCCTCGTTCCTCAGCTTTGTCACCCACAGATTGATAAATAAGCTTCAGGATCCAAATCACGGACACAAATGTTAACCAGTAGAAACTCTGCAACTCCCCTCCCAGTGTGCCAGGAAGACTCAGCATACTGGGGGGCTTCTCAACACAATGATACCCACGTTTCTCCATCTTGCCCACAGATCCTAAGAACAGGCTAAGTCTTGCCAAATCTGATCACGCTACGCCTGTGGCATTTCATGAACCATCCTGAGCATTTCTACAGATAATCTCCAACACCTCATTCAGCTTGAAAATTTCTGTGACCTAGTGATCCAAAAGAAGCATAAGGGTGATAAAATAAGTAGAAGACAAAATGACATTGACTCAGATGAGAGATTAAATGAAGATAACACATGTAATCACAGACACATAGCAAGCACTCAGTAGATAATTTTGGATCATCACTTATCCAGGCCAGTATTCCGTCATTGATGCAGATAAAAGGCTGATGGTAGGAGAACATGGCTCTCTTCCTTACAGTACGTGAGAAAGTCAGCCCAACCTCCAGATTACTCGGGTTGCCCTTCCTGTAGCTCTTATGCTTAAGTTATCCATCATTTTAGCTTATCTTTTCAGCCCGGACTAACTCTGTGGATAGCATTTTATATCACCTCACACAATATTTTATTTTAACATTACCTCTTTCAAAAAAGTCTCCCTTTCTTCAGTTTTCCAAAAACAAGATTTAGGGGCCAACACAATGGTCACCTTCTCTACACCTTGAAATGTACTATGAGCGGTGACTGTAGCTCCTTTGGCCTTCACCCTTTTGACCCACGTTCGTGCTGCTCTTCTGAGTCATTGTCTCTCTCCTGAGGGTCAGTGACTACGGTTATGAAAGATCACATAGCTCAAGGAGTTAGACAGAGGTCTGTGTCATCAGTGCTGTGTCTGCCGCGGCAAAGTGCTGCTTTTGTCTTCCACAGTATTTCCTATCTGGCATCCTCAATCAAAACAGGTAATAAGGGCTGTCCCGGTGGCTCAGGCGGTTAGAGCTCCGTGCTCCTAACGCAGAAGGCTGCCAGTTCGATTCCCACGTGGGCCAGTACCAGATAGCTCAGTTGGTTGGAGCATGGGCTCTCAACCACAAGGTTGCCGATTCAACTCCCGCAAGGGATGGTGGGCTGTGCCCCCTGCAACTAACGGCGGCAACTGGACCTGGAGCTAAGCTGCGCCCTCCACAACTAAGACTGAAAGGACAACAACTTGACTTGGAAAAGTACCAGAAGTACACACTGTTCCCCAATAAAGTCCTGTTCCCCCTCCCCAATAAAAATCTTAAAAAATACAACAACAACAAAACAGGTAATAAATGTTTGTCAAGAGCCCCATCCTAGCCCCTCCCCGAGTTCTGCACCATGAGTCTGACAGCCCCCTGGCCATCTCTACCCAGACAGTACATAGACTCCAGTATTTAAGCCTGGGCACCACACATCCATGCTCTTACCTGCCTCCCTGCCCTCGGCCCATACCCCTGCCACACCCCCTGGCCTTGGTGGGCTCTGTCCCCACCGAGTGCCCAAACTCCAAACTCACTCTTGGCCGCTCCCCTTCCTCACCCCTAATCCTATTGGTTCTAAAGTCCTGTCAGTTATACCTCCTAAATATCCATTTCCTCTGTCTTCAGGCCCCTCTTAGGTGGCTACTGTAACAGCTTCCACACTCACCTTCCCCCACCTTCCCTCCTTCCCATCTCATCTTCCGCTATGACAACAGAGTGCTCTTTTCTGTTACAAATCCTTCATGGTACCCATTTGCTTTCTGGACAAGGTCTTAACTCCTAGGCATGTGCAAAGCACCTGGCATCTTTGTCCTACCTGGGCCATGGGTTTCTGATGGCCAGCTCCTCGCTGCTGGTTACCCAATGCCCCAGAGGTGGCCCAAGCCAGCACCTCTCGCAAAATGCTCCCTCTCACCATCCACACCAGTGTCACTTCCTCTGGGAGCCTTTCTGGACCTTCCCTCTTCTTTCCCCTTCCTCCCCCCAGCCCAAACACACACACAGCGGGCTCTCCAGCCTCCTAGAGTGCTTGGCAAACCTCTGATAATATAACACTCAGAATAAGCCTAGTTTACATTTATTAAGGGCACTTCTGAGTGCCAGACACAAGGCTTTGCACATATCCTCTCTGAATCCTCCCAGTAACCATAAGAGGTACGTGAACTGTACTTATCTCCAGTTTACTGGTGAGGAAAGCAAGACTTGGAACGTTATGTAACTTCCCCAGGGTCATTCAGCCAGGAAGCAGAAGAGTCTAGAACCCAGGTCTGTCTGATCCCAGAGGCTGAACACTTAACTACAGAATATCAGACCCTCAGCGTGATGAGGGCTGTTAGAGCACCTATTGCCTTCCTGTGTGATGACCAATTCGCTGATCTTTCTACCTCCGTCTGTGAGCTCCTTGAGGGCAGGGACGTGTCTGAGTCAGGTTTGTCCCCTTGGTCCCTGGGCCAGTGCCCAGATGTGGGCAGACTTTCACCTTGTTTGCTTCCTCAGCCAGGTTACTCATGAGACCCTCCATGAAATAGATGGCAGTCCTTCCAGAATCTGTGTTTTGCCTCTGCCTGCAAATATTGTGAAACCCACCTCGAGCCCCACCTGAATTTTCCCCCAAATATCCTATTTTATCACTCACGAACTCAATTCCACAAGCTCTGAAGCAACCCCAAACACCAATACCAACCCCATGGGGCTTCCATTTTGCTAAAAACGATTTGTTTTGGTTTGTTTGTTTTTGTCTAAATCCCTGCTTTGTGCAACTATCATGTAGGGGCTGAATGCAGGGGGGATCTCAGCGGCTTCTAGAACACAGCTCTGTAGCCCACACCACCTGGTGGTCCCTGGATGAAAAACACACAACTCTTAAGAGCCTCCCAAACCTGGAACAGTCCTTCCCATTCCCCAGCAGGTGCCCTGAGTGGATGGTTATGGGAAATCAGTAGAGATGCTTCTCAGTCCCTGAGCAAGGCCTGAGTGTGGCTCACAACGACTCAGGTGACCACACTCTTGGGTCCTCAGACAAAGCTTGATATTCCTGAAAGGAGGTGTTCAACTGATAATCATTAAACTCGAGTTACACAACAAGGGTACCTGACGGCACACTATGTGGAAACCCACCCAGCCATCAGTCAGCTTTCAACATCCCATTTACTCCACCCCTTCTTTTCTGTTATCCTAAGCAGGACTTGTGTGTCGGGGCTGAAGGGGATGTAGGCATGGTGTGTGGGCCGGGGGCAGGAAGGGGGGTTGCTGCTAAATTTGACATTGTGGGCCTGGGCTCCCCATCATGGCCCCCAAATCCAGCAGGATCGTTGCTGCACCAGGGGTTCTCCTTTCATTACAAATTTAAGCCTCAGCTAAATAGAGATGTTTTACTGAAACCAGTATTTTGACTCAGTGGGAGGAGAGAAGTGTGGCCCGAGGACCGTCCAACTCCTCAGATAACACTCTGGCCAGGGGGAGCATCCGTTTGAGTGGGGTTACATTTGGTTTCACTTTATTTTTGCTGAGTTGCCTTGGGAGCCTGAACTTTGGTCTGGGTGAGAATCATTAATTCATTGGCTCAAGAGCGTGACCCCGAGCAGCGTCCCACCTCTCATCAGAATAAACTGTTCTCCCTCAGCTCAAAGACGGAGCCTGAACTCTCTCCCCAGTGACCTGACATTTGCCTCGGCAGCACCCCTGTTCCATTCCAGCCCCTTCTCCCCCACCCTGGCTGTCCAGGTCTCGTCAGTGCGGCAACAGCTAGAACCCAGAAAACAGGGAGGCCTGTTTCCCTTCAGCTACTATCTTGTAACTCCCTCTTAATTTACAATCTGTTTGCTGTTTCAGATGTTTGGAAAGAAAACTCCTTAGTCAGCAGCTCTGGAAAACTTCATTTTCAGTGAAATCTGGACTCTTCTTTCCCACCCCCTACCCCCCAGGTTTTTTTGGTTTAGTGGCTGGAACCTAACGTCTGTGAGACGAGCAGCAACTCCTGGGCCCTGGTCGCCAGATACCTGTTGAAAGGATGCATTCAAGGGTAGAAAATCCGGGCGGAGCCCACCGGTGACAACTGGTATTCATCTAATATCAGCCTCCACTAACGGAAAGAAGGGCAGGCAGCCGGCCACGAATGAGGAGCAAACAAGAAAGGGCGGTCTGTCCTGGATCAGATGCTACTGGGGACTTACCAGGACACCCTGTTCCTACTGACTGACAAGAAAGCCGAAGGTGCTTGAAGACAGGACCATTTTCCCCGCTGACTGGCTGTGGCCGCCCCCGTGGTCTAGACCTCCACAGCACCACACTCTGGCAAAAGGTCCTCCTAGGCACTTGTCAGTCTGCCCGAGTTGGTCATTGTCCTTAATTGTGCTTCTGCAGGATGGTGAAGGTAGGGGCATGGGCTCTTTCTTATTAGATAATCATTCCATCATGGAACTTGGTAGGGAACAAAGGAGGTAACGGGCGTTGCAGCTCTTGCTGGCGGGTGGCTCACAGCTTTCCCAGGTAGCCGTCCTCGAGCACTCCCCAGCCCCAGGACAAAGGAATTCTGAGCCTTCCAGGGCCACAGAGGCTGTGGCCTGAACATGCTCCTGAAGAAGCAGGAATGAGACAGCAAAGTTGGAATCCTGGCACTGCCCCTTCTTAATTGTGAGACTATGAGCCAGTCTGTTAAATGAGGATAGGAATTAAAGTAAAAAATACCAAAACAGGCTTGTGGGGACAGAGCCAGGAGAGCAGTTTCCAGGCTCTCAGCCTCACGTGGAAAGGTGCTGGCTCGGGTAGTAGATGGCCATCTGCTGTGGCTGGGTGGCCATCAGCTGTTACTGGCTAGCCATTAGCCACTGATATAACTGCCGTGGCTGCGCTGGCAAGCATGGATTGCAGTCAGCAAGGGGTTGGTTGGTTGGCAGAGAAGCAGACGGCAGATTGCGGATCGTGTGGCTCCTGCTTCCTGTGTCTCCAACTCAGCCACCAGCGAGAATATAGTGATATGACTCCATCTATGGCTCCTTGGAGGTTCCTTTTTGGCCTCACCATATCCTGCGTTCTTATGTGGGGAGCGGGAGCTGAGACCCCGCATGACAGGGCTTCTTAGAAGATAACTGGTGTTCAATACTTAGCATACCTGGAAATACTAAAATACTAAGGGATCCATAAATATTAGCTATTATTATTATTATTATTATTATTATTATTATTGACACCAAGTTCTTATTGCGTATCAACAATGTTTCTCACCTGACTTGGGAGCCTTTCAGGTTACGGGCAGTTTAAAATGCAGCACCTGATTCAGGAAGTAATTAGGGACCAGCAGGCCAGCTGTTCATGATCAAGTGATTATGAACCTCCTACTCTTGACCTGAACCAAGAAGCTACAGAAGTAACTGAGCACCATATCAGGGCTTCCGGGAGATGCTGAGGTGACCTGGGGAGAGGAGAGATGGCAGCAGTGCCTCCAGTCATCCAGGGAGACCTCAGAGGGCCCCCCCAGGCATTTCCACAAAATGCCTTGACACTCTGCCCATGGCTTGTGGTGGGCCCAGGCTTGAAGGGTGGGTGGGACATAAACATATTGGGAGGGGGTGCGCGGCCACAGCCCATCCTAAGAGGTGAACCCCACAAAGTCTCATTCCTCAACTGTGATTAAGCACCTACTATGTGCCAGGTACCAGTGCACACCCCATCCCTGATCACACAGGAAGTGCACCCCTGGGATTTGTCAAGCACTTGGGGCCTGGCCGAGCCAGGAATGTGAGCCGTGTCCCTTGGGGCATCTCATTCTCTTCCCTTGAGCCATACTAAACCTTAGCTAGCTTAGATTTTATTTACCTACTGATTTACTTTGCTGAAATTCATCGCGTGTTGCCCCGCACAGCAACGTCACGTGCAAATTAAAGAGATAGCCTTCTGCTAACACTGTTATCACACATGGAAAGATTAAGGATAATTTATGAATACCGTTTGAAATCCAGTCTGTTCAAGTTCCCCCAAAAGTCCCTAAAATGTCTTTGATCGCTTGCCTGTTCATACCAGGGTCTGCACAAGGCGTATGCATCCCATTTGATTGTATGTTCGTTTTAATCTAGAACAGTTCTCCACTCCTTCATTTTTCATTACATTGTTTTTTGTTTTGTTTTGTTTTGTTTTGTTTTGTTTTTTTTAAGAGACCAGGCCAGAAGGACAGGTGGCTCAGTTGGTGAGAGCGCAAGCTCTGGGCTGACGGTTCGATTCCCACATGAGCCAGCGAGCTGCACCCTCCGCAACCAGAATGAAGTCAATGAGCTGCCGCTGAGCTCCCGGGGAGAGTCATTTAACTTGTTCCTCTATCCCTTATGTTTCTTCTAATAGGGTCTTAGTCCCTTCAGGATGCTTTACCAAAAAATACCACAGATTGGGTGGCTTATAAACAACAGAAATTTATTTCTCACAGTTCTGGAGGCTGCAAAGTCCAAGATGAAGGTGCGAGCTTGGCTAGGTTTTGGTGACAACCTGGTTCATAGACAACCGTCTTCTACTACGTTCTCACATGGCAGAAGACGTGAGGGAGCTCTCTGGGGTCTCTTATAAAGGCACTAATTCCATTCATAAGGGCTCCATCACCCTCATGACCTAATTACTTCCCAAAGACCCCACCTCCTAATATCACCACACTGGGGATTAGGATTTCAACATATAAATTTGGGGGGACACAAACATTGTCTATAGCAACTAGCATAGCCTTTCTAATGGTCAATGTCTTGAAACATCTCCCACTTCATCCAGCAGAGGATTTGGGCTCAGCAAAGCATAGGTACACTAGGGTGGGGAAAGGATGAGGAAGAAACAGTCCTTGGGGTGCTCTAAGCATGGCATGCAGACACAAGCACACAGTCAGGAAGGACCTACGTGCCCCAGAAAAGATTCCAGCAGAGGGCTGGAGGCAGCCCGCAAACTTGTCATCCAGAAACCCCAGCTGTGGGAACTGGCCCTGTGGGTCATCTGTCCTGCCAGGCTGTCCCAACCCAACCAGGACTGGCCACCTGGTGGATGGCCCTCCTTCCTTCCTGGGACCTTTCCCAGACCTCTGTATGGCTCCCTTCCTCCATTCTTCAGGCCTCTGCTCAAAGAAGCCTTTCCTGAACACTAGCTAAAACAGTGCCCCCAACCCTCTCCAGCCCCCTGCCTACTGTGTTGTTTTTCTCAGCACACACCACCATCTGACATATATTTGTTGTTCATTTTGTGGTATCTGTCTCTCCTGCCAAGACTGTAAACTTCATTAGGACAGGGCCCTTTGTTGCCCTGTTCACTGCTGTATCCCGGTGCATAGAATAGCTTCTCCTGTGAAGAAGAAACCTAATAAACCTTGAATGAATGAATGAATGAATGAATGAATGATAGATATATAGATAATAGATATATAGACAATAGATAGATAGATGAGCCCCACAGCAAATAGGCCAATTCCAAGCACATAATTGACCTCACGTAAACAGATATTGTTTGGATTATCATCTTCCCAGAAACATATACTAAAATTCTGAAAATACACTTAACGTTAAGTGGGGAAAAATCACATCATCCATGTATAACAACAATAAAATCTCCCCCTATGAGTTGTCTAGTCTCCTGGCCCTCAAGTTGCCCTGCTGCCAGAGTTTGGGCAACTCCTGGATAGCTCAACTCAGGATAGGTCCAGGGCCTCTCGGCCATAAATACCATTTAGTCCCACTCGGCAAATAAGAGCTCTGTGAATTATGGTGTTTGGCTGAAAGGATGATTCCTCTGATTTTTTTAAAGCTGAGTCTGCTTTCTTTTTCTTTTTCTTTTTTAGCCCTCAAATGCTGAACAGGTGCTGTATTCAATTCCTAGCCAAGGGTTGTGGCTTAGAGTGGGCACTGAGCCAGGGGGCCTGGGAGAGGTAGTGGGGGTGCCTGGGGGCCAGGGTGGAAGCTAGGGTGCTGCCCACTGACGAGTGAAGAAGCAGGGCTAGTTTTTTTGTTGTTGGAGTCAAACCAACAAACGGAAGGGTGTGTTATCTAAAAAGGGGCTTCTCACCCTAGCCCTCAGGGGGACCAGAATCCCCTGAAACTCTGTGCAACATGTTGTGAATATTTGCTTCTGAGCACCCTTCTTGGGAGAAGGTCTGTAGCTTTCATCAGTTTCCAAACGGAGTTTGTGACACTGCCTTTTCCCCTCCCCCCACCATGACCACCACCAAAAAAAAAAGTAAGAAAAACACAGAGACTGCACCTGGCAGCTTTTTGGGTAGTAAATCAACAAACTTGTGTCAAACTCCTGCTGTGCCCCCATCCCACCCAGAAGCTCAGGCTAATTGGGGAAATAAGGCCCAATGGGAGGAGGCAGGTTAGGGTGTTTGGGTTTTAATTTGTTTTTTCTTAAGTTATTCCTTGAGGGCTTCCCCTGCGCACAGCACCGAGTTAAACTCTATAACAACAACAGTAATAGTAGCTGGCTCTTACCCAGCCCGTAGTAAGCGGCAGGCACTCTTCAAAGTGCTTTCCGTGTATTAGCTCCTTTAATCTCCCCAGAGTCCTATGAAATAGTTACTATTATTTTCATCTCACCTTACAGATGATAAAACTGAGGCTGAGAGAGGTTAAGTAAGTTGCCCAAAAGCCCACAGCAGACTAGAGTTAAACACAGAGGATCTGGCTCCACGTTCACGTGCCTACGTAACCCCTCAAGCTCTAGTCTCTCATTTGAGCCTCACAACCACCCCCAGAAGTATCTTTGAGGGTAATCTCCAGTCTGCAGGTGACAACACTGAGGTTGAGCAATGTGCCCAAGGTCACTCTGTACATTACACACCTCCTGCTGTGAGGTCGGAGAGCCAAAGAAGAGTCAGAGGAATCGAGAGGCGCAAAAGGTCACTCTGGGCAGGGGTAACCAGGGGAAGCGTCCAGCAGAGGGCAGTGGGAATCTGGAAGGCCACCACACTCAGATGTATGTGCCTGGGGGACAGCTCCTAGAGGCCAACAAGCTGGGGTCCTGGCCCCTGCCCCATCCCATTGCCTCCCTCCCTAGCCCAGTGGGAAAGGTGGCTTGTGAAGGAGGGGACAGAGCCTCAGTCTCAAGGTTAACACCCACCGTCATCCCCTATTCTGCATCAAAGTCACATAGGTCCTACAGGATTAACAAGGCAGCGAGTATCCCCAGCCTGCCCCCACCCCAACCCTCCCTCTCAGCCTGTTGTCCTGCTTTCATTGACCAGATGCCTAGAATAGCTCTGCAGGAGAGGCCTCTCTCCTACGGGGAGAGGGAACCCCCACGGTGCCAGGCCTCAGGCCATGTGGAGACCCAGGCTCATTAGGGAGCCACACAATTACGGGACCGGTCAGGCCTATTGCCACCAACCGCTCAACACAGACGGCACCTCAGTGTCCACAGCCATCCTACAAACAAGAAAACTGAGGCTTGGAGGCTGTACTAGGTTGATTGGTGACCCCCTCAAAACTATGTCTCCCCAGTACTTGTAAATATAACCATTTTTGGGGGGGGATGTCTTTGCAGATATAATTAAGCTAAGTATCTTAAAATGAGACCATCCTGGATTAGGGTGAGGTCTACATCCAATGACAAGTGTCTTTGTAAAGGAGGAAGGGAAGTGAATGTACTTAATGCCATTGAACGATACATTTAAAAATGGTTAAAATGGTCAATTTTATGCTATGTATATTTTGCCACAATAAAAAATTAAATATAATTCAATGTTTTAAAAAGGGAAAGAAGAGGAAGAAAAAAGAGACACGCAGAGGGGAAGGCTACGATGAAGATGGAGGCAGAGATTGGAGTGATGTGTGTGCAAGCCAAGGAACCCAGGGACTGCCAGCAACCACCAGAAGCAAGGAGCAAGGCAGAGCACAGACCCCCTCCGAGCCTCTGCGAGGAACAAGCCCTGCTGACACCTGGTTTTGGATTTCAGTCCTCCAGAACTGCGAGAGAATAAATTCCTGTTGTTTTAAGCCCCCCAGTTTGGGGTCATTTGTTACTTACTCAGCCCTGGGAAACTAATCCTTAGAATGACACTTGACCAAGGTCACATGGCTCCTCTGTCATGGAGACTTGGGGTTTCTAACTATAAATGCAATGCTTGGTCCACTGTCGAAATGTCCCTTTCTGCTGCAGGGCAGCTCTCATGGACTCATGGGGCAGATGAGGCTAGAAGTAAGGTTTCCATCTGTGTTGACAGCAATGACCCGTGCAGCACGGCCCTCAGAGAAATCAAGTCACCATCTCATTGCCTGGAGTTTCTTTCACGAGGCCATGTGTGTGCAGACACCTCGGGAAGCTCTGTTTCTAATTGGTTTCTAAACCTCACTGGGCAGAATGGTTGTCCTGAATAGCAACAGGAATGCCTCCAGGACCACACATACTGGGCACTGCACGACTCCAGGGGGCACCTTCACGGAGTCAGCAGCACAAATGGCACTCCTGGAGCTGCAGTGTGCTGCCTACAGCACTGCACACCGTGGCCTTGGACACTTCTGCTGATCAGGTCAAATTCCCCCATGGCCAGCCCGTCAGGCAGGCTAGCCTGGCCCCTGTGGTCCCAGCTCTCCAGCAGAACTGGCTGGTGGGTCCTAGCCTGAGAACTGTGGGGGTTTCATCAGTCCTGGGGGGTGGGGGGTCTTTGTATCTTGGAGCCATTACCAGAAAGTAAGCCCCCATTTCCTGTACAGGTTCAGGTCCAGAGGAACCCCACCCTGGACCCAGGGCGGGATGAACAGTCTGAGATGCCGGCAGAGCTTTCTTAGATGTTCTGTGTGGTTTGCTAAGATTTCCCTTGCTCTAGATATTTGGAGAAGGGTATCAGTGAGACTCCAAGTTGTTAAGCTTGGGAGCTGCCATTGGACAGTCTTGTCACATTCAGGGCCCAACCACACCCCTGCCCTTCCTACTAGTACTTAACCTTTACCTAGATTCTGTGTGCCAAATATACATATAAAATACTTCAAAGATCTATATCTATATCTATAGATAGATGATAGATAGATATTTTTAAGATATATATATATATATATATATATATATATATACATACATTTTTTCTTTAAAATGAGTATACATTTTTTTGGCACCCTCTGTATGTATGCCAAAAAAATGTATACTCATTTTAAGAAAGAAAAAAACTGTATTAAAATTGTAATACTCAATATATACTGATAACAAAAGATGAATACAAGTCACGTATATACATTTTTTTGGCATCTCTGGTATATATATCTTTAAGCTACTTGGAGGGGAGTTTCTGCCACTTGCAACCAGACTGACTGTCTTATATATATATACTTCTCTGAAGCATCTGGGCGTTTTGTAGAAGCATCACCTTCCTGCAGAGGGGGCAGGGGCGGACTGGGGAGGACATGAAGCCTCTGGGTTAATGTGTTGGAAGCTGCTGCCAAGCTTATAAATTTTTTAACTCATTAAGTAAAACTATAGGAAAATGGTTCTAAGTTGAAAAATAATTTCATTTCCACAGTCTTGGAAGCACATGGGTTCGGCCTCAAAGCTACTAGACTTTCTTTCTGTTCAGAAGCTCTCAGCCCAATGGCAGCCAAGTTGCAGGACAGGCTCCCCAGGGTCCAGCAGGGCATGTGACGTGGGGGCAGGGCTGAGCAAGGCTTCAGCCTCCAGTGTGAGGTACAGCCAAGGGCTGTCTCCTGCCCAGCTGGATTTTCCAGTCCAGCCTGCACGTTCCTTCCTGTTCCTTCCCTCATCCTCTGGCAAAAAACGTGACTGCAAACCAGACGCCAGATAGTGTGTGTGTGGGGGGTTCCCATGGGGGCCTTCCTGGCGGAGACGCTAGGGCTCTGCCAGCCAGCTCTTGGTCAGGCTGGCAAAGTTCCCTTGGATGCTCCCTGTCCTGCCTCCCCGCTCTCTTCCTTTCCTCCACACCTCACAGCCTCTGCCTGTCTTCATTCATGCTTTTGCTCCCTGCACCCAGACCCCATCCCACAACCTGCCACTTACATGGTCAAGGTGGAGAAACCCTGCAAATGTATCCATCCCCTTCCACCCAGTTGCTTTACACAAAGACAAACTGAAGACAGGAAGGTGAAGTGGACTGTTCAAGGTCACATCACTGTGAAGATAAGCTCTGGAGCGAGAACCCAGATCTAGACGGGAGGACAGTAATCTTGGGGAGGGGGGTGCATTTGAAGCTAGCTCTCTCTCTCTCTCTCTCTCTCTCTCTCTCTCTCTCTCTCTCTCTCTCTCTCTCTCTCTCTCTCTCTCTCTCTCTCCCTGTAGACTACGTAGGAGGGGAACCCTGCGCTCCAGTGACAGACAGCTGGGGAAGCAGAGGGTTTGAGTCAGGGACCTAGTCGGTCTGGACATTGAGTCGGTCTAGACATTCAAGAGGGAAACAAGTTCAGTCCCCTCCTAGCGCCTTTGTCCCGGCGCGTGGGACTCCGGTTCTCTCCCTCTGTGGAGAGGGCGCAAGAGGCCGGGAAAGCCAGGCCAGCGCGGGGGTTCCGGCGCTGGGCTGCGTCAGGGAGCGAGGCTGCCAGCGCGCCCCGAGTGGCTGGAGGAAGCTCCCATCGCCGCTCCCTGGGCAGGGACCCCCTGGCTGCCTCTGCTGCCTCCCGCATGGTTCCTGCTGTCCCCGGGCCATCCAAGCTGGCCCGGCCGCTGGGTTCGAGCGGCGGCGCCTGCAGGGCGTCCTCGCCCTCCAGCCCCGCGCCGCGGAAGCGCAGGTAGCAGCAGCGCCTCCGCGGGACCGGGCACCGGGGTTCCGGCTCCCTCTCCGGGTCCCCCAGGCCCGGCAGCTGCCCCCTGCCCACAAGATCGAGCCACGCTCCACCCTGGGGCCTGAGTCTCGCCCGTCTCCCCCGGGCGCCATCCCTGGGTCTCTCCTTTTGACCTCCTGGGCCAGCGTCCTCTAAGTTGGGCCCTGGGACCAGCAACATCAGCGTCCCCCCCACCCCACCCCGCCCCCATCTTGTTAGAAATGCAAACTCTGGAGCCAGGCCAGACCTACTGAATCAGAACCTCTGGCTCCAGCAAGGGGTGTGCCCAACAGGCCTCCAGCAGACGTCACTTCTGCTGAAGTTTGAGAATCGCTGCTCTGGAGCACGGACCTCTTCCAGCTCTGCCTGGAAGGGTAGACAGCTCCTTGAGCACAGCGATCCTTTGTTCCTCAATTAGCCGTCTTCTGCGCAGCTGATTATTGACTAGTGAGACAGGGGAACTTGTTCGTATAGGCAGCCCTGGGGTTAAGAAACATGTCTTTCCTAGGTGATGACCAGGAGTGACTTGGAAGTTGACACAAATTTCCTCAAAGAATTCATCCATTAGCGTCTCTTTAGATTAAATCCTCAACTGTGTACAATGGAGCTGGAAAAGCGCTGGGACTCTCTTGCCCAGGGCCTGGAGGGGTTCACAGCAGCTGGTGTGGCTCACATATCCAGCCTTCTGCTGGAGAAGCCGGACCTGTTGCTTTACAGGTGTCATTTGTAGGCTGAATGAAAATCTATCCAAGGTTTGGGATACATTGGAAGATACTGATCTAAAGGTTACGAAAGGTCATTACCATTTCATAGGAAGAGACTAACTTCCCTGCCATAGCAAAATGTGGACAAATGAAAAAGATGTGGCAATGATATTTTGTCCTTTTTTCCAGAATATTCTTTCATATGTTTACATAATGTTTTCAATAAAATTTGAAACATGCATAACTCTGTAATGTGTCCCAGTCCTTGGGGCCGAAGTCTTTGCTGCTAACCTAGTGACAGAAAAGGTGAGCCTACTGGCTGTGGCTTAGTGGGAGTGTAGCCAGCTGAAGTCTATTTTACAATCAGCATCCTGTGAGTCAGAATCACCCCAAGGAGTGATTCTGATGATGGAATCCAGATCAGAGCGGGGGAGATTTGGGCATAGGTTGGCCAGGTGTATAAAGTCGCATCTCCCAGGTGACCCTCTCATCTGCAGTTTGAAAGAGCAGTGGGGTTTGGGAACGAGAGGGAGTGATAGAGGATGGGACCTCTGGCTGGTCAGTGGGGACACCTGGGTGGGTAAGGATGACAGAGGGTTTGACAGAGCAGGGGTTTATTCAGAGCTTACTGTGAGGTGTCAGGAACCTTGAGAGGATTAGAGGTGGTGGAGGCAGCCCCTGCACCATCCTGGGGATCCCTCCCGTACCTGGGCCAGGCCCGTGAGCCAGGGGACTGGTTCCCTTTGGACGACCCAATTCCGTGGGCCCATAACCCTTCTCTCTCTCATGCTGACATCTGAAAGAAGATGAAATGCCTCAAATGAGACTTGAATTCTAAACCTGGAAGCCCCAGAGAGAGCAAGATTGCTGTGTACCTAAGGTGGGTACAATAGAAAAACAAACGTGGTCCAAAGAACCCTGGCTTGGTCCCCCTCCACTTAGCACCCAGGCTATCTTCAAGCAAAGTCTAATTGCCTGAGTGAGCTCTTTTAATTTCTTCCGATCCACCTAGCAGAGAGCCTGACCACACCATCTGCCTCACCCTGTTTCCTGAAATTCTGGTCTCTTCAATGGGATTTATAGAATTGGGGAAGAAGGTTCTGTGTTGCTTCACAGTTCTGCTGCCCATTTTTCACAAGAGAAAACTGGGTGTCAAAGAAATGAGAATAGATTCTGCAATGAAAGCATTTGGAGCCAGACAGTGGGAGAAATTTAATTTATAATAAGTGTTCTCAACCACGGCTGCAAATTAGAAGCACAAGGACACTTTAAAAATACTGATACCCAGGCTCCACCAAGCATTTGCTCTGGGATGAAGAGGCCTTCTCTCTCTACCTCCCTCCTTTCCTTCCTTCCTTCCTTCCTTCCTTCCTTCCTTCCTTCCTTCCTTCCTTCCTTCTTTCCTTCCTTCCTTCTTTCTTTCTCTTCCTTCCATCATTTAAAATATCTTCCTGGTGATTCCAATATGTCAGAGTTGAGAAAGGCTCAACTAAATGCAATGGTTGTGTTAAAAAGACTGTCCGGTAGAAAGATGAAGAAAGTATATGAATGGACAATTCACAGTGAAGAAACAAAAATGGCGGATAGGCACATGAAAAACTGTTGACCCCAATTAATAATTAAAGAAATGCTAAATAAAACAATAATGGATAACATTTCATGTATCAAATTGTCAACCTTTTTTTTTTTTTTAATGAAAGAATATTCCCAGGAAGAGCAATGATGTGTTTGTGTCTGTGTTGGGGTGTGCATGTGGTGTGGGGGTCTCAAACACTGTTTATGAGAATAAAGGGCTACAACCTTTCCTGAGGGCACTTGGGCAGCATCCACACACTTTTTCAGCCATGAATTTCACTTCAAGATTCTAGATAGGATGTACTGAGATTTTAACTCGAGTTGTGAATCATAGCAGGAACAAAAAAACAATCGGAAATTTTTAAATATTTAACATTAGGAGGTTAGCTCAATGAACTATGTTACAGCAGTAGAATAGAATGCAACATAGCCACTGAATATGATATAGTGGATGAATAAATATGTCTCCACTTGGGAAGATGTTCAGATAAATTATTGAGTGAAGAAAAAGCAGTTTCTAAATTATAGTGATAACATTTTTGCTTTGTTATAAAAAGTAGAATGTAATAAAATACATGTGTGTGTTTGTGTCTGAACTTAGAAAGAACTTAGCAAAATGTACTCAAGGTTTTAGCAGTCCTCACCTTTAAGTAGTACAATGGTTATTATTTTATATTCTTGTTTCTGCTTCTCTGTATTTTCTAGCTTTGCCCTACAGAGGACACACTTGTTTTTGTTAAAAGGGAAAAAATATTTTTAATTTAAATTTTACTCTCCAGAGCAAAATCTGCTGTTCTGTTTTCTTCTGGAAGGGGAGAGGCCAACATCTTGGAGCAATGAAATCACCACATAGTACCCTGACCACTCACCCTCCTCTATGTGTCGCACCTTAGACCAAGAAGCCAAAGTAGCGGCTCCACCTGGATTCTTTTCCCCTTCTCTTCCGGGCCTTTTCCACATTGTTGGGCTGTGAAATGGTTGAGGGTGGTGGAGTTGGAGAAGAAAAAGTAGATCCAGAGGTCTGAGGGTCCCCATCAGAGCAGAGAAAACCCAGGTTTTGCAGTCCTGGCTCCCCTTCAGTTTAGCTGTGTGACCTTGGGTTGGACCTTTAACCTCTCTGAGCCTTGGTGTGCACAGCTATAAAATGGAAATAATCATAGTGCTGACCTCATGGGTGGTTATGAGACTTGACTGAGATAACGGAATGTAAATGGCTTAGCACATTGCCTGGCACATAGCATTTCTGATTCTTTCTGATTTGGGAAGCCAGGTCCTTCTCTGCCCAAGGGGTGGGCAGATGCACACAGGGAGCCTCTGACGGTCCTGACCCTCAGCACAGCCCCTGTGACCACCGCAGGAGGAAAGCTGAGAAGAGGAGCCAAGCCCCAGACCCGGGGACCCCAGAAGGGCTTTTCTAGACTCTGTGCCTGGACCTGTTACCTGGGGGCCACACCAGTTAGGGCTCCCACCCTCAGCCCCTACCCCACGTGCCTGTCACTCCATCCTGTAAATGCCTTCAGAGACTGGGGTCTTGACCCTTTTCCCGCAGTAACTCCATTTATCTCAGCCCACTTGCTGATGCATCAGGGCTGCCCAGGGACTCTGAACACAGCTTGCCCCTAGTCGTCGCCGCCTGCTCTTTACAATGTGGGACTTAAGGATGAAATACCACCTCCACTAAGCCATCCTCTCAACCCTCATGACCATCTTCGTGCGTCCAAGCCTGTCACTGGCAGCCCAGAGGGCCAGCTCCCACAGAGGTGACTGAGCTCTTCAGTGCAGAGCAAGGTATCGACCAGGTTGCAGAGTTCCCCAGTCAGTGCCACGACTGGGGCTTGTTACTCAGGCATGGGGAGGCTCCTCAGCAACAGTGCACATACCCTCTGACAAAATCCTGAACAGACCAGCTTTACGGTCTTCTAGAAGCTTCCATCTGGGAGTAGGAGGAGCTGTGTCCACTTCCTGACCCAGAAAGGGCCATAGTCCTTGGCGGCGGCAGCTGGACCTGCCTATTCTCCACTCTTCCAGGTCCTAACCTAGGACCAGGTCCTCAGAAACAGTGTCAGCAGGAGAAAGCCTTCACAGCAGCAGGTTGAGTACCTGTGATTCCCAAATCCCCTTCCCTGAAGACTAGGAAAGAGTTGGGAGAACATTTGGGGTTTTTAGTACAGAGGACCTGGTGAGCCAGCCTGACTTCACGTCTCCTGAATGAGTGAGGGGATAGACGGAAGAAAGAAGGAAGGGAGGGAAGGAAGGAAGCAAGGAAGGAAAGAAGAGTCACGTTTACTCTTTTATTTCTAGAGTTAATTGAGGTAGAGAGAGAGAATAAGACATCCATGGATATGTTACCAGCCATTATAAAAATACATAGTTAAATAAGCCTGGAAGCTTAGCTGAGCACACAAGTGTCAGTAAGCAGCTATATTTTGCATTTGCTGCCCAGCAGCTAAACCAGAACTTGACCCGCAGGGCAATAATTCAGTGAACTGTGGAATGGACGAATGAATGATATTACCAGACCACTCCGAGAAGGTAGGGAAAAGGGGAGGAAGCTCTGGGTGTGTCTCCACACTGCATAGAGTTAACACCACTTCTACTTCTTGGTGTCATCTGACAACTACCTGGGGGAGCCTTGAAGTCAAGCACCCACAGATGAAAACTCATTTTTTAAAAAGTGAAATGAACAAAGCAGGAGGAGCACAGGCAGATCAGGAGGGTTCGTTTCATACCCCAGGCTGCTCTCCTAGCAATCTGGTAAAGAGGCCAGAGCTTCTGCTAAGTAAGCTAGTTAAATAATACCCGCCCAGGCTGCAGGTCTTCTTCAGAATTGCCTGACCTTCTAAGGTGTACCTCCTCCCTCCCCCTAACACACATGCTGTGACCCTGTCCTGGGCTATTCTGAGTGCTTGATGTTTGAGCCAGTGTTAGGGTTTGTGTGGATCGGATTTTGTGGGGGTTGAGCTTCTGGTTGGGATGGGGTGCCGAAGAACTCCTCTGGCTTGCCCAGCCCAGGCGACCAGACAGCCACTGGTTCAGATCCTCCGGTCTTGTTGCTGTGTCGTAGACTCGTTGACTTGACTGGGGACTTCTGGTGGCTTTGAGGCTGTCCCTGATCTAAACTCAGTCCCTGGGGGCTCCAGCCTTCTGCCTGCTCCTCATCTCCTGTCTCCTACCCTTGGCCTCCCCTGGGTAATGTACTGCCCCAGTCTGAAAGGGGCAGTATCAGGGGCAGTGCCCAGACCCTGTCGGGTTGGGGCCTTGGCCCCTGGGAGACATATGGCGTGGAAGGCAGGCCTGCGAAGCTGGTGTTTTTCTCCTGCGGAGTGGCCTCTTTTGGTGACTCAGACCCTGGGAATTTGGGAGCCCTGCTAGGCTCTGGCTGAAGTGGGGCTCCCAGGGGCCCTCACCAGACTCGAGTGAATGCGCTTAGGTTTCTTAGCTCCCCTAGCCCCCCCCCACTCCCCTCAGTGGGTTCCTTTTGTTGTCACTAAATCCCCTCCAATCTCCCCTTCCAAAAGCCGGCAGATCCAAGTGGAATTCAACACCCAAACACTCACACAAAAGCTAGGATTAATAGCTGGCTTTGTCTGGGCACAGATGTGCAGCAGCTTGGATTGGGGGGGGCATTTTTCCTGCCACCCCGGCTGGCTCCTCACTGGGGGAAGGAGAAGAAGGGGAGGAGGGACTGCCACATGCTCCCCCTCAAGAGCTCTCTGAGCTGAGCCCCGCCTCTCTGAGCCGCTGTGCTCTTGAGGGTCTGGCCCCACCAAGGAGGAGTCACAGGTCCTCTCCTGCTGGGAGGCCCCTCACTCTCCCCTCCTATCCCTTCCAACAAGTCACACTCCACTCCGAAGCTGGTGGCATTCACAGTCCCTGTTCTTTTGGAGCCAGAGCTCTGAAACAGGCCCCAGCAATCCTCAAAGAAACCCTGTGAGCTGAGCAAACCAATGGGACACTGATAGGAGCCTCCATCACATACAGAGCCTCCTTATCTGTATGTGCAGGCAGATAAGGAGGCTTCCTGGAGGAGGTGGGGCTGAGCTCCAAAGGATGGACAGGGTCTGGAAAGCAGGTAGGGGAAGAAGGTGTCCTAGGCAGGGGCAGGACAGAGCAGGGCCTCTACAGTCTGGGAGAGGATTTGAATATTTCCCCAGGGCAATAGGGAGCCCCTAAAAGTTGTGGCTCAGAGTAGGAGCTGGAGGAACAAGGTGAGGTATAAGGAAAGCTCTTCTGTTGTTGAGTGGGGGACAGGCTGGAGGAGGTGGAAGCCCAGGTAATAAGTGGGTGTTGCTGGGGCACTCCTCTCTGCCTCCAATAGAATCCCTTTTCTGCACAATCCATGCTACCGTTCAACCACATGATTGTGAAGGTTTTGTATTTGGTCCTCAACACTTTGGGGAAACTTATTGTATTTCCCTATTGTTCTGTGTTGGGTAAATCTGGCTCCATTTCCAACCAGGTAGCCGATTGGGAATATGACATCAATCAAGTTTCAGTGATTGGGGTGGAGGGTGGTCTCCTCCTCTCTAGGTCTCCTGCCCGTCGGGTTTCTGAGGGGCTAGTTGACCAAGACCAGGTCTCTGACTGTCAGAAGGTTTAGATACTAGATGAAAGCAAACAGATATGGAACAAGGAGGCAAATAAAACACTGAGACGACTTCACATGGTGATAAATGCTATGGAGAAAATAAAAGAGAGATGTGCCTGGCTGACGCTGGGGTGGTCAGAGAAGGCCACTCGGAGGAGGCAGCATGTGAGCTGAGATTCAGAGGATGAGAAGCAGTGGGACATCTTAGGTAGAACCCTGTAATCACAGATATTTAAGTAGTTTCATAAGGCTCAACGACATAAAAAGATAGAGGGAAAGGAAGAGCAGATGAAAGGTCCAGAGGCAGAACCGAGCTTGGAGTAGTGGTCCAAAGTCAGAAAGCCTAGTGCCGTGGTAAAGCACCAAGCGAGGGAGCACGTAGGAAGAATGAGGTTGGAGGGGAAGACTGGTCAGGAAAGGAGTTGAGAGTTCAAGCTCAGTGGAAAGTTGTTGGAGGGCCAGGATGTGGCTTGATTCACATTTAGAATATCGAAATGTTGAATGCCTTGAAATTTGAAATGAAAAACATCACTCTCTTTACATTAGCACTTTATACTTAGGTAAAAATCTAACAAAATATGTACACAATTATATGAGGAAAACTACAACATGCTAATGAAATAAATCAAAGAAGATATAAATAAGTGGGGCGATAGTCCATGTTCATGCAGAGGAAGGAAGACTCATTATTGTTCAGATGTCAGTGCTTCCCAACTTGACCTATGGCTTCAACACAATCCCAATCAAAATCCCAGCAAGTTATTTGTGGATATTGACAATCTGATTCTAAAGTTTATGTGGAGAGGCAAAAGACCCAGCATAGCCAACACAATACTGAAGGAGAAAAACAAAGTTGGAGGACTGACTACTTGACTTCACTATAAAGCTACTATAAAGCTATACTGATCGAGACAGCACAGTACAGGAAAAAGAATAAATAAATGGATGAATAGAAGAGAGGAGAGTAGAAACAGACCCAGACAAATACAGTCAACTAATCTTTGACAAAATAGCAAAGGCAATTCAATGGAGAAATGTTGGCCTTTTCAACAAATGGTGCTGAACAACTAAACACACACACACGTGTGTGAATCTAAACACAGACCTTTCACTCTTCACAGAAATTAACTCAAAATAGATCATAGACTTAAATGTAAAATGTGACACTATTTCAAACTTCTACAAGATAACATAGAAGACTTGGGCTTGATAATGACTTTTTAGATAAAACACCAAAAGTATGATCCATGAAAGAAAAAGTACGTTGGACTTCATTAAAATTTAACGTTCCTACTCTGTGAAAGATACTATTAAGAGAAAAAAAAAAGAAGTCACAGAGTGGGAGAAAATCTTAGCAAAACATATATCTGATAAAGGACTGGCATCCAAAACATACAAAGGACTTTTCAACAATAAGAAAACGAACAACCCAGGGGCGGACGGGTGGCTCAGTTGGTTAGAGCCCGAGCTCTGGCCTACAGGGCTGCCGGTTCAATTCCCACATGGGCCAGCGAGCTGCGCCCTCCGCAACTAGAATGAAGTCAATGAGCTGCCGCTGAGCTCCCACTGCCGCTGAGCTCAGTTGGTTGGAGCGCATCCTCTCAACCACAAGGTTGCTGGTTCGACTCCCGCAAGGGATGGTGGGCTGTGCCCCCTGCAACTAACAATGGCGACTGACCTGGTGCCGAGCTGCGCCCTCCACAACTAAGACTGAAAGGACAACTTGACTTAGATGGAGCTGCTGAGTCCACTTGATTTGTATGAAGCTGATGAGTCCTGGGAAAAACACACTTCTGTTTCCCAATAAAAAAAGTCCTGGAAATACATACTGTCCCCCAATAAAGTCCTGTTCCTCTTCCCCAACAAAATCTTTAAAAACAAACAAACAAACAAACAAACAAACAAAAAACAACCTAATTAAAGGGCAAAAGACCTGAACAGACACCTCACCAAAAAAGATACATTGACAGATAAGCATATGAAAATATGGTCAATATCATATGTCATAAGGGAAATGCAAGTTAAAACAACAAGGAGATACCACTACACACCTGAGAATCCAAACACTGGCAACACCAAATGCTAGCCTAGTGAGGATGTGGAGAAACAGGAACTCTCATTCATTGCTGGTGGGAATGCAAAATGGTACAGCTGCTTTAAGAGACAGTTTAGCGGTTTCTTACAAAGAACACTTTTACCATATGATCCAGAAATCACACTGATAGGTATTTATCCAAAGGACCTGAAATCTTACATCCACACAAAAACCTGCACACAAATGTTTATAGCAGCTTTATTCAAAAAACAAAACAAAACAAAAACAAAAGAACCCCAAATTGTAAGTAACCAAGAAGTCCTTCAATAGGTGAATAAACTGTGGTACATCCAGATAGTGGAATATTTTTCAACAATAAAAAGAAATGAGCTGGCAAGCTATGAAAACACATGGAGGAACCTTAAGGCACACATTGCTAAGTGAAAGAAGCCCATCTGCAAAGGCTACATACTGTATGATTTGAATTATATGACATTCTGGAAAAGGCAAAACTATGGAGACAGTAAGAAGATTGGAGTCTGCCAGGGGCTGGGGAAAGGGGTGCGTAGGGGGAGCACAGGGGTTTACAGAGCTGAAACTATTCTGTATGAGACTGTAATGGTGGACATACGGCATTAGGCATTTGTCAAAACCCATAGAACATACAACACAAAGAGTGAGTCCTCAGGTAGACGGTGGACTTTAGGTAGTAATAAAGTATCCAAATTGGCTCATCAATGATAACAAACGTAACACTCATGCAAAATGTTAATACGTAATAAGGAAACGTGGGGGAGGGCAGGGAGAGTAGATACGTGGGAACCCAGTACTTTCCCCACAAGTTTCCTACATACCTAAAATGCTCTAACAAATAAAGTCTAATAATAAAATATCTAAAACAATTGCTTTAAATAGATTTCTGCCGCCCACTCTTCCCCTCAGCGCCAGCTGCCAGCAGGTGCTCGCTCCCTCCCCACCCGACGTCCCGGAGAGCACGTTGTGGAAGCCAATGTACCCCTCAGGGTCCAGACTAAGAGAACAACATTATTTCAATTGGGAAAGGGAAATATCTCTCACCTGGCAGCAAGATTGGCACACACATCATTCTCTCAATCAATTATCCGGCCTGGGTGATGCCCCAGGGCTCCTCCCTCCAGGCAGAAGCCAGCCTGAGCCCATCCTCTTTCCCTTCACCCCTGTTTGGGTGGGGGGTGGATTGTTCAAATACCTGGGGCCAGGGCATGGTCCCCCAGCCTGAGAGCTAGCGGGAGTGGCTGCTTCTCCTCCCCACTGCAGGCTGCCCCAGTTTTGGCCCTGGGAGAGGGTAGTGTGAGGGAGTCAGGTCACTGACCCAGGAGAGAGAAAGTGGATCCCTAAAGAGCAGCAAGCAGAAGACCACCCTTGAATGGGAAGTAGGTGGTAACAACAGCTCGTCCCTTGCTGGGTTGCAGTGGGATTAAATGAGGTACTTCGTGGAAAACACTTAGCCCAGGACAGACACCGGAAAAAGTGAGGAAACATCGACATGACAGTTCCGTGACTCACCCCATGGCCATCCTCCTGCTGGGGAACAGGCTGGGGACTGCTCGAAGGGAGAGCAATCGGCTTTGCTCCCAGAGCCTGGCACCTCGCAGGAGCTAGTCTATCCATTCCTTCAGCAAGTAGTTATGTAGGGTCGGCCCCTATGCCAGGCACTGAGGAAATAGCCTCACAAAACACAAATTCCAGTCCCCGTGGGCTCACACAGTTCAGAGAGGGAGACCCGAGCATCAGACAAACACAGGAAGGTGCATATCAGGAAGCCGCGTGTGCTGGGAGAGCAGGAAGGCCCATGGGGCCGGAGCACAGTGAGTCAGGAAGGGGAGACCTGGGGTCAGAGAAGAAGCATGGGCCACAAAGACCATGACAAGAACTTTGGATTTTATCCCAAGAAAGCCAGTGGAGGGCCAGGAACACGGGAGTAACAACCTAACCCTGGGCTACCTGATGTGTGGTCCATGGACCAGCATTTCCCAGAAGCTTGTTAGCATTGCCGACACCCAGCCCCATCCGGACCTGCTGAACGAGAACCTGATTCTCACAGGGCCCCCCCGGTGATTTGTGTGCACATGTGTGGGAGCACGGCACTCATTTGTATTTCTGAAGGTTCACGCCGGTGGCTCTTTCGAGGACAGATGATCCAGACAAGGTGGGAGCAGGAAGCCGTGCTGGAGGCTGTGTGATCATCCTGATGAGAGCTGACAGTGCTGGTGGCTGGTAAGATGCCAGTGGATCCTGCAGGTACCTGAAGGCAGATAAACAGGATCTGCTGATGCAGTGGGTGTGCTGGACAAGGGGAGAGGTAAGCGGGCTCCAAGGATTTGGGCCTTATCAGTTAGGTGAGTGGTGGTGCCACCGGCTGTGCATGGGACACTGGGGATGAGCCAGTGAAAGCTGAGTGACAGAACAAATAAACCTGCAGGCTCCCTAACCATAGCTGCCTAGCCAGAGTCTTCCTGCTGCTACGGGCAGGAGACAAGCTCACAGGATGTTTCTAGCTGGAAAGGGTTCTATCCTCCAGCCGGTTTGTTATGACCCACGCAGACCATCTTGGTGGGGAGGCACCCTCCTGGTCTCCAAAATCCTCTCTTGCCCATTTTATTCTTTCCTGTAGCCCAGCCTAGGGGTCTGGCAGGCTGGGGGTGCTGACTGCTAGGATTTGAGGACCAGAACCTATTCCTGGACCCTCATTCTCCTTGGAGCCAGCCCCGAGACAGCTACGGATCACTTCTAAGCTTCCGGCTTGGCACTGGCTCCACAGTGACCCACAATGTGGCCTGGGCCCCCTGGACAGCAGTGTGATATGTCCCAGGCCATGAAGGACAGAGTCCCATGGGCACACACAGACCCCTCATTATCAGCTGTCTGGATTAGTGAGAGGGTGACCACAGAGGGCCCTGCCCGGTGGCTGGCAAAGAGAAGGTGCTTACAGAACAAAGTCTCCCTGTCTCCCATCTCCCTGAGGGCACAAGCCCTAAGCCCCAGGCCCTCAGCCCTTCCTTGGGGTCTTCAGCAGCCCCTGCCCACACTGTATGGTCTGTTGGAGACCACTTAGAGCAGAATGACCTACGACTCTTCCCCTGCCCACTTGCCACCACCGCCACTGGCTCCTGTCCCCCACCCAGGTGGACATCTCTCCTCAGCGCCTACCTCCCCTAGCACCTGGCACCGCACCGGTTCAGCCAGCCCAGGGAGCCCCTCCCCCTGCCTAGAATCGCCATCCCTGCCTGCAGGCCAGTTGTACTTAGTCCAGTCAGAGTTGCTCAGGCCAACCTGGAAAACAGAGCTAGCAAACCTCTTATCCCAACTGACCCTATAGCCAGGAGGCTGGGCAGCCTCAGCTCAGTCTCCAGCCATCAGAGGCAGCACCAAGGGCCTGGGCCAGCAGCAACAGAGCCCCTCAGGAGGCTCTGTGGGCCCTGACATGGTGACTCAGAGGTCCCCAGACCTTGATGAACCAAAGACCTGGAGCTTCCCACCAGGCCAGCCTCAAAGCCCAGGGGCTGGAGCCTGCCTGACTCCTCTAAGTGGAGGAGATGGAGGGCAGAGAGGCCAGGTCATCAGCTTCCAAGGTCAGACTCTGCAGCAGCAAAACTGGCTTTCAAGCACCAACGTAGGAGACAGGCAGAGGCAGAGAGAGACTGACAGAGACCAAAAGGGAGGAAGGCAGAGAGACTGAAAGTCGGAGATTGGAGAGGCGGGTGTGAGACAGAGAGTGGGGCAGAGCGGGTAAGAGAGAGACAGGCCGGCAGGAATTTCCACACTGGCAAGGCTTGGAGCAGCAATTTGGTAAAGGGGGAACTTGGAATGTTTCTAATGTTTTTTAGGTTCAGTGTGGGCTGGCTCCCTGAGTCACACCAGGCTTGGACCTAAAAACCTGCAACTGGTGCAGGGCATTGGTTGCCCCCTTAGCTGAGCCCCTTCTCAAATCCGTGAGAGTGTGCATATGTTTGGAGCCAGGGGAGGGAGGCTGGCAGGGATAGAAAGGACCAAATGGGAGCTCTGAATGGCTTCTGTCCCCCCTGATTCTGTCACAAATCTCCAACAGAACGTGAGACTTCCAGCTCCCGTGCTCGCTGTTCAAAAGTAAGTTTCTGCCCAGTTTCTTTACACTCTGAAGCAGGACGTAGTAATGGTAGGAGTCCAGAGCTTGGGACTTCACCCCACCGCACTCCTCCACTAAGCAGCCTTTGGCCCCTCTTTCTACCTCCGTTTCTCTAAGCCTGCTCAGCCTTCCCCCACGGCCACCCCCTCCAAAATTGTCATGAGAATCCATCCAAGGGAATGTATATGAAATGCTTCCTACACCATCAAGCCGTATGCAAATATCAAGGGTGATTTTCATCATCACTGGAACCTTTCCAGGCCCAAGGAAGCCGCATTCCCTGCGAGCGTGTGGATTGGATTGACTTTGGAACAACACCATTTCCAAAGCACTCGGCCACCTGGCACTGTTTTCAGCCACTCAGCTGGGAGATAAGTGACCATAAATCCTTTTCTAGAGGCGGCCTGGCTCCTCACATTAACACACAAAACAGCGGCACACACTTCCACAGATAATCACATCCTGAGAGGACAAGTGGTAAAACAAACTCTGGGAGGCGTGTTTGTGCTCTGGCTTCTCCAGGCAGGCCAGCCAACCCCTGTGAAGGTTGTCCTCATGGGGAGACTTCTCCCCAGCTCGCCCCACCCCTCCCCTTTCCTGGCTCCCGCCTTTCCCTGGGTCTGTGCTCCTGCAGCCATTTCTTGTCACTGCTGAACAATAGGCCTTGCTAGCAGCTGGCAGCTTGGCCGCCCTGCCTTGGGAAGGGAGGGAGGGAAAGAGGGAGGGAGGACCCAGGCGGATTGTGGGCTGGGGCAGCCAGCCTGCTGCAAGGGGGTTCCCAGCTCCAGGGACAATGCCAGCGTGTGCACCTCCCCAGTCATGCCCATGGCTGTTCCATCCCCAAAGTCCCAAAGGCTGGCACTGGAGACCTTAGAGCAATGGCGCTTCCTGCTACCTGAGAGCTTTTGTGAAATGCCCAGGCCTGGACCCCATGCCCAGATGCTGGTGGAGCGTCCCATAATTCTAACTTGCTCTCAGGGAGAGCCACAGCTTGCAGCGTGTGGCATGTATGCAGTCCTGCCTCCTCCTTTTGCTACTGAGTCAGCTGAGTCCCTGAGAGGGATAGTGACTGGCCCAAGGTCACACAGAGCCAGGATGAGAGAACCTAGGGGACATTTAGCCCTAAAGGGCTCTCCCTGCTCCTGGCGCACTGTGGCCCCCTGGGACAGTTTCCTACTCTTGTCCCTCAGGGCAATGCCTCAATATTCTGGGAGGGAGCCACACCTCTATAAAGAAAAGGAGATGTGAACTGACTTGTCCAAGGTCAGGCAAGTATAAGAGGTAAAGCTCAGTTTGGGACGTGGTCTACTGACTAACTCACCTTGCTCAGCCTCCAGGTGTCAGCCTGCTTATGAGCCCCAATGACACCAAAAGCAATGACAGACGACAAGAGAGTGTGCTGACGTGGTTATAAGAGTCAGAGGCCTGACCCACAATCCCGGCTCTGCCACGTGCCAGCTGTGTGACCTTTGGGAAGTTGCTTAAGCTCTCTGAGCCTGGACTCCCTGCTCTGCAAAGCAAGGGTGGCAAGATAAACATCAGAGGGCTGGGGCAAAGATTCCATGAGATCACGCACACCAGCATTCACGGTGTCCAGCTCTGCAAGTAGCAACCCTGGGGACTATTACTCCCGATTCAAAGACTTCTTTCCAAGAGGAGCAAAAGGACATTAAAAGCAAAGATGGAAGAGGCAATAGGGATTCTGGGACCCCAGTCTGCCACACAGACTCAGAACACAATGTCTTCAGTAAATAAATAGTTGACCACTGTGACAACAAGCATGGTGTCAGGAAATGGTGCCCCACAAAATGTGCTTTCAGCATTAAGACGCCCCAGCCTCACTTTGAGGCCCAACCTAAAACACCACATTGAGTAGAGACCTGGATTTTCTCCTTGCCCGCTTCTTCTTCTCCTTCTCCTTTTTCTCCTTCTCCTTGCCGGCTTCTTCTTCTTCTTTTCCTTTTTTTAATGTTCTAAGTGCTTTATGTGTATGAACTAATTCACTCCCCACCATTGCCTAAGATCAGCTCAATATTAACCCCATTTTATAGATGAGAAAGTCCAGGCACGGACAAGTTCAGAAACTTGCCCAAGGACACAGGCTATAAATGATGGAACCAGGATTCAAACTCAGGCAGTCTGGTTGCAGAACCAAACTTGAACCTCTATGCTATAAACTGCTCATGCCTTAGACAATAATCACTTCTCCTCTCTGTGTCTCTGCTTTCACATCTGTAAAATGGGCCTTTTGACAAGAAGATCCATGTCTAAGCCTCCTCCCAGGTCTTAAGCTCTCTGAAGAGGTCTCCTCTTATGTGACTTTTCTGACTGCTCTGCTCTTTCTGGCTCTAACACTCTATGCCCTTGGGACCCCAACCCTGCACCTGGACTCTATTCATTTTCTTGGGGTGTTCTTCCCAGTCTATGTAAATCCCTGAGCACAGGGAGTGTGGCCTGGCCCAGCTATGGCCAGATCCCATCCTAAGCATTGTGTGGTTTGCAAAGATCAGGGTTTGGCAAACATTATCTGTTAAGGGCTCAAGAGGAAGTACTTTAGATTTGGAGAGCTATATTTTCTCTGTGCCATTGTGGTAGGACAGCAGCCATAGACAATACACAAATCAATGAACGTGGCCGTGTTCCAATAAAAGTGTACTTACAAAAACAGGCAGCGGACAGGATTTGAGCCAATGGCCATAGTTGGCTGAGCTCTGGCAAAAATGCACATCACAGGGTCGCTTCTCTTCAGAACAGCAGAGGGTAGCTGAGGAGACAATTGGTGTGCAGCTAACCTAAGACATGGCAGGACTTGTTAAGTGTGTTTGCAGAGGCAAAGAGCCCTCTAGAAAAGAAGCAGTTGGTTCTGACCCAGGGATGTGGAGACGGCTTCATGGACGGGCTCTTGAACTTGGCCTTGGAATAATGGGCAGAATTTCTACAAGCAGAAGTGGGAGCATGATCCAGGGAGCGTGCTGGGAACGGGACATTCACGGGGTCAGGATGGGGTGGAGGGGGCCTGGGACCCAGAAAAGGAAGACTGAGCTCTGGGCATCTCTCAGGTCCTAGACAGTTTTTTCTTCTGTTAATTCAACAAATGTTTTGAGCACCTACTATGTGCTAGGCACCGTTGCTGTAGGCATGAGAGGATAGACAACATCCATAATGTGCTTTTTTATTGTACTGTCAACATTTTCAAAGAGATTTAGGAGCTATGACTTTATCTTGTCCTCACAAGCACAGAGAGACGGAACGAGTCGCCAAAGTTTTATCTCTGATTAATAGCAGATGCTCATATTCCAGAGACAAACCACTCTACTGAGCAACAGACTTATTTCTAGCGGCCTAAGGAGTATCTCTAACGGGATGTCTGGGAAGACTCAGCCTGTTCTTCTCCCCGTATTAGTTTGCTAGAGCTGCCATAACAAACCAAGTGGCTTAAACAACAGCAGTTTATTGTTCCGGAGGCTAGAAGTCAGAGATCGAGGTGTCAACAGGGCTGGTTTCTCTGAGGGCTGTGAGAAGAATGTTCCAGGCCTCTCCCCTCGCGTCTGGTGGTTGGCTGGCCATCTTTGGTGTTCCTGGGCTTGTAGACATTCCCCCGGCCTCTGCCCTCGTCTTCACATGGTGCTCTCCCTCTGCTTCTCTGTTGAAATCGGCCAGTTTTAAAAGGACACTAGTCATACTGGATTAGAGACTACCCTAATAACCTCATTTAAGTTTTATTATCTCTATAAACACCCTGTTTCCACAGTAAGGTCACATTCTGAGGTGCTAGAGGTTAGAAGTTCAACATAACTTTTTTGGAGGACACAAGTCATCCCGTAACACCCCCCCATATTCCATTGCTGATTGAACGGAACCTTCATATCCAGGCCATTCCTTCCCCAGCTGGTTCAGGGGCACAGAATTGCCTGGACCAGGTGTGGCTGGATCCCAGCTGCTAAGGAGGTTCCACTGGATCTCCTCCATTAACTTCTGGAAGATGGTGGAGGAGGGCCAGCCTGCACAAACCAGGGGACTGCTGGAGGATGTGCCACAAATGTGTGAACCACTGGTGCTTTGGGATGTCAATTCTAGCACCAAGGAAGTTGAACACCTGTGGTAGTTAGGAAGCAGGTGCAATAACCAGAGGCAAGGAGGGAAGAACTCTGAAGCAGGGGAAGCTGTGGTAGGGATGGAAAGGAGATGGTGGGAGCGTCAGACATTTGGGAAGAGTAGCTTGCACCGGGGGTCCCGTTGTAGCAATCAGGCCTGGGAGAAGGGTGATGAGGCCAAAGAGAGGCTGAAAGGGGAAGGATCGGCCCCATGAGGACACGAGGCTGATTGAGACAAAGCTTGGTAGATACTTAAGTCCAGAGTTCAGGAGAGGCAGGACCTTGAAACAAGTTTTCAGAAACTGAGTGGATTACATTTCCTCAGGAAAGCAAGCAGTAGGAGTAGAGGCTCAGCAAAAACCTGGTCACTGACCAAACCCTGAAGAAAAACAATGTTTTGAGAGAGTTGGGGGAGGGACGTGAGAATGTGGAGGTGGAGAAGGGCCCAAGAGCCAGGGGGAGAACCAGGAGAGAAAGGTGCTCCAGAGACCAAGGCGGTGAGAGAAGGTCAACAGCACCGACTCCAGCAGAGGCGGCGGGGGGACTGTTCCTCTACACGAGCAAAGTGGGACCTGAGCTGGTTATGCTCCGGCCAGAAGGAAACGACAGACACGCCTCTCATCTTTTAACTGTTTATTGTATAATATAAAACTACAAAAGTAAGACTGCTCATTTCCATGTACATTTAATCTGTCCAATTGTTTAGATTACAGCCCAAACCTACATGTGAATACAGCCATCTGGGTTCCGATGTAACGTCTGTAATATTGCATAGAAAAGGCACAGCTCTCAGGTCTGTAGGGGAAAGGTTACACCTCCTTTTTGTGACAAAAGCCCTCCTCAAAAAAACCATGCACCAAACTATGTACATCTTTTCCAAACTCTTGCTTGTTTCCTTGTATGGACTGCACTTCTCTTACAAACTTGTTATCCCCAAAAGACATCCAAAATTTGTACTGGCTTTGTCTGCAATAGCATTTGATCCTGGCTGATTTTCAAGAACCATTTAGCCTCATTCTTAGAAGCACTGAAAACAATTGTACACCAGCAGGATGCACACACCTTGCTGTCGTCAGCAATGACAGAACGTTAACCATTTACAGCCAGAACAGGTTAAATATGCTCTTTTCAGTGTTTTCAGAAAATGTATAAAGGCCCAATTTGTAACAGCAAGGTTTTGAAATTAAGACAATTCATACAGAGAATAACAATTGCTGCACAAAGTAGACGATTGTTGTTTTTTTTATATTTTTCATTTAAGAAGGCTGCCCTGCGGTATTCATAATTCTTTGTTTACCACAAAGGTGGTTAATAAATTTAAGCTGTAAAAACAATCCGTAAGTTGATACTTTGGCTCTTTGGAGCTTATTTGTTTAAGAAATTTTCCTTGATCGACCTCAGGGCAGTTGGGACTCCAAGGGGCTATGGCAATAAAAAGCTCGGTTGATAAAGACACTCAAGGTGTAAGGAGGCTCTGGCTAGGTCTCACCCTTTGGTGTGAACGAGGGTGTCGGTATGGTTGCCCCTTCTGTCATAAAGAGAAAGTGCTACTAAAAAACATTTAAAAATATCAACCCTTTGATGCTCGATTTTCTTAAAAATTTGGAGGTATTAAAACATTCCTCATCTATACCTTTTGCATATTTCAAATAGACCCATATTAGAGAATAGAGTAAAAATGAATGTGGACTGTGCATACAATAAGACCCAGGGGTCTGGCGTGGACCCCCTTTTAATACAGATTGACATTCCTACAAGAGAATACATTCCTACCATACATTCTGCACATGTTACGATCCAGATGTTGTTAGAGCTCCACAGTAAAATAAATATATTTACACAGAAAAAAGGAATAAATAACTTATGAAAAAAAAATCACTTCAAATTCAAAGCTCTTATTATTCTGCTCTCATCTTGTCACTTCATTGCACGTCACTGTCAATAATTGTCCTCTCCCAGCCCCATCCAGCATGTCTTTTTCATAAAGGCACCTCAAACTGCCTGCCCGCCTCTGAATGCCACACCATGTCCTTTACGAAGGGGAACGTATTGCAGCCAGGTGGCATCGGGAAGCACGTCCCCCACTCAAACTAGGACGTGGAGATCACACCCAGGCTCTGATTCTTCCCTGTGGGGACATCACCTTGTAAAAATAAGACACAAGATAACTTGAACACTTGATGGTTTTGTTCTTTTTAAAATGGGCCCTTCATTTCCCATGTCTTCCTCAGTAGACCTTGAATATCAAGAATTTATGGCCAGGGTGTCCAGAGTTAACAAGCATTTGCCTGCTGCTGGTGGGCGGGGGGGAGATTTGTTTTGATTTTGAAGCCCAGCCTTATAAATATGAGAGAGTCAGAGAACCACGTTTGGGCAACACTTCGCTGTGCTTATGTGAACTGTTGCCCAACATATGGGATTTGTTTAAACACACGATTTGCTAATCCAACCAAAGTACAGTTGTTCTAAGTTACTGTAAATCAGTTTTTAACAATGGCAAATCAACCGCCTTACCCTGTTATTGTTCAGAATAATCAACACTATTGTGTATGTATACATGCGTATAAGTGTGCAGCACGTGGGAAGTTTCCCAGGTCCTCCAGTTAAAAGCATGGCGTCTGGGCAGACTTGTTCTCCACAGAAAAAGGAAGCTCTTAAAATGGGCAGGCACAGTGACACCAGAAGCATCTATGACAACCCTCACCTTAACTATATGGTCCCTGGTCCTACCTAAGGAAATGACACATCTGCAGCAGTAAGAGGTGTCCCTGGTGGAGGTTGCTTGTAGGAGAACAAGTACAATTTGATCTTTTCTCACTGCTCTCCTGAGTTGATAATTAGCCTTTAAAAACACATTCAAGTGGGGGAAGAAAGTAAATTAGGATGTAGAAAGATTTAATCATATCATACAGGAATCTTTTGATTAGATGAGCAGTTCCTTCATCACAAATGTATTTGTTTTGCCATGTGCATTATAAAAATAAAACGATCTGTGGCTTGTTTAAAGTGCCATTTTATAAAGCTGTCTTTTTTTAATTGGCCAGAAAGACTCAATTTTATCCATGGCAAGAAGTGAGCAGAATTGGTGACTGAATATTGACAAATGACTAACAACAAAGACAATAACAAAAACACAAATCCCATAATTTAAAAATTCTTAAATAAATATAAAAGTTATTCCTAAAGAAGCCATCTGCATTTCAACAATATAGGTTGTAACCAGCTAAAGTACCATTGGAAGAAAGAAAAAACTGAAAAGAAAAGGCCATAAACAATTCCCGCAACAAGCATGATACATTGCAAACATTTTAAAATTAAATGTACACCACTAGGAATAAAAAGCTACTTCTCAAGTGTCCGGGGGGGAGGGTTGGTGGTAGGGGGGTAGTGGCAAGGGGAAGGAGGAGAAACATGCATAGAGTGTCCTGTCTGCGTATTTGGGTAAAACAGCCTTGTAGTTAAAGCAGTTGATTCAAGAAAGCAACCAGATTGGAAGCCGTGACATAATGGGACCAACTCCAGGTTCAAGAGCCACGGACGTTACAAGAGTGCATCCCAGGCTGGGCCGAGGTGAGCCGAGCTCACTGTGGTGATCAGGAAAGATGCCATTTTCAGCACTTAGCAACAGAGAGAAGGTAAAGCTCTTGGGAATGGAAGCTGGAAAAGACAACTGAGCAACATGATGGATGCCTTCTGGGGGAGATTTTTTTTTTCTGTATGAGTCCTAAGCATTGCAGTAGGGTTTAGTTCCATGAAGAGGTTGATTGCTTTTCATAAAATTTTGTTCGCATGTAAAATTTCAGGTCATCATAAAAATTTTGCCAAAAAGGAAAGATCTAGATTTTCGTTTAAAAAAATAAAAACAATTAAAAGCGCAAACTTGGCATAAATACAGTGAATATTCGGTAGCTTTCCCCTCAAGAGAGGGAGCTAAAGAGAACCATCACTTAATCCCGAGTTCCACAGCCACCTCCCGCCAACTGCTTAATGTAAGTTTGATGAGCAGACGTGGCTCTGGCTTTGGAAGTCACAGTGCTGGCGGGTGTTCATGCCAGGGGTCGGTGCTTGTGAAATCTGGGTGTGATATCACCTGGCTCTTTCTTAAAGCGCTGTGTGTGTGTGTGTGTGTGTGTGTGTGTGTGTGTGTGTCTGCCTGCATTTGGGGACATCAACTGTAGATTGATTTGATTCAATTTTCTCTTTGCACCAAACACATATAAAACATTACAACGCTATAAAAGTACAAGTGCAACTTGTACATCTGAAGTTTGCAGGAACTATGTGAGCAAATCCTATCAAAATAGCTATCTCATATGTATAAACAGCATTTGTTTTTAGAAAAACAATATCATAAACTGCAGAATCTGTACAAAAATATAAAATAAATTTGGGCAGCAGTTTCTAAACAGCCATGTAAATGCAACACTTAAGAGGAGTAGTTAATGCCTCTAAAAAGGCTGAATTGCCAAGTCAACTTATACAGGGCAAAAATGCCAGAAAAGGTACTGAGATTATCTAAATAATATATATATATATATTTTCTTTTTTTTACCTCTTGCAATAAAACTTATAGAAAAAATAGACAAATATGCACATGCAATTTACAGCTTTCCCAACGTATTTATCTCTTGTGCTTCACTTGAACTGTTTATTTTTGCCATTCGATATAGCAACATTGTGTTCCGATGTATTCTTTCCTAGTCCAGGGTTGTAGGTCTCTGAGGAACCACTCAAAAAAGTGTATGAAAAGTGGTCATACTTGGATGAAGGCACTCCAACTCTGCTCAAAGCAAAAACTAGTGTGATCCTTTTGTAAAATGTTCTTTTTCTCTGAAAAAGGCAAGCAAGGGTGCATGCACAGTGCGGAGAGCTGTCAGGGCGCAGGGACACTCGCAGGCTCTGGGTGGGCACAGCCACCGGGCCCCCCTCGGTCTTAGGACCCGACGAGCACCTCCATGATGTGGTCCAGCTCTGTGAGGTCCATTTTGAAAGGCTGACTCGGGGCGACGGGCTGGCTGCTGTAAGGAGCGAGAGTCTTGAGGAGGTCGTCCGCGGACACGGGGGCCATTTTTGAGGCTGTCCCCGACGCGGATGTGCAGGGGTCAAAATCATACATCGACGTGTCAATGTCGGCGAACAGGATGTCGTCTAGGGTCAGGTCCGTGAGAAACCCCGTGGACGTGGTGATTTCAAAATTCCCAGGCAGAGAGTCCATCAGTTTCGGGTCGTCGGGGCGGCCCTCTTGGAGCCCTTCGGGTTTCGGAACGCTGGACTCGCTGGCGCCCCCTTTCGAGCTGTCAGTCGCTGCCACGGCGGCCTCTGTGGAGGTAGATGTGGGACAGAGCTCCTCGATCTCGTCCAAGGCGGAGGAGAAGCTGTCCTTTTCCGGCGGGAGAGCTGGAGGCGAGAGTTTGGTAGGCGCCGCAGGCTGCACGGCGGGGGAAGTGCAAAAAGTGTCATCGTCGTCCTCGAGCAGCGAGGCCGGGGTGAGGCAGGCCTCCAGGGGAGTAGTGCTTCCCAGGTCGCAGGGGTGAGTGGGCGGGGACGCAGGGTGGCTGAAGGCGGGCGGGGCCTCTCGGTAGCTGTCGCTCAGCGAGTCGCTGGGCTGGGCCGACGGGGTGAACACCGGCCTCAGGCTGCCTTCCTGTTTGAGCTCCTCCTGGATCCGCCGCAACATGTTGTTGATTAAGACGGTCTTTTGCAAGCTGGGCTCTGTGAGGGGCCTGTGGTTGTAGAGTTTCATAAGGGAAATGTTGAAGATAGTCTGGCGCTGTAAGGTGTAAGACACCTTGGATGGACCGTCAGAGGGAGACAGGACTTTGCCTTCCAGCCCATCTTCATGCTCATCAAACTTCCGTTTTCCTCCTTTACCCAACATATATCTGCAAAGGAGAAAGGAAGACAATGGAATTAATAACAGGAAAACTCATTGCTCCGGTGGAAAAGATGCTGGTTCTGAAGTCAGACCGTAGACGGCTGTTAGTTCCTTGCCCGGGCTTAGTTAGGACCGACGAATTAATTGGGGGAAGACCCTTTAGAATGAGCGAATTGGGAGATCTACCTTTGTAAGCCCGTGGAGCAATTTTTCTCACTAGGTAGTCTGGTGAATGGATTTCTTGAGAAATGTGTATGACCCAGACAAGTTAAACGTTACCATGGAAACCGTGATTTTGACTTTCTCAGCTCCTGCTCTTGCCTCACATCACCATGCAGGTTCAATTTCCCTCTCCCAGATTTATTTTTAAAGCCCAAGAAAACACAATGTTATGACCCAGGCAGATAAAGGTGTCATAGATTACAGCTTGAACACATCCTGAACCCTCAAAAGACCCAAGTTGGAGAAGGGGAGGGAACATGTACAATTCTAGAACTGTGTGTGCTTTCAAATGCCTTTTTTCCTTCCTCATTACACACAAAGCCTTTTTGCCTGTTGGGTGACACGCGGTGAAGCACTTGGCCTGCATTAAATGACCACAGTGAATGAGCTGCCACTACTTTTCAGTCTAGAATCAAGTGGAGGAATGTGGATTTCCCAGCCCAAGTTTTTCCACGGCTCAATTTCATCACATACAGTTATGTCTGAATGCAACTGGGCTAATTTGAAAGTAATTTGCTCTGATTATAAGCATTGCTGTTTCGGTACTTGGGACATTTCATAACAAAATACTGTGACTCCAGAGATACATATGTATTTCAAAGAAACAACAAGCTCATATCTCAGGCCTTGAGCATCTGGGAATGGGCTGAACTCTAACTCCTGCCCCACCTTGCCTGACACTCACAGCCTAGACTGTCTGTCCCGAGCTCGGGCCTTATGAAAACACCCTCAGCTGGCTGCACCTGCTGG